>NW_026691656.1:337198-674397 GCF_020826845.1 Diceros bicornis minor
ATCATGAAGTGGGATTTCTTCCAGGTATGCAGGGATGGTTTAACATTTGCAAATCAATCAACGTGATACATCAAATTAATAAAATGAAGAATAAAAATCACATGATCATCTCAATAGATGCAGAGAAAACATTTGACAAGATACAGCATCTATTTATTATAAAAACTTTGAATAAAATGGGTATAGAAGGAAAGTACCTCAACATAATAATGACCATATATGACAATCCCACAGCTAATATCATCCTCAATAGTGAAAAACTGAAAGCTATCCCTCTAAGAACAGGAACCAGACAAGGATGCCCACTCTCACCACTCCTATTTGACATAGTACTGGAAGTCCTAGCCAGAGCAATCAGGCAAGAGAAAGAAATAAAAGGAATCCAAATTGGAAAGAAAGAAGTGAAACTGTCACTACTTGCAGATGACATGATTTTGTATATAGAAAACCCTAAAGAATCCACCAGAAAACTTTTAGAAGTAATAAACAAATATGATAAAGTTGCAGGATACAACATCAACCTACAATAATCAGTTGCATTTCTATACACTAACAACGAAGTAGCAGAAAGGGAAGTTAAGAATACAACCCCAGGGCTGGCCTGGTGGCGCAAGTGGTTAAGTGTAGGCACTCCGCTGCGGCAGCCCGGAGTTCGCCGGTTCAGATCCTGGGTGTGCAACGACGCACCACTTGTAAAGCCATGCTGTGGCGGCATCCCATATAAAGTGGAGCAAGATGGGCACGGATGTTAGCCTAGGGCCACTTTTCCTCAGCAAAAAAAAAAAAAAAAAGAATGGGGGAAGATTGGCAGATGTTAGCACCGGGCTGATTTCCTCAAAAAAAAAAAAAAGAATACAACCCCATTTACAATTGCAACAAAAATAATAGAATACCTTTTACAATTGCAACAAAAAGAATAGAATACCTAGGAATAAACTTAACCAAAGAGGTGGAAGAGCTGTACACGGAAACTATAAAACATTGCTGAAAGAAATTGAAGAAGACACAAAGAAATGGAAAGATATTCCATGCTCTTGGATTGGAAGAATTAACATAGTTAAGATGTCCATACTTCCTAAAGCCATCTATAGATTCAATGCAATCCTTATCAAAGTTCCAACAACACTTTTCACAGAAATAGAACAAAGAATCCTAAAATTTATATGGAACAACAAAAGACCCCAAATAGCTAGAGGAATCCTGAGAAAAAAGAGCAAAGCTGGAGGTATCACATTCCCTGATTTCAAAATATATTACAAAGCTGTAGCAACCAAAACAGCAAGGTACTGGCACAAAAACAGAAACACAGATCAATGGAATAGAATCGAAAGCCCGGAAATAAACCCACACATCTATGGACAGGCAATCTTTGACAAAGGAGCCAAGAACATACAATGGAGAAAAGAAAGTCTCTTCAACAAATGGTGTTGGGAAAACTGGATAGCCACGTGCAAAAAAATGAATGTAGACACTTACCCTACACCATACACAAAAATTAACTCCAAATGGATTAAAGACTTGAATGTAAGACCTGAAACTATGAAACTTCTGGAAGAAAATATAGGCAGCACGCTCTTCGACATCAGTCTTAGCAACATCTTTTCAAACACCACGTCTGACCGGGCACGAGAAACAATAGAAAAAATAAACAAATGGGACTACATCAAACTAAAAAGCTTCTGCACATCAAAGGAAACCATCAACAAAACGAAAAGACAACCAAACAATTGGGAGAAGATATTTGCAAACCATACTTCTGATAAGGGCTTAATCTCCAAAATATATAAAGAACTCATGCATCTCAACAACAAAAAAACTACCAACCCAATTAAAAATGGGCAAAAGACCTGAACAGACATTTCTCCAAAGAAGATATACAGATGGCCAACAGACACATGAAAAGATGTTCAAAATCATTAACTATCAGGGAAATGCAAATTAAAACTACAATGAGATATCTCCTCACACACGTCAGAATGGCTATAATTAACAAGAAAGGAAACAACATGTGTTGGAGAGGATGTGGAGAGAACGGATGTCTCATACACTGTTGGTGGGAGTGCAAACTGGTGCAGCCACTATGCTGAACATGATGTAATCTATGCAAAAATAGAAGTATAATGATGTACACCTGAAATTTATACAATGTTATAAACCAATGTTACTGTAATGAACAAAACATTTAAAAAAAAAAAGGCACCATACTAGTTGACCCTACATTCCTCACATCTGTTTCCTTGATTTGTTTCTAAATAAAGATGTTTCTTTTTTGTGTGTGTGAGGAAGATCAGCTCTGAGCTAACATCCATGCTAATCCTCCTCTTTTTCTTTGCTGAGGAAGACCAGCTCTGAGTTAACATCTATTGCCAATCCTCCTCCTTTTTTTTTCCCCACAGCTCCACTAGATAGCTGTATGTCATAGTTGCACATACTTCTAGGTACTATATGTGGGATGCAGCATCAGCATGGCCAGAGAAGCGGTACGTCAGTGCGCGCCCAAGATCCGAACTCAGGCTGCCAGTAGCGCCACACGCACACTTAACTGCTAAGCCACGAGGCTGGCCCAAGATGTTTCTGAAACGAATAATAAATTGTACCAAGTGGTCATTGTATAAAAAGCACTATCACAGATACCTTAAAGAGAACAAATGGAAAAGAATATTCAATTCCTCAGATAGGTTTGTAATCAAATGTGGCATTGAGGGGACCAGGAGGCACTGATCAGAGCAGGATCCTAAGAGAAGAGTTTTAAGTCCATTTCAAATGAGGTTAAAACTGGAATGAGATAGTATTTTACCAGTTATCCGAAATCATAAGCATTTTTCTGACCTTTGAGAATTTATTTGCATATAAACTGTATGTGTGGGGTAGGAGAGTGCTGATATTGTTTAATTTCTTTTTATTATTCAGCACTTTGTAATAGATCTGGCTATTCACAATTAATAAATATCATAATGTGGAGAGACCCAACTTTCAACTGCCTGATATTATCAATTCTTACACAAAGCTAGAGTTTTAAAGATCAAATTTCATTCTAGTTACCTTTCAACTAGTCCATTTATATCAGAAAGATGCTGAGTTTTAGCAAAATACTTCAAAACACAAATTTTATATGTAATTTCAAAAGCAACAATTTAGTTAAAAACTGGGTGGTAACCCATATTAATCTTTAACATGGGAACAAACATTTTTTGAGAATATAATTGATATTTGCCTATTTGTATATTGTAGAATGTTAAAGGATTTACAGTTTTAATAGTATTTCAAATACCAGAGAATAAAAAAGAGAATTGTTTCAGTTTTATGAAATAGTTTTTTAGACATAGCAGATTTTCACAGCATATTATTTGAAAATAAAATAATCAGTTAGTGAGGTTTAAGCCACGTGGTTTTATTTTAAACTTTCTCATTCCATAGGAGCATCAATAAAAGCCCTCCAGGAGTAGCTGACACTCTTTCCCTCCATATGAGCACCAGCTGCGTTTGCTTTAAGCCTCAAACTCTCGGGCAACACCATAGACCTCAACTCCGCTTAGTTGAGAAAAGGCTTTATGTGTCATGTGTTTTTTTCTAGGGGTATGGAGCTCCCAGCCTTATTAACTACACAGAGAGAGTAAGAGTCAGAACACATTCAATAAACTCTAGTGTGCTCAGGTGAGATGGTAAGTGCCTGAACTCACATCTGAAGAAGAACTTAGTAGAGGATGCTTTCTGACTCTGCTTCATGCCTGACTAAACAGTCCTGGACATCCCCGTTACAGCCACGGAATAACACAGGCAGCCTTGATGGAGCAGAAGTCCTCCTATGTCCATCATTTGTACAGAACAAACTGGCTTAAGACCTCTCATTTCCTGCTGCAATGGTAATTTACAGAGATACAGAACTGCCATCTAGTGACTAGGAAGAAAACAGCAAGGTGCTTTACATGGAAAATGAATTTGTAAGTTTTTAAAAAAAGAACAGTGAAACACTAAAGTTGGTAAAGTTGACACAAAGTTGACAGAATGTGGCACACGAACGTTATAGTAAGACTAGAAAATGTGTAGGTGAAGTAATCAGCTGTTCTCTATGCCTCTAAAATATGACTTGACATTTGACTCATAAATAGTATAATTTAAATATAATAGAATAACTTTGGAAATAAACTTCTCATCTCATCTCATCCAATGCTGGTGCTAGGAGCCAGTATTAAATAGCCAGATGATGAGTACCCATGTTGAAGCACCATTTTTATCACAGTGGAGAGAATATGAGGCATAAAACCCAACAGACTGATGTTCAGATCTTCCCTTTTACCCTTGATCAATTTTGTAAACATGGTCTTTTTAAAATATTTTTTTGTGAGGAAGATCAGCCCTGTGCTAACATCTGCCAATCTTCATCTTTTTTTGCTGAGGGAGACTGACCCTGGAATAACATCCGTGCCCATCTTCCTCCACTTTATACTGGACGCCACCACAGCATGGCTTGCCAAGCGGTGCATTGGCACTTGCCCAGGATCAGAACCGGTGAACCCCGGGCTGATGCAGCGGAATGCGCGCACTTAACTGCTTGTCCCACCAGGCAGGCCCCTAAACATGGTTTTCTTTATCAGTTAAATATGAATTATAATAGTTACTTTAAAGGATTACTGTAAGAATTGCATGAGGTAATACAGTAAAGGAACAGGTGTAGAGTGATAGTTAATTCTCCTGCCCTGTCTCTCTTCTATGAAACATACACAAATCATCTAAGAATAAAACTCGTCTATACAATAAACTTATGACAAAGAGTCAATGGCTCCTGAAGTAAGGGCCACCATTGTTGAGGGCTTAACCTCAACTGCTTCCAAACACTGTTAACTCTCAATTAATTTTATGTGTTTTCGGTATTCCAGACACTGCACTGGCTACAAGGAAAGGAGAAGGTGTGAAATTTAAATTGATCTATTTCACCCTTGAATGGCCTAGCTGTAACATCAGGTGTTTTAAATCACCTAGTTCATCAGGTTTTCTGCTTATTACTATATATTTTACCATGGTTCACGGCCTGAGAAAAATAGAAAATCATTATAATTTTACACACATGAATATATATTTTGACTATTACAGCTGGAATCTTAATATATAGAGCAATGCTGTACATGTTTTGTCCTTGTTGATAGTACAGAATACTTTTGTCAAGGTTTTCTTTGGCATTATCATATATAATGAAGAACTCAGTAATATATGCTCTGGAGATAAGGATTTAGAAAAATCTAACATACTATCCTAGTCATGCCTCAAAACAAATGCTATAAAAATAATGAGAGGATATTTTGAAGGCACTATTTTTCTTAATTATTTCCAACTTTATGTCCCTTTACCTCTTTTTAATCATTCTGCATCTTATTAGCTATTGGCTAATTAACTCACAGTAATTAAATAACCCTCAGCTGAGTCCACCATGCCTCTTCAAGTGCCCCAGGCTGATGTCGGTCTCATCTCTGACGAAAAGAAGCTGGAAAACCTGTTTTGTGACAGTATTCTTAAGGATATCTTTACTCTTACAATAATACTATATTTTTGAAAGGCACCAGTGGATTATAAAATCAAGTACTCGACCAATGTTGTATCCTCATTTTCCCTCCAGGGGGAGCACAACTTTCATGTGTAATGCAGGGCTGCTGCTTTATTGTTTTTTCCTTTCAAGATATTACTTGTAAAACATGTCAACGTAAATAATCTATAATCAATCTATAAATCAAAATTGGGGTGAGTTTATTATGAGCCAACTTTTGAAGACCATGACCCAGGGCCTTCTTTCCCTAAAGAAGGAAGGGCACCAAAGAAGTGGAGTGTACAGATCAGTTATATACCATCAAATAGCATGTTTCACATCAGATTGCAATGTCCCTTTCACAATAGCCACAAGATCGCCCTGCCAGATTGCTCTGCCAGAATAGCTATTGATGGACACAGTGGGGAGGGTGTGGCTGGTGTCAGGTCTGTTGTCTGGAGCTGGGTGGTCACAGGATCGGTGCAGTAGTCAAATCCCAGCCTAGGGGGAAATGCTTATCCTTAAGGAAATGCCAAGGAGGTGGAAGTTGCATCCTTATCTTAAGGGAATTTATTCTTCTCTTTGGGACATGGCAAAGCAGATACACTATGCAGGTGACAGGCCCTTCTGGAAAAACAAACCCAGGTCGAATTAGTTTTACCCCAAACGGCTTCCTCATATGTTCCAATATATCCTATTGCTTGCCATTTATTTATCGTTTTCTCCTTTCAGATCTATAATCTTTTGATAAAAAGTATTGATGATCAAAATATTGTCTTTCGGCCACAGAGTGGTTGCTGCCTGCCCTGGGTCCCTCATGTCCCTCGGTGCCAGGCTTTTGTCTCATTTATTTGCCCAGTTGTCCACCTTGGGGGGAATTAATTAGATATAGTGGACAAACAAAGAGGTATATATATATATACTAATAGAGGAAGCATTTCATGGGTTTTGGATTAATTTTATGTTGTTGCACAAACACTGCATATGTGCTTTTTATGACTCCTGGTATTTATGCTATTCACAATTATAAAACAAGTACAGTAACAATGATAATAATTTAACATCTTTGAAAAGATTAGTTTAAAATGAGTTCTTAGGCCTAGTCCTTATCAAAAAAGGAAGTTTGTCCAAGGATCTAAGAAGAATCGGCCACCTCAGCTTTCATTACTCCAGCTTACATGACAGTCTCACAGCACTGAGTAAAGAAAACAGCAATTAGTTTAAATATTATGATTATACAAGTATTCCAAGAAGTAATAGAAATAGGAATTTCAGTCCAGATCGAAAAAGGGAACCAATACCAGAAGGGAGCAAACCAAAAAACTCAAGACTGAACGCAGGATCGCTTATGGCATTCACCTGCTTATTCATGTGCTTTAGCAGAGATGACACACTGGAAGACTCGTCAGGTATGAAAACACAGCATTCAGCTTGAATGATTGTACGTGTACCACCTTGGGATGTAGTTAAAATATCTAAGCCCATTCTATTTTGAAGGACAGTCTTTTTATTAAAGACTACTTAGTATTTAATAAGGCAATTCCTGCTTGACTGTCATTAAGGGCTTCTGTATGTGATGTGACATCATTTAGCCCTAAAAAAGGAACAAATATAGCTAGCTGCTCGGTGGTGATACCAGGGGAACACTGAATGAGTCCATCTGGCCTTAAGCAGAGGGATGTTTGCAGCAGTTGTCACTGTGAATCCTTCCCTGCATTTAAGGGAAGATCGGGTGCAGTATTTTAGCCACCAGGCCAGTAGTCAAAGGCCAGAGATTTGTTCTATATAACCATTAAGCTATATTAGGAACCTCCTGATAAATGCCTGGACTTGAAGACCAGTCTGTTCCAAATCAATCACTTTCCTTAAGTATGATAGTATTCTGAAAATATTAATTGTAACAATTTGTCGAGGGAAGAGGGAGAATCTCCCTCTGCCATTTTCCTTAAGGTTCTTATGGCTGGTCAAATAATTAACAAGACAGGTTAGCAGGAGAAAATAATACCAAGTTTAATAACAGGTATACATGGGAGAAACTCAGAAATGAGCAACTCGTCCCACTGTCTAAGCTGCTTGCTTAAGTATTGCAGCTAAAGGTGAGGAGCGTGTTGTGGGTGGGTAGTGGCCTGGGACTTCAGAGGGCAGGAAGACAATTCTTTTCAGGGTCATCTATAGGTAATGTGGTCAGGGAGAGACAGAGTTTTTGATAAAAGAGGCTTGGTGCCTTTCCTATTGTAACATCTATCCTATATTATCTTTCATCATGATAACAGTCTTTCTTGAAACAGATCTTTTGTTTTAAATTCTTCAGGCAGTTTGGGAGGGGAAACTCAAATATCCTTCCTGAGTTCTCTGAGTCCTTATTGTCTTCAGCTTGAAATAATCCCCATACCGGAGTGGTGCCTCCTCGGGTAGCTTGCCCTGAGCACCATCAAATTATAAAATAGGTATACAGTTTAAGCATAACAAAGGTTTAAATGAGTGGATTTAAGGTTGAGAATACAGGCCTGGTCCGGAGTCTTGGGGCAGCTGTCTACAACTGATGTTGTCTTGTTCTCATCATAGTGTGGAGATATTTGCTCTCTTCCTATAAGGAGGAAGATACTAAACTTATTAGGATTACTCAGTGTGTTAAACTACATGGGAAGCATTGTCAGACAAATGATGATAAACCTGCTTAAGTGGTATTTTGTGGGTAAATGTTATTGATATAGGAGTTTTAAAATTGTATAACATTACTGAAATTCTGATCTGTTCTGGTTATCAGTAATAATTCTGGTTATTATTATTTTAAAGTGTTGTATGTCACAAAATTAACCAAATTTCTTTCTCAATTGCCATTTTGAGGTCTTGTTTACAGACTTATTTCTTTGCTCTAATGCTTTTGCAAAATGTTTCAACTTCAGAAAAATTCATGGAAAGGACTGTGACAGTTACACTGGAGCACAGGCTTCTGATAAACTTGCTGATCATAAAACTGAACTGGGTAAGAAATTACAAAAATCTGATGGAGAAACTGATGACTTCATGAAGCCACTAACAAAAAGATTGGGGTCAAAAATGGATTACACAAGACTGAATGAACTGATAAGGATGATTATAATTTTTATGATTATTCATTTGAAGTATTGCTGAATTTTTAATGTTTTGTTTTTTCAAATTTAAGGAAAACTTTTCCTCTTTTCTCCTGAGCTAGCTATAACTTACAGAAATTTGGTAAATGATACTTTTGTAAGCAATATTAAAATATTTATCTTTTTCTCTCTACCTGATCCCTCCAGAATTTAAAAACTCTTAGTAAGTAAGTATTGTTGTTTTCATGGCCATATAGTTATTTGCATAAGTTCAATAAGAATCTGTTCTCCTTATAACAGGACACAATTGGAAACACTGGTTATATTACCAAGGTTGTGACTGGAACATCATTTTTGCGACATAGCCATAAAGATTTGTGGAATGAAGATTGGACTTTATGGAATAAAGCTGTGTGGAAATATTTGCCTGGTGCCTTATGTTCAATGTTCCAAGCAGCATTTACTGGATAAGTAAACAATGTCACTTATCTAGAAGGTACAAGGAAACTTGAAATATTTTGGGGGAACCTCAGAAGAGAGGAATTCACCCAAATCTGTAGGTATTGCAGGCAAAGTCTGATGACAAAATCCTTGGCTTGGCTTTCCTGGCCTCGAGAGGCCTTTAAAGTTCAATCTGAGATTCCTTATAAAAAGTTCCAGCAAAGCAGATTTAAAAGAGCTTATATGATCAATTGCTATTATTGATGTCCTTATGTAAATAATTGGGCCAACTTTATTGGAACTAGACTTATTTTACAAACTAGTTAGTCTAAATTTGGCTATCTTTGATAAAAATGAGGGTGATTTTAGAGAGAAAAATTATATTTCAGTAAAAACTATAGTGTATATTTGCAGATATTAGATTCAAGTTCTGTTAATTGTCTTTTGAGGTTTTTGTTTTCTATCTGTTGACTGGACTGGATTCTGATTTCTTCTAGTCTCCTAAAATATCTGGCTACAGATCTCCAAACTAATGTTTTTCATTTTTTCCATCATTTTCATTTGGAATCATTGAGAATTAAACCTGCCTTTTTTCCTGAAGCCTTACAAACTGAAGCCAATGGACTTGATATAAACTTGAGAGATGACCTGACGACATCATTAGAGACATTTTAAACTACTAAAGATGCTTTGATGCTGACATCTAAAAATTTTCTTAACTGGCTGTCCTGTAAACTCAGAAACTGCTTTACAACTTGCTCCAACCATTAACCTTGTTTTTCTTTTGTTTACATAGAAATGCTTCTATTAAATACTTGATTGCTTGCTTCCACAATATAGGCGTAACCTTGAGAGCCCACTTGCATCAGCACCTTCTAAAATGAACTTAATTGAACTGATATATTATCAGGACTAAGAAATATGTTCAGTGAGATGAAACAATCTACTAACTCAGCTTCTGGACCATGAAACTTCTTTAAGTTTCAAAAGGACTGTGAAACTTTTAGTTTCAAAGGCGGGACTGTGGGAGATCAAGATTTGTCCACCCTGAAATACATCTCTTTACCTTGATTGTTTTCTCTGAGGGACATTTGACCTCCCCCACTAACTGCCTAAAGAATTTGACATGGTGGCTCCTTCCAGGAACAGATCTTCTCTCATGATGGCTGTAATGATAATGTAAAATAGATCTTACAATGGGAGGGGCACCAAGCCCCTTTTATCAAAAATCTCTATCTCTCCCGGACCACCTTATCTATAGATGACCTTGAAAATAATTGTCTTCTAGCGTTCTGAAGTCCCAGACCACTATCCACCTCCAACACCTTCCTCACGTTTAGCTACAATACTTAAGCAAGCAGCTTAGACAGAGGGACGAGTTGCTCATTTCTGAGTTTCTCTCATGTATACATGTTATTAAACTTGGTATTATTTTCTCCTGCTAACATGTCTTGTTGATTATTTGGCCAGCCATAAGAACCTTAAGGGAAAGGGCTGAGGGGGATTTTCCCTGTCTCCCCACAGTACTATGGGTTTTTTTACTAGGTGCAAGCCACAGCTGTGAGGGGGTGAGAAAAATTCCCCCTTTTGACTGCTATATCTGTTTCTCTTCTTCTGTGGCGATTTCTTTCAAGTCTGTGGAAAGAAGTCTTTTATTGGGTTAGCAGAGTTATAGGAATTAGCAGGTGTGCGAGATGAGGATTTGGCCACCCTGAAATATATCTCTTTACCTCGATTGTTTTCTCTGATGGACATTTGACCTCCCCCACTAACTGCCTAAAGAATTTGACATAGTACCTCCTTCCTGCAACAGCTCTTCTATCTGATGGCTGTAATATAATGTAAAATAGATGTTACAATAAGAAAGGCACCAACAAGCCCATCTTATCAGAAGTTCTGTCTCTCTGGCCACATTCTCTGGATGACCCTTTGAGGAATTGCCAGACAAACATTTACATTTATAAGGGAAATCTCCATTTGTAAAGGTATCTCTCTCTCTGTATTGGGAAGAGGGAGCATGACCTCATTTCTAGAAGTTTATCAATGTGGAAGGTGAGGCCTTAAATCTGCATAATAGCCTTACTCTTGTTTACAGTGCTTTAGTGGTGATCTCCTGTAACTGACACCCCCCAGCCCCCAACATCCTCCTCTGTCTTTACGTAAAGACGGTATTTAAGATCAGAATTTCTGCTATTGTGTTGAGAAATGCAGTGTCCCTGGTTTCTCTCATGTATACATGTTATTATACTTGGTATTATTTTCTCCTGCTAACCTGTCTTGTTAATTATTTGGCCAGCCATAAGAACCTTAAGGGAAAGGGCAGAGGAGGATTCTCCTTCTTCCCCCACACAGGGATTCTCGAGGCTGGACAGCATATCCAGCTTGGTAATATCTTGCTTATCATTTAAGTAAGACCCATCTGTAAACCAAATTAAATACAATGCAGTCGTGGTCCTTCCTCTTGTAATGTTGGAAACAAGATAGCAGGGTTAAAATAGTGGGTAATATTTACCTACGCAGTGTAACCTAAGAAGATTTACCATTTACTTGGTAATGCTTCCCATGCAATTTAGCATACTTAACAAGCCTAATTAGTTTAGTATCTCCCTCTTTGTGGGAAGAGTTCAAATTTACTTGAGAATTGCCAGGGATCTTTGAAAATTCTCAAAGTAAAAAGTCATAAGGAAGACTTTATTTAGGATATGAATTTTGGGGAGATTGTCAAAAATACAGAGAGGTTTTAAACACTTGGTCAGACAAGATCAAGGAGTTCCTGTTCTTGTCGCAGTGAAACCATGCTTAATTAACAAACAACATTTAAACAGTCAAAAAGAACTTAATAAAGAAACCTCAGTCTTTTGAACTTAGGGAATTACCTTAACAAAACAGATCTCTGTTCTTTAGATAAACTTAACTCAAATGTAAAGAAAAATCTTTTTACGTAATAACCTCTATCAAGAGAAGATTAAGAGTAGAATAGGGCCGGCCCCATGGCTTAGCGGTTGGATGCATGCCTTCTGCTGCTGGCGGCCCTGGGTTCGGATCCCAGGTGCACACGGATGCACCACACTGCTTCTCTAACCATGCTGAGGCCACGTCCCACATACAGCAACTAGAAGGATGTGCAACTATGATGTACAACTATCTACTGGGGCTTTGGGGAAAAAAAAGAGTAGAATAAAATTATCCTTTTAAAAGGAAGAAGACCAAATTTGAATTTTGTACCAGCTTACTTTTGATATTAAAAATCATTTACTTAGTTGGATTTAGTTAATCTTAGCCAACTCGACCATGTATAAAATTCCTCAGGGTTTCTCTTCAACAAACCTTCTATAACTTTTTGTTTACATTCAGAATTTATGCCATGCGCTCCTGTTTTTTCCTTCTAGTACTTTTCAGGGCAAATTTATCTTTCCTAACCAAACAAAAATATTTCCATTTTTTATATCTTCTTAATGAAAACACACATCTTACTCTCCTTGAATATAAACATATTTTTCTTAAGTTTTTAGTAGCTTAATCACATATAAGAATTTTTTAACCCTTAGAAAGCTTAATTTTTAAGTAAAAAACTAAGTAAGCAATTATAAAATTTCTTTTACATTAGCATTTCTTGGCTTGACAAATTTAGATGGACACTTTTTATAATTTTTGGAAACATCTTACTTTATAGTACAATCTTTTAAATAAAACACAAGACATATTTACCAATAGACCCAAAACACCTTGTAATTTTTCTGTAATAAGCCAAAAGTAGATAAACCTATATTTAGCAATGTCTAATATCTTATCTTATTTGGAAATGATCTAGATACTCAATGAATTTTTATCATAAAATTTAACAAAATCCTAAATTTTTAGGTCACCAAAAAGAGTTTAGAAGCTATATACATTATAACATATGATTATTGTTTAAAGTGCACTTAATACTCACCTATTTAGTTACCTGTTCTCAATAATTATTTATTATGTTTTAAAGATTTTATTTATTTATTTTTCCCCCCAAAGCCCCAGTAGATAGTTGTATGTCATAGCTGCACAATCTTCCAGTTGCTATATGTGGGACTCGGCCTCAGGATGGCCGGAGAAGTGGTGCCTCGGTGCGCGACCTGGATCCGAACTTGGGCCACCAGCAGCGGAGTGCGTGCGCTTAACTGTCAAGCAATGGGGCCGGCCCCTCAATAATTATTTAGATTTCCTACAAGACTTTATGAGACATTAGATAATATTAGCCATCATTTATTATTTTTGAGACCAGTTTTGTAGTAAAAATAACATCAGTTTATTTAACGAATAAAAGCTGTATATCTGCATTATATCCAAAGCTGAAAACTAACAAGCTTAAATAAGCTTTTATTTACCAAAGATTATTTCATATCAAGTTAACTGGAAAAACATTTGGATTTAGAACTAACTTTTGTGAGTGCTTATTTCAAGTTAATTGAATAGACCTTTTGATTTTGACCATAAACTCTGGAGGTAAAATACCACGCACATATAACATACATGTAGAGACACACACATAAAGAACAGACAGATGCAACAAAGATTTTATAGCCGCTGTTTTAGAAAATTTAGCAGTTTCCATCTGCAGAAAGCTTCCTTCCAATTTCTTTTTTCTTTCAGTCTTAGGCCCCCTGCTGTCTTAGCACTTGCGCAAGTCTCCTGGGTTCAGATGCCAGGCAGCCCAGCCGGGAATGGTCAAGTAAACTCAATTTCCCACTTTCCTTCTCTTTTATTTTGCTACAAAGTCTGAACACTTTCTAGGGACTGTGTAGTGGGTCAGGAGTGTGCTGCTTGTGAGTGTTACTCCCTAAAGAAAGGTCATAATCACTCTCTTACATGCCTTGGTTTCTTCCGCCCGCAGTCTAGGTACTGCCGTGGGGGTTTGGAGTGTGGGTGACTAACCGTCCCGTGCACGTCCCCTGACAAACCTGTGATAAATTAACATGAATGATAGTGGAGCTCGCTATAGGAAAGAGGATTACAAGTCGTGGGGTTTGTCTCTGACACCCACGATGAGATTCTCAGTTGCTTGAGAATTCCCGAAAGGTCGGGAGGAACAATGATCCTTTTCTTTGGAGCTAAACAGATTCAGTCACTCATTTCTCTATCAAGCAGTTTTGTTCATACTTTAGAAACATAATTCTTCCCAATTTTAAGCCATATTAAAAAGTCACCCTGCTCCATTCACTCCAAAAGTTACCCCTAGGCTCCTCTGGCCTAGGAAATTCTCTCTACATTTCACTTTCCTAGGAATTCCTCCCTAGGTTCCTCTGACTTAGGGAATGTATCAGTACCCCCTTAAGACAGCTAGCCGTAAGCCTTGAAAACAGCTCAAATAAACTCTGGACCATTGACTTAAAATAAAGAGGTCCAGGTGTCAGGAGAACTCACTCGGGTCACCTGAAGAATGCAGTGATCTGGGGAGCACAATGGGCTCCTATTGGTACCAAATGCCAGTTCAGTGTAGATTCCAGGTGGTCTCTGGTGGGTTTCTCTGAAATCTTGCCATGACTACACCAACAAATGTCTACATAAATAATCCATAAACAATGTATAAATCAAAATTAGGGTGAATTTATTATGAGCTAACTTTTGAGGACCATGACCCTGAGCCCTCCTTCCATAAGGAAGGAAGGGCACTGAAGAAGTGGGGTGTACAGAGTGGTTATATACCGTCAAAGAGAAAGTATCACATAGGATTGTAATGTCCCTTTTACAATAGCCACAAGATCGCCCTGCTGCATTGCCCTGCCAGTATAGCTATAGATGGAAACAGCGTGGAGCAGGTCTGCTGTCTCGTTGGGCATGGCTGGTGCCAGGTCTGTTGTCTGGAGCTGGGTGGTCACAGGATGAGTGCAGCAGTAAAATCCAAGCCTAGGGAGAAATGCTTATCCTTAAGACAATGTCAATGAGGGGGAAGTTGCATCCTTATGATAAGGATATTTACTCTTCTCTTTGAGACAAGGCAAAGCAGATACACAATGCAGGCGACAGGCCCTTTTGGAAAAACAAACTCAGTCCGAATTAGATTTACCCCAAATGACTTCCTCATATGCTCCCATATATCCTATTGCTTGCCATTTATTTATCAAGCTCAGGGTGTATCTTTCAAACAGAAATCATCAAGAATAGCATGAAATAGTCACTTACCAACAGATGTCACTGTGGCGACAGAATATTAACAAGTGGCCTTCAAATATAATCTTTTTCTCAAATACTGTATTTCACTGAGTTAATCCAAAAGAGATTCTTCTCACTTATACTGACAAATCTCCACTCTGAACTTAGCACTAGAGGTAGCCAATTTTGAATAAAGACCTTTAACATCAAAGCCAGCCAATAGATCCTATTAAAGCAAATCCAAACTCGGGAAAACTTTTGTTTTCAGTCACATGCAAACTCTCTCCAACTTAAGATAAAGTCTTGGTTTTGTGCAGATGGAGAAAAGCATCTCTTCCTCTTTTTCTATTCAGATAGTGCAGGGAAGAGCCCAAAGTGTCTCCTGGTGGAACACTAACAGTTCTTTACATTAGAAATGCATGCAGTGTTTCCTAGCATCTTTTCTATGGGCCGAGACCTGCTGACCTGCCCAGAGGAGCAAACTTCTGGGCTCCAACAGTAAATAAGACTGTGTGCAGTTTACCACAACAATGAACTACAAAGATGTATCAGGAAATATTTTGAACACCTACACCTAAGCTCTCAGTTTCCCTCTGTCTAATTCCATGGCTACCTGAACTGAATTCATTCTCCATCCCCATCCCTTTCGTGATAGTTTTTATCTCCTTGAATCAGCATGTTATAACATCTAAGAGAAATTTATCAAAATACTCTCTTCAAAATAGCTAACTGAAGTATAAGAATTCTAGAGGGTCAAGATTTTAAGATGAAAGTGATGTACAGAGTAACTGTACTACAAAATAAAAAGAAAATGAATGAGAACAATAAGACAAGGAAGAAAAAAATGTTAAGGAGAAGGAATATAATAGAGTAAAAGTAAGAAAGAGATAAAAAGAAGAAAGTTGGTGTAAGAAAGAGAAAGAGTCAGGAGAAGCATGAGAAATGACAAAAAGGGGCACGAGCAGAGGGAAGACACCATGCTCAGAGCGAATGACAAGTCAACTGGCTTCTGAGCAGGGCTGAGGTCTAGAGTCATTGGGCTGCGCTTGAAAACTCCACTCAGTTCTAACATCCAGAGAATGACTACTGCTCATCCAAACTCTGATGACACTGATTACCATCGCTCTCCTCTCCCAGGACCTGCTCGAGTTTTGGGAACTCCTTCTCTCAGCACCTCTGGGACTGACAGAGTCCCCATTAAATATTCATGAAGTAGGATGGTGGTTTTTTTTAAATTACTATTTTTTAAATTTTATTTATTTATTTGTTTCTCTCAAAGGTCCAGTAGATAGTTGTATGTCATAGGTGAACATCCTTCTAGTTACTGTATGTAGGATGCGACCTCAGCATGGCCGGAGAAGCCAGTGCGTCGGTTCGCGCCCAGGATGTGAAACAGGGCCACTAACAGCGGAGTGTGATCACCTAACCGCTAAGCCATGGGGCCTTCCCAGGATGGTTGTTTTGAAAGAGTAACTCAGAGAGAGAGCTCTCAAGGGTACATATAATCCTGACAACTCCTACACTCACCCATCTGAACAATTAAGAAACTAAACTTTTTTTTTAATTACTGTGAAGAAAAGTAGGAGAAAACTTTCTTGGCAAAACTTTAAAAGTTCCATCTTTTTTGAAGTTACCTCACAAAATTCTGAGCATAATCTAAAATTCTGGGCTCCCTACAGTTCCAAATATGTTTCAGAAATGATCTCTTTATCATCACAATGTAAGCCTATGCCTTATGAAGCAAAATAAACTTGGATGAGTTTTATCTTGGAGAGAGAGGGCAGCAAGAAAAAGAGTAGGATGTGCCTCTCTGCTATGAAGGAAAATAAATAAAATCACCAAAATATATAAAATATGCCTCTAAAACTGAATGAAGAGGTCTCTAAAGAGATTTACATTTTAAGTAAAAATGCACTTATATAAAATTACACATCAGTTTGACTAAAATCTAGTCAACTTAGAAGAAGAATTCATTCAGTTTCATTTAAATAGCATGACTTATGATTAGCTGCATAATAAATGGTAGATATTTTAATTTTGGTATACCATGTCCTTCCACCAATGAAGGTTGGCTTAAACCTGTCATTTTCCTAAAAAGGGCCAACCAGATGTTCCGCTTATTTGATTACTTAATAGTATGGATCTGCTCCTCATTGCCAACGAAGGATGTCTACAAACAGGCTTTAGCTTGCATATGTAATGGGAAACGCAGGCTGAGTTTACGAAAAGAAAAATTGAAAATGGAGCATTGCCTTGAGGAGACGTGGTCAATCTGTTCAAGAACATTTTCTCACTTGATCAAGTGAAAAGCTGAGAGAGAATGCTGTTGGCCTCTTCCTTGGCCCCTTATAGAATTCTGCATTACCTCAATTGAACATGTCCTAAAATGTTTGAACTCAACTTGGAAATGAGTTGATGATACCGTATTTGCATTATGTCACACAGAATCTCTTTCATTAGGCACAATTCAAAACACTTTTTGGGACATTAGAGACCAGAAAAGTTTTGCTTCTCTGAGAGACTGTTGCTTTTAATCTCATAGACATGAGATGATAGAGAATTGTTCCCATTACCCTTTCTACTTTAAACCTGAGAGATACATTTCCAACTACCTTTAAAAACTTCAGGTCCTTCCGAGCCGGCCCCGTGGCTTTGTGGTTAAGTGCATGTGCTCGGCTACTTGCGGCCCGGGTTCGGATCCTGGGCGCGCACCGAAGCACCGCTTCTCCGGCCATGCTGAGGTCGCGTCCCATGTACAGCAACTAGAAGGATGTGCATCTATGACATACAATTATCTACTGGGGTGTTGGGGGAAAAATAAATAAAAAGAAGGAAAAAAAATAGAAAGAAAACTGCAGGTCCTTCTGAAACACTTTTCAGTGCTCTGGCTTACTTCAGCTTCATTGCATTGTTCCATTCTAAACTTCTTTCAGTTTGATCTATTTTCCTTTGTAATCCTTTTGTATACCTAGGTATTTAAAAGCTGCTCAAATCTATATTGGAGAAATGTTGGGTTACAGTACTTTCAGACAGCATGTAAACCCAATTTTTAGGGTTTATACACAAAACGTTTCTGCCATGTTTCTACCAGCTCTCCTTCCATATATTTTCCTCCAGGACTTCCTGTGACCAAATTGCTTTTCTAAAAATCAGTCCTCTGTTCATTCTCTTGGCCAGTGACATTTTCATAGAAACATAAAGGACTGGATTTTCCAAAGATGAAACAAGAATGATCAAGTCCTTATTCACACTTAGATATCCTGCTCCTCTTCTCCATGAATTTTAAAACTAAAGTTAATTATCTCTTTCATTTTATCTAAATCTATTGAGTAACTTTTGCACTGAGTCCCTAAACTGATCCACAGTCTGCTTTAGCAGCCACAAAACTCTCTTTCAAATGCTTGCATTCATGTGCTGAGTAGGTATTTTATTTATTTAGATCTTATTCAACAAAAGAGCTTAATTTATTTACTCAAATACTTAAGTATATACTATGAGCCCAAAGGTCTTGAAATGTTGGCAGTCTGCAAGTAAGACAGATATGTATAAACAGATAAATTACACTCCAGAAATAATTTGAATGAAAGAGATATGAATAAAATGCCATGGGACTCCAAGAAAAGAGCCACCATGGGTTGACATACAACTAAGATATATAGCAATGTACTGGGGCTTTGTGGAAAAAAACAACCACCATGGGGGTGTGGACAGGTTTTGTACCATGTAGGTAAAGGAAAAGGAAGGGAGAAAAGATAAAGAGAAAACAAGATAAACGGAAATGTTTTCTTCTTCTTAATGTTTCTGCTACCAACTTTTGGAGCACACTGCTTGCGGATGTCATTTCTAGCCAGTCTTATCTTTCAGCAGGCTTCTATAGACTTAAAAATTTGATTGTACCAAGCTGAGCTCCTCCCTGGAGACAATGCCAACTATGTAGGGAGCCAGGAGGGGAGCAAAAGATTCACAGGAATCTGCAGCCCTTCTGCAATTCACTGGTGGGGAGGGGCATAAAGGCTTCACCTTGGCCTCTGTCTCCAAGTTCATACAAAGGAGTGTCGGTTCCTTCCTTGATCTATAAGATGGAGAGAAACCTCTTTCACAGAAAGGATTATGGAAAAATTAAAGTGAGAGCCATGAAAAAGGCAGAAGAGGTAGCACCATGAATCTGAAGTAACTGGACATGTGAATTAGTAACCAGTAGGAAGAAGAGCTGAAGACAAAAAAATAAAGGCAAAAAAAACAGTTCTCAATTTTCTAAGATGGAAATGCAAGTCTTTCTTCTTCAAAAAGAAAAGAGTCATTGAACCCTTTCCTTTAAAATAAAATTGAAAGGGGTCACATGTTGCAAATAATGATTTTAACCATGATGTCACTACAAAATAATGGGTAACAATCAGTTGTTAAATGCACTGCAAATAGTTCAAACTTAACAATTATGTTATCAAAGTTTGCAATTGATATATATATATTAGTAAATAGTAGACTGTGTGCAAAGTTGTCACTATATTATTGACAATGTCACTCTTACTACTGAAAACATAACTAGGAGGGAGAAGATAGTGTGACCTCAGATTGCTAGAGTCACAGTAAGAAAAGTCAAGAAAGTGCCATCAGGTCATTTGGACAAAAGGATGCTATATGGCTGTTGGGTTTATAACAGATCTACTGGAGAAAAACAAGTCACTACATTAGACTATTTTCTACCTACCTCCATCACCCTCTCCAAGAACACATATTTTAAAATGAGACAAGTTATTATATTAAAAATTACTTGCTCTGTCATTTTGAAAACTACATCAAAAAATGAAGAAAAAACTGGGTTACAAACATCCTGGTATCAATTCCAACTACCATCTTTCACCAAACTAAAACTCTAATTATCACTAATTCACTTGCAATCTAGTGCTCCTACAATATACAATATCAACAACTTAAAATGTTTCATAACTTTTTTAAAATTGCCCTAGAATTTTAGACGATAATATAAATATATCTCTTAGAAAAATTGAGAAAGATAAAGACACTAGGACAGGAGAAGATGAAAATATTACCCTAATCGATGATGTAAAACACAAGATATGAACAACTGTTAAAAAGAATTCTCTATGAAATCGATCAATTCTACTATCTCTACACGTGGCTATTTCCTATCAGTAATTTGACGCATAAACAAATAGAATAGTGTATTTAATGGGATCAATTCTTTTAGTTGTGTGGTTTTCCTTGTAAAACTACATATGCTTTTATGTTCTTCCTTTATTTTCAGGTGGTGTCACATTAGAACACCCTCATCTGTGAAGATCTTTGCATTAAGGAACGCTACCTTGGCCCTTGATCAACTGTACTCTGCTTTATGATAAACTCAGAGACCTACATAGGACAATGTTTCCTACATCTTATCTCCCATGAGTTGTTCATGTCAGGGAGTATAGTCCACCAAGTAAACACCAAGCAGTGTTTCAAAAGCATCGGATACTAAAAGGAGGACATGCGGGGTTGGGTGTGGGCTCCCATTCAGTGCCTAGTGCAAAGAAGAAAGAGGTCAATGATTCCCTCCAGAGACTGGAATAAAACAGGAGGTTATAAGCACGAGGCTCCCTTTGCAGGCCTTTAAGCAGGGACCTAGAATAAAACTGTTGACACTGTGGATCATTGTTGGTTTTACAGGGAACTCATGAGGAAGATAAGGAGATAAAATAATGATAATTATAATAACAGCAGCAAACACTTCTACTGAACCAGGCACAGCAATCTGAATGTTGATTCTGTGCTTGAACATACATGAACTCCTATATCCCTCAAAATATTCTGATGTAGTAGATTTTGTTCTTCTCACCATTTTACAGATGAAGAGACTGGGTACAGTGGCTAGAAAACTCACCCAGGTTACAAAGCTGATAAATGGCAGAGCCCAAGCTCAGTGCTCTTATGTTATGCTCGTTGACTACAACTCCAAGTTAAGTCTCTAATGACTATATTTCTCTCTATAATCCAATGGGGGAAACATCAAAATTCTTAAGTCTAACACCCATGCTACCATTTAAGAAAAGTTGGTGAAGGAGAGATTTCTGAATAGTAACAATGCCCTTCTATTAACTCTTCACTTATAGATCAGACATCAATAGTCCTGCTCAGTCCACCAAGAAGAAACTGGGACTTTATTATGCCAAAAAGAAGAAAAAACAAATAATAAAACAACCAAATTCCTTTATACATCATTACACAAATGTGATTCTTAATTCCGTGTGACAAATATAAAGTGCTTTCCTGGTTTACGGCTCCATATAAAGCTGATGTTAATCTCATGCTATCTTCCCAGCCAATAACACAAAATATTTTAAAACAACAAAAGGCACAATGACAAAAAACAACCCCAAATAAAATTAAATATTACATCTGAACGCTGTACAATTTTTTAAAGACTACCTAAAAGTTAGATTTAGTAAAATTTGTATCTCTATCTTGCCTCTCTCAGTTATCTCTGAAGGTAAAGAAAAGGACTAAGAGAGGCACAAGGAAGCCAGTTAAGGAAGCGAGTCAGCGGGAAGAGGTAAGGTGGCCGCCCCTCTGCAGACGACAGACAGAAATCTCCCCTGGGAGCCGTCTCAGGTCTGACAAGATGTGGAGCTTTGACCTCGGGCAGTGGCTACAGCTGGACGCCAGCAGCAGTGTTTCTCAAACTTCAGTCTACACGGTAATAACTGGACAAGTCCAGTGTCCCCTTCCCTGGAATTCTAACTCAGCAACATTGAACTTGGGACATGAGAATTTTCCATTTAACAAGCCTACCAGTGATTTTCCTTGAGTTATCTGCAGATTATGATCAAAGGCATACCTTGAAGAGAAGCACAAACTCACTACCCAGTATGCACTGCACAGATACTTTGTGTCACACACTCTCAGACCATTCCCTGCTCCAGGGGTCCCACATGCCTCAGCATCCTTGGGCCTGTGTTCTTCATCAGGAGGTTCCGATGGTGGCAAAACAGACAGGACTCAACTGGGAAACTGCCCCTCTGTGTAATTCAGTGAGTGTGTGGGCTGCCTGCAGCCCAGGTGTAAAGTGGGTCTTGCTATATTTAAAAATAAATTTCTTTTTAATTTTATTGAGGTCATATAGCTTATAAGTGTCAATTTTAGGTCTACATTACTATATTTCAGTTCTGTATAGACTGGATCATGTTCACCACCAATAGTCTTTTTTCATCTATCACCATACATATGTGCCCCTTTACACCTTTCTCTCTTTCCCTCTGGTAACCACAATCTCTACTCCTTATCTATGTGTTTGTTTATTTTCCACATATGAGTGAAATCAATCAGTATTTTTCTTTCGCTATCTGACTTGTTTTGCTTAGTATAACACCGTCAATGTCCATCCATACTGTCACAAATGGAATGAGGTTGTCTTCTTTATGGCTGAGTAGTAGTCCATAGTATATATGTATATATATCACATCTTTATTATTTCATCCATTGATAAGTACTTGAGTTGCTACACAGTGTTGGCTATTGTGAATAACGCTGTGAAGAATATAAGGGTGCATACATTTTTTTGAATTATTGACTTCATATTCTTTGGATAAATATGCAGAGTTAGAATAGCTGGATCTTATGGTATTTTTATTTTTAATTTTTTGAGAAATCTCCATCATTTTTCCCTAGTGGCTGCAGCAGTTTGCGTTCCCACCAGCAATGTATGAGGGTTCCCTTTTCTCCACATCCTCTCCAACACTTATTATTGCCTTTTTAATAATAGCCATTCTGATGGGTGTGAAGTGATATCTCATTGTAGTTTTGATTTGCATTTCCCTAATAATTAGTGATGTTAAACATCTTTCATGTGCCTGTTGGCCACCTGTATAACTTCTTCGGAAAAATGTCTTTTCATATCCTCTGCTCATGTTTTGATCAGGTCGTTCATTTTTTTGGTGTGGAGTTGTATGTGTTCTTTATATATTTTGGAAATTAGCCCCTTGTCAGACATATGATTTGCAAATATTTTCTCCCAGTTGGTAGGTTGTCTTTTCATTTCGTTGACAGTTTCCTTTGCTGTGCAGAAACTTTTTAGTCTGGTGTAGTCCCACTTGTTTATTTTTTCTTTTGTTTCCCTTACCTGACAAGAGACAAAGACAGACATTATATAAAGATAAAAGGGACATTCCACCAAGAAGACATAACACATTAATATACATGCACCTAACACAGGAGCAACAAACTATATAAAGCAACTATTAACAGACTTAAAGGAAGAAATTGACAGCAACACAATAATTTTAGGGGCTTTCAACACCCCACCCACATCAATGGATTGATCATCCAGACAGAAAGCCAACAAGGAAACAGTGGCATTAAATGAAACATCAAACAAGATGGTCTTAATAGATATATAGAGAACATTTCATCCTAAAACATCAGAATACACATTCTTCTTAAGTTCACATGGAACATTCTCAAAGTTAGACATATGTTGGGAAACAAAGCAAGCCTCAATAATTCTAAGAAGACTGAAATCATATCACGCATTTTTCTGACCACAATTGTGTGAAACTAGAAATCAACTACAAGAAACGGTTGGAAAAGTCACAAATATTTGGACACTAAACAACATGCTACTGAACAACTATTGGATCAATGAATAAAGCAAAGGAGAAAACAAAATATTACTAGAGAAAAATGAAAATAAAAAACAACATATGAAAACTTATGAGATGCAGCAAAAATAGTCCTAAGAGTGAAATTTATAGCAATAGAAGCCTACGTCAAGGAACGAGAAAAATCCCAAATAAACAATCTAACACGGTACCTAAAGGAACTAGAAAAAGAAGAATAAACAAAGCCTAAAGTCAGTAGAAGGACAGAAATAACAAAAATCAGAGCAGAAATAGATGAAAGAGAGGCTAGAAAAAGAATAGAAACGTTCAATGAAACTAAGAGCTGTTTCTTTGAGAAGATAAGTCTCTTTCTTTAGAGGTAGAGATGGCATATGGGCAGAGATTATAAGATCAGAAAATCCAGACACTCAATCGGAGAACTCCCTGAAATTTAAACATCTTTTAAGCAACTTTTTAGCATCTTTAATACATTCGAATATGCTGTACCTTTAACATCTGTTTGAATACGTGTGGCATAGTCAAAGGACAGCCTATACTAGGCACCACAGGATGATAATAGCTTCCCTGCCTTCAACAACAAAAGGTCCAGGAAACTGACTTATCTTGGGTCCAAGTTGGGAACTATTTGGGAGGAATATAGTGAAAAAGTAAATAAACCAGACAAGAATATAAGAATTAGACAGGGATCTGATGGTAAAGAATACTTTTCCCAGCTAAAGACCAATAGAAACTGGACAGAATGAGAAGGCTCATAACTACACCTGGCACCAGGAAGTAAAGTGGAAATCTCACAAGGGAGGCCACTTTGAGGCCTATAAACACCTTGCAAAACTACTCATTAGGATTTCAGAACAACAACATGTTTAGGATGTGTGTGTTCAATATGTGCATGTCCCGGGTTCTCCTCATGATATTTTCCTTACTTATATGTATATTTCCCTAAACCTTTGTTGATTATAAAGCAAAGTGAAGAGAATAACTGTGTGGCAGAGGCAAAGAGCAAATTAAAAACAAAAAACATACTGTAGTCATCGTGTTGGGACTATAAAGCAAACTGAATTAACTGATGGACAGGAGATGCTCTTTCTGAAAATTTTTTAACAAATTAAAAAACTCATAAAATATTCTTCAACATTGACGGTAATATACAATGCATAGATCAGTTAGTTCAAGCTTTACCTTCAGGGAGAGTCGTTGACCATAATAGAGAATTCAGATACCAAGAGTCAGCTAGTCTTATATCAGAAAGTGTCACATTTCAGACCTGGCTGTGCGTTTCAGCTATTCACGTCTCTTTAAGCTAGTCATATCTTGATAAGCACCAGAGGATTTGCTACTTAGCTTACTGAATATCAGAAATAGCTTTTCACTGGTGAAATGAGTGCTTCGTTTAATTAACATGAATTTAGAAATGAGCTCTCATTGGGGAAACTGAAGGGATTCCATATATGTGGATTGGCCGAAGCATCAGAGAATATCCTCATACTTAGAGGAAGAAGGTAAGAGTCGAGCAAGAGAGGATGTCAGGTGTGATGTCCTGACAGTGCTGCACCAGCTGCAGGTTTAGGAAAATGTCTCCTTGCCTGTTGTCAGCCTTTAGGCACAGGAACCTGCCTCCTTCACATCTGTATCATGTGAAACTTTCATGGAAGGTGTAGCCGGGCATCTATCCGGGTAGTGAGCTGCACATCCCCCGATTAAGGGACTCTTGCCTAGAGTGCTTCATCATCCTAACACAATGCCACTCAGTCTTGGACTTCACTGGCTCCATATAAAACAGGCAACACCAATAGCCAAAGGGATAAATGGTTTCACTTAGGATTCCATGTTCATCCCAATACAATGTATGCTATAAGCACTCTATACAACCCCATAAATCTATATATATATGGAAAGTTCAGTTGGTCCTCCAGGCTTTCAGCCACACCCCAGGACTCTCACATATTGCAGTGCTGTGATGTAATCTCAAAACCTCTCCTTCACCTCATGGATCCAGTAGCAGAAAATAAGGAAAACACATTTTCTTTCATGGCTTTTTAGTGTCTACACATGCCATCTCTTCAACCAGACTATCACTTAAGTTTTTCTACATGCCTCTCGTCCACCCCCCAAATTCGTCTCTCCCTGTTTCCTGAGTCAAGCTCCACTCCACTAGAAGGCCTTCCCTGGTCCTCCCCTCACAGAGTCTCATCAATCACTAAAGTCAGGTTGAAGCCCCAGCTCACGTGGACCACTCCGGAATCAGCACACAGACACGGCAAACCTGCACCCCTCGTTTTGACAATAATGTTATGCTGTCTGGAAGGGTGGCGGCTTAACACTTTCCTGAGTGTATTTCATCTCCCCTCAAATGCACTGAAAGCCTCTTCAGCACGAGAAGTGTGCACACTTGTCCTGTCAATCCACCCACTCTTGACAATGTCATGATGACTGCATAACAGCCACTTAATGTCTATTGAATGAACACGCTTCTCAGGTAGAAAAATAAATGAAATGGCTTGTCAATATGAGCAGCAGCCGTAGCTGGTAATATCATTTTCCTCATTTGCTTAAAAGGTACCAAAAGACACCGACAAACTTTGTGGGTTTCATTTGAAAAGCCAAGATAACAAGTTATCAGTTATATCGAAACATAATGGCAATTACAGAAGATAAATAAAAATAGGGAGTAGACAAAAATCCTAGGATATCATCAATACTGGGGCCCAGACAGATTTCCTAACTTTACAAGTCCTCAGCGTTCTCACCAGGAAATCAGGAATGATACCTGCCTTGGCCCTGTTCATAGGGCAGGTGTGACGCAGGAGCAACTACTATGTGGAAAGAGCTAAGACAATGACAGCTGTTATTCAGAAATAACCCACCAGGAGTACCACTTGTTCTGAGATTTTAAAAATCTATGTTTAGTTATAATAATGACACATTATTTCCTGTGTTTAAAAAATCCTCTTCAGGGCCGGCCCCGTGGCTTAGCGGTTAAGTGCACGCGCTCCACTACTGGAGGCACGGTGTCAGATCCCGGGCGGGCACTGACGCACCACTTGTCCGGCCATGCTGAGGCTGCATCCCACATACAGCATCTAGAAGGATGTGCAACTATGACATACAACTATCTACTGGGGCTTTGGGGAAAATAAAGGAGGAGGATTGGCAATAGATGTTAGCTCAGAGTCGGTCTTCCTCAGCAAAAAGAGGAGGATTAGCATGGATGTTAGCTCAGGGCTGATCTTCCTCACACACACACAAAAAATTTAAATCCTCTTCAGAAGAATTCAACGTCATCACCATATGTCCACATCAAGGTCTCTCCAGAACCAGTGCTCAATCTTTGCTTTATTATGAGATGCTGGTTCAGCAAACTTGAGTCTCCAGAGCTTTCTTGACATTTGTGCTGATTGTCGCTGTTTTGCATTCAATTAATAACTTTGCTGTGACATTTCCTCGACCATCGAGGCATGTCTTTTTCTCTGCTCTATTTCTGTTTAGCATTTCAGAAATGTAGTTATTTTCCAAGTAGGGTTATATGCTCCCTGCCTCCAGGCACCATATGGTATGACCCCTGTTTTCCCCAGGATATTACATATTCTATATACATAACAGACACACAATGAGTACTAAGGAACTGATAAATAAATGGCAAGCAATAGGATATATTGGAACACATGAGGAAGCCATTTGGGGTAAAACTAATTTGGCCAGAGTTTGTTTTTCCAAAATGGCCTGTCTCCTGCATTGTGTATCTGCTTTCCCGTGTCCCAAAGAGAAGAGTAAATGCCCTTAAGATAAGGATGCAAATTCCCCCTCATTGACATTACCTTAAGGATGAGCATTTCTCCCTAAGCTAGGATTTGGTTGCTGCAGTCATCCTGTGACCACCCAGTTAGAGACAACAGACCCGACCCAGCCAAGCCCATCTAGATAGCAGACCTGCTCCCTGCTGTGTCTATCAATAGCTATTCTGGCCAGGTAATCTGACAGGGTGATCTTGTCGCTATAGTAAAAGGGACATTACAATCCTATGTGATACATGCTCTTTGACGGTATATAACCACTCTGTACACCCCACTTCTTTGGTGCCCTTCCTTCCTTAAGGAAGGAAAGCCCAGGGGCACAGTCCTCAAATCTTGGCTAAAAATAAACTCACTCCAATTTTGATTTATAGATTGATTATTGATTATTGACGTAGACATTTGTTGGTGTAGTCATGGCAGGATTTCAGAGAAACCCACCAGAGACCACCTGGAATCTACACTGAACTGGCATTGGGTACCAATAGGGGTCCATTGTGCCCCCCAGATCACTGCACTCTTCAGGTGATCCCGGTGAGTTCTCCTGAAACCCGGACCTCCTTATTGTAAGTCAACAGTTCACAGTTTATTTGAGCTGTTTTCCAGTCTTAAGGCTAGGTGTCTTAAGGCGGGTACCGGTACATACCCTAGGTCAGAGGAACCTAGGGGAGCATTCTTAGGAAAGAGAAACCCAGGGGGTATTTCCTAGACCAGAGGAGCCTAGAGGGCACTTTTGGAGTGAATGGGGCAGGTTGACCTTTTTAATTTGGCTTAAAATTGGAAAAAATTGTGTTTATAAGGTCTCAACAAAGCTGCTTGATAGAGAAATGAGAGACTGAAGCTGTTCAGCTGCGAAAAAAAGGGACATTGCTCCTGCCGGTCTTTTGTGCATTCTCAGACCTGACGTTGTAAAACTTCTAGAAGAAAACATAGGGAAGAGGCTCCTCGACATTGATCTTGGGAATGATTTTGTGGATATCCCACCAAAACCGCAAACAACAAAATAAAAAACCAGCAAATGGGACTACATCAAACTTAAAAGCTTCTGCCCAGCAAAAGAAACAAGCAACAAAATCAAAAGGCTGGGAGAAAAATTTTACAAACCACGTATCAGATAAAGGGTTAAATATCCAAAATTTATAAAAAATTTTTACAACCCATAAGAAAATGTATAAAGAACTCATACAATCCAATAAGAAAAAAGCAATCTAATCGAAAAATGGGCAAAAGACTAAGTAGACATCTATCCAAAGAAGACATCCAAACGGCCAACACATGCATGAGAAGGAGATCAACGTCACAAATCATCAGGTAAATGCAAATCAAGACCACAAAGAGCTATCACCTCACACGTGTAAGGATGGTGATCATCAGAGACAAGAGATATTAAGTGTTGACAAGGATGTGAAGAAAAGGGAACCCTTGTACACTGTTCATGGGAATTTAAATTGGTGCGGCCACTATGGAAAAGACAGTGGAGGTTCCTGAAAAAATTAAAAATAGATACACTTCAGTGTATTTATCCGAAGAAAATGAAAACACTAACTTGAAAAGATATATGCACCCCTGTGATTATTACAGCATTATTTATATAGCTAATATATGGAAACAACCTAAATGTCCATCAATAGATGAGTGGATAAAGAAAATGTAGTATGGGCCGGCCTGGTGGCGTAGTGGTTAAGTGCATGTGTTCCGCTGTGGTAGCCTGGGGTTCAGATCCTGGGAGCGCACTGCCTCACCACTTGTCAGATCATGTTGTGACGGAGTCCCATATAAAGTGGAGGAAGATGGGCACGGATGTTAGCCCAGGGCCAGTCTTCCACAGCAAAAAGAGGAGGATTGGCACATGTTAGCACAGGGCTGATCTTCCTCACAAAAAAAAGGAAGAAATATGCGGTACATAATTACAATGGAATATTATTCAGCAATAAGAAAGAAAAAATCTTGCCATTAGCAATGTCATGTATGGACCTTGAGGTCATTATGCTAAGTGAAATTACTGAGACAGAGAAAGACAAATACCATTTGATCTCAGTTATACATACAATCTGGCTCTTCAGTTTCTCACCAAACTGCCACTGGCAGGTCAAGTTGAGTACCGGTTTTCTTTTTTTCTTTTTTTTTTTGTGTGAAGGAGATCAACCCTGAGCTAGCATCCGTGCTAATCGTCCTCTTTTTGCTGAGGAAGACCAGCTCTGAGCTAACATCTATTGCCATTCCTCCTCTTTTTTCTTCCCCAAAGCTCCCAGTAGATAGTTGTATGTCATAATTGCACATGCTTCTAGTTGCTGTATGTGGGAAGCAGCCTCAACATGTCCAGAGAAGCGGTGCGTCAGTGTCCACCCGAGATATGAACCCGGGCCGCCAGTAGTGGAGCTTGCGCACTTAACCACTAAGCCACAGGGTCAGCCCCAACATCTGTCTCTTCTTTATATGTGTCTGTCTACATGTATGTTATATGTATTTTACCTCTGGAGGGTATGGTCAAAATTAAGAGCTCTATTCAATTAACTTGAAGTAAGTGCTTAGAAAAGTTATTTCTAAATCCAAATATTTTTCCAGTTAACATGATATGAAATAATATTTGGTAAATAAAACCTTACCTAAGCTTGTTAGTTTTCAGCATTGGATATAATACAGACGTACAGACTTTCTTTGTCAGATAGACAACCCTGATGAAGAATAAATTGATGAACTCACACTTCTCAATTTCAAGATTAATTACAAAGACAAGAGACTGTGATATTTTACAGTACTACAATAATCAAGAGACCGTGATATTTTAAAATGAATAGACACAGAGGTAAATGAAAAGCATGGAAAGTCCACACATAGACCTCTGCAAGTACAGACAAGTTAATCTTGGTCATGACAATAAATGCACTCCAACATAAAACATAATAGATTTTTAGTCTTTAGTCATTTAGTCTCTAGTCATCATCAACCATGGTGATGATACAAAAGGACGACCCTATGGAAATAAATGAACAAAGACACAAATTTTGCACCTTAGAAATAAATGTACTCAAAATCACTCATCAACTTAAATATAAAATACAAAACTATAAAAATCATACTGGGAAATAAGAGAAAATCTTCATGATTTATAGTTTGATGGTTTGTTTTCATATACAACACAAAAAGCACAATCCATGAAGAAAAGAATTGATCATGTGGACTTGGTTAAATTTAAATTCTCCAATCTGGGAAAGACAGCATTCACAGAGTGGAAATACAAACTCCTGACTAAGATAATACATTTGTAAAACACACATCTGCAGAAAGACTTGCATGCAAATTATTCAAAGAACCAGTCAAACGCTGCAACAAGAAAACAAACTCCCCAAATTAAAATAAATAGACCAAAATATGAATAGACAAGTTACCAAAAATATATATATATACATGGGAAATAAGCAAATATAAATTGCTCAACAACAAGGAATCATTGCAAAATAAAATTCATTGTGCAGTAAGAAAAAGCAAATTATAACACCAATGAGATACTCTACTCTTCCAGTAAAATAGCTAAAAACCAAAAACTGACAATACCAATTACTGGTGAGGATGTGGGACAATAGGAAATCTCATTCATTGCTGATGGGAATACACATAGTATAACCTCTTAAGAAGTCATCTTGCTAATTCTTGTGAAGCTAAGTATAGTGTCACTATATGATGCACCAATTGTACACCAGTATATTTCTCCAACTACCATGAAAATATACATCCACACACAGACCCCTAAGAACATCTAAAAAGCAACTTTATTCACAATGACCAAAACCTAGAAGGAACCATGATATCCTTTAACAGGTGAATTACACACAAGTGTGGGACACTGGGTGAAGATACTTGAGGAATACATGGGCTACAGGCACAGGGTAAGGAAACACACGAGTTCAGACAGCGCCTAGAGTAACAGTAGATGAAAACACTGGTTGTCTAGATGGGCAGGAGGCATCGAGAACATAGACAAACACGAGCTGGCATGGGCTGAAGCACAGCTGACAGGCACACTCAGGGATGGAAAGGGATGCAGACACATGGAGTGAGAGAAACATGTGAGGTCTGATATCAAATGTGGGCACAAGAGATAGAGACACTCGAGGAATGATACGAACTGCAAGTACATGAGAGAATGAAATTAGGTGTCTGACATGGGTTTTAGAGAGATGGAATGGAGATTCATATGGGTTGGCATGGGCTACAGGAACAAGGAATGGAGACATTTGAGAGGTGGCATGGACAGAGGGGAGAGAAAACCTTGACAACACAAAATGTTAGACGTGGGCTGCAATCATATGAGATGGTGACACTGGACAGAAGATATCAGATTCAGGTAGAGGGATGGAGACACACGAAGGCTGGCATTGTTGCAGGCTCATGGGCTGGAGATCCTATGGGACAGACATGGCTTGCAGCACAGAGTTTAGAAATACCCTAGAGAAGACAAGAGATACTAGCTACATCTGTGCTTGGAAGACAATGGTGTGTAGCCTTAAATGAATGTATGAATATTGAAGACAGACAGGAAATCCATAATCTCAGCTTCTGTCTTAAGAATTTAAAGAGAATCACACTGGAAAAAGTACAGAATGGAAACAATAATAAAGATAAGAATCAATGAAATAGAAAAATATTAAAGAAACAAATCAGGCTAAAATTATTTTTAAAAACATTAATAAAGTTAATAAACCACTAGAAAAACTGATTAAGGGAAAAAAAAGAAATTAAACACAAATCACCAGTATCAGAAATCAAATAAGAATTTTTGCGCCCAAGGTGGGGCTACACTGGCTTGCAAGTTGCCTTCTCTGCCTGGAAGAACTGCCTTCTCCCTGGATTACTACAGTGGATGAAATACGGGAACCCCTGATGAAAGCCGGCAAAATCTAAGACTTCTTAGCACGTCAGCCTCCCGGAATCTCTACCTGTGGAGTCCGGTGGAAGGAAGTAGTGAGAAATTTTTTCTCTTTCTAAATTTAGATTGGCAGGAGAAAATATTTGGGAAACTAGTTTCTTGTGCTTTTAGTGACTCTGGTAAATTTGATAGAGTACTCTTGGTTTTGATCTTGATCCATTTTCCTCCCAGAGATAGTCTCTGTTTTTCTCTTTTGTCTGTGTCTTTTGTCATAAGAAGGAAATACTATAGGTTAGGACGCAGGCATAGGCCCTATGAGCCTACTGTCCGGGCCGGCCCCACAGACTGGTGAGTTTGCGGGTCTCACCAGACTGGAGTCTATTTAGACAAACTTTGCTGTAGGTTAATATGCACATGAAGTGAAGGCCATTGCCAGGGGCATCTTGGAAGCCAAAAAGGCCGCAAATTTGGTGGGCACGGGTCGAGCAGTTAAGAGCCATTAGGGCACTTGCCACTTTCAGAAGACTCCCGTGACAGGATAATTTGAGTCACAGAACAGGGTAGATGACACAGGTCTCCCGCCAACTGCAAGAAAATGTCCATGCAACGACGAGGTATTCTGTACCCCGTGGCACCTCCCCCCCTAGGTATTATTCTGACTCCAAGAGACCTAAGGCGTGGCTAAAGCTGCCATTGTGCACATAAGAAAAAAACCAGATGAGGTTTTTCCTTCTGTCTTGTTCTGTGTCCTGGGACAACTTGGCTTTGTGACCAGTGAGAATATTCTCCTTGGTCTCTACCATACAGAAGGTGCATTTACCGGGGTTCCCCTTGGTGGCCAGTCGAGTAGACTGGGGTTCAGAACTGTCTCTTTGTCCAGCTGTGCCAAGCTCTCAGGGGAGTTTGTCATAAAGGGCCCAGTCCATAAGGGTTTTTGTCGTCTTAACCTTTGTTGTGTGGGAGATCAAGATTTGGCCACGCTGAAATGTATCTCTTTGCCTTGATTGTTTTCTCTGAGGGACATTTGACCTCCCCCACTAGCTGCCTAAAGAATTTGACATGGTGGTTCCATCCTGGAACAGATCTATCATGATAGCTATAAAGATAATGTAGGGTGGAGATTACAATAGGAAAGGCACCAACAAGCCCCTCTTATCAGAAGTTCTGTCTCTCTGGCCACATTCTCAGGATGACCTGCAAGGAGTTGCCAGACAATCATTTACATTTATAAGGGAAATCTCCATTTGTAAAGGTATCTCCCTCTCTGTTTTGAGAAGAGAGGGGGATGGCCTCATTTCTAGAGGCTTATCAATGTGGAAGTTGAGGCCTTAAAGCTGCATAATAACCTTAATCTTGTTTACTGTGCTTTAGTGGTAATCTCCTGTAACTGACTCCCATCACCCCCAAAATCCTCCTTTGTCATTGGCTGAATATGGTATTTAAGAGGAGAATTTCTGCTATTGTGTTGAGAAACGCAGTGTCCCTGCTTTCTCCCATGTATACATGTTATTAAACTTGGTATTATTTTCTCCTGCTAATCTGTCTTGTTGATTATTTGGCCAGCCATAAGAACCTTAAGGGAAAGGGCAGAGGGAGATTCTCCCTCTTCCCCCGACACTACCTAATAAGTTGAACCTAGAGAAGAACTGGAGAAAAAAAAGGCACTACAATTATTAAATATTTTTAACACAGTAAAGAAACTGAGGTTATCTAAACTGAAGAGGAAAATGCTAATAGGTGGCAATTACCATCTTCAATGTATGAGGAAGTCCAGAGAAGGCAAACTTTAAAAAGTGGATATAAAGTGAAAATTATTTAAATAACACAAAGAAAAATTTTATTATATGGCAAAGTAATATAGCAAACAATCAACCAATAAATAAAAAAAATTAATGTATATCATTGATTAGAGATATTAATAATCAACAGAACTGGTTTCTGGAGGTTGTGGAGTCTTTGTCCACAGAAACTTGTCAGAAACAAACACTAAGCCATTTGTCCTGGATAGACTTTAGACCTTCTCCTGCTGGGGCTCAAGATCCCTTCAAGTTTCTTCTGTAATTTTAATCTACTGCTAAATTAAATGAGAGAAGACATGGTGAGGTCAATTATGAGTGTGCTCTGGGGGGTTCCTTAGAGGAGTTGTGGAGAAAGAGTAAACACACCTGAGATCCCGTAGGGTTCTGAGAAGCAGAGAAATAAAGGTATGTAAAGGGCTTGAGACATATTGGGACCTTAGTAAATAACCATTGTTATCAGTAATAATTCGTTTCCAATAGTGTAGATAAAGTTAGCTATTCTGTCAAAAAAACCTCACTCAAAAATGTCTTAATTGACTGAGGATTAAATAATCAAAGCTGGCTTTGTTTTTAATATTCATTCTTAGCCAGGTAGGGCTCAAGGGAAGCAAGCAAAGGAATTGTGTGACACTTAGGAGAGTCACAAACCCTGAACTCAGAGTAATGTTTGCTTTAGCCCCTGAAAATTCAGGAGCCGCTAGATCCAAATGCCAAAACATTCAAGTTGTTGGTGAATCTTGATTACGATTTTGATAATTTTGGCTGTCTGCTCAAGCAAAGCATCCTTTGAAACCTAGGGTTTCTAAGCCGGTGGTTCTCAATGTGTGGCTGGTCAGCAGCATCACCTGGGAAACGGTCAGAGACATAAATTCTCGTGTCCCCCCATCCTGCTGGATCACAAACTCTCGGATGGGCTCAGCACTCTGTGTTGTAGGGGACCTCCACACGGTTCTAATGCACACTGGAGTTCAGGAACCACTGTCTTAGGAGAAGCCAGTACTAGGTACAACGTAGGGTTAGCAAAGATTCCTCTCTCACGAGGGCTTCTCCTGAGGCCCCATGGCCAAAATGAGGATTCCTCTTTATGACCATAGGAAGAACTCCTATGGCTCAACTCCAGGCAGCCGTCTTCAGGAATTTTTCCAATATGACCAGGAGCTCTGAAATTTGGATTCAAAAAAGAAAAAAAATATAAATAATTGATTCAACTTTCAAGAAATTTTCCTGCTTCAGATTGAGTGTGAAGTAGCTGAAATAGAGAAATTTTTCCCAGAACACCGATCTGTCATTTCTTGATGGAAACTACTGAGATCTTTCAGTGGAACTAAACAATGACCAGTAAGGTTATGGTTAGTCTGATGTGTAAGAGGAGAAAGAAAACACAAAGATAAAGAGTAAAACAAACAAACAAGCAGGAGAGAGGGAGAGTAAGGAAGGGAGATAGAAACAGGGACCATCAGTCAGAGGTAGTGAGAGGAGGGGGAAAGGAATAGAAGATGCAGAGGGAGAGAAGCAGGTGCCTCTCGGTAGGAAACATACTTGTGGACACTGTGCACGTGTGGCTTTCATAGAAAGGTGTAAGATTTCTAAAAAGCAAAGAAAATAAAAACAAATCCATCCGATTTAGTAATTTGTCTTAAATTTATTTCATCACCTCTGATCACTCTGATGTCTTCCTTCTCATTTGTTTCATCCATGTCTCAAATTCTATGTCCTGCCCTTGTCTAAGGCTTCAGAAACACACCACAATTCAAACCTTCACAAGGTGAACTTTTTAAATTATTTCAACTTCTTCTTTGCCCTTCTGCACAAAATAGATGCCCTACAGTGTTAGCTTACCTTTCGGTGCCTTTCAATAAAACTTTAAAAAACTTTATTCTGAAAAGTACAGTTTTAGATTTACAGATAATTGAACAGATAGTACATAGAGGTCCATACACCCACCGCACTGCCTGTCTCCTCTCTCCCAAGCCCCGTTTCCCCTATTATTAACACCTTGCATTAGTGTGATACGTTTGTTATAATGAATGAACAATATTGAAACGTTGTTATGAACTACAGTCTCTAGTTTAAGGGTCACACTTTGTGTTGTACAGTTCCATGGGTTTTGACACACATATAGTGACATGTAGCCACCATTATGCACAGAACAGTCTCACTACCCTAAAAATCCTCTGAGCATCAGATTAGTTCTTAGTGGCTTTTTAATATATTAACAATTGTCAGAATAACGTAAATTTTTATGATGAAAAATGTTCCACAAGTACTAAGTTTTGTTAGTCTCACTATTATGATCACTATTAGAAATAATGAAAAAAATGAACCCCTATATAAATAGAAAAATCGTAGAATTTTAAAGATAAAAAAGATCTGGAAGATTAGGAAATCCCACATTCTTCAAGACTCTGCCCTCCAGTCTCTCAGCATTCTGTGTCATCTATCTGCCAACTCCGCTGAGGAGAAAGAAAGAAATTGATAAAGAAAAACAGAGCAAAAAACAAATTTGGGCTCTAAGTAGTCCTCCTGAGCCAAATTTAATCACGCATGGATTCTTATTTATTGCATATTTGCATCAGGAACATAATTACTAGCTAGAGCCTAATTTGAGAATATTCGTTACAAATGAAAGATGTCATATCTAAGAACAGAATGGAATTCACTGAGGTTTTACTCTTGGGACATTTGTAGGATTAAGTCAGGACATGCTGTGAGAGTGATAAATAAGTTCTATATATTTTTATTCTCCAAGACCATGGATTTCAGCCACACTTTATACCCATGTACTTTGCAACAATGAAAAACAATTAAACACTGACCTTGAATATTTTGCCCTCAGATTTATTAGTCTTTAAAATATAAATTGAGCAATTTTAATCTAGATGAGTGAAAGACCATGGAGACTTCTAGAATGTCACGTTAGGTCCTTTGGAAGTGAAGAATTGACTTTATAAAGCATTTCTATTCCTTCTCATACCTTGACAATAGTGCTACTGTGACTCTGTTTTAAAGAGGATAATGGCAGGCTTTACTTTGATTTGCACCTTTTTGTTTTTAGTACATTTACTTAATATTTCTCAGTCTCTTGAAAACTTTTATCATTAAGCTCAACCTTCATTTAAATCACCAGACCTATTTGATGAAGGCGATATGAACATTTACTAGCAAACTCCTCAGAAAATTACCAACTTAACCTTCAGATCATCCATTGTAGAACTCAAACTGGATTTTGCAGGCTCCTCAAAATGGCTCATAAGTATGTGTTTGTACATTTATCTGGGAAGATATTATCTAAGGGTAATTGTTCTTCCCAAATGCTTTCTTTACCTCAAACAGCAATATTCCCAAAGTTTTAATGAAAATGCGGCCAATTTGGTGAAAATCAAGTGAGTTGTTTGTTTTAGCATGCCAATGAGATTAAGAAAATAAGTATTTTAATTATTGTTATTGATTATAAAAATCAGAAATTAAGCAAACAATCTTCTTTGTCCAAAGACATTTCTGCGAGTGAAATCGTCAGGAAAACTGACTGCTAGCCTCCCATTTTAACCACTAAATCATAAGAAATGTAATACCATGGGCAAACACTTGAGCGTTGTCACCTGCACGAGTGCCCAACGTTATAGCCCGATCAGGGCCACAAATCAGGGGAAGGAGCCCGCAGAGGGGAGACAGCTTTGCCCTCAGCAGCCTTCCTTCCTGGGTCAGAACACGGTCCCAGCTGCTTGCTGCCTAGTTTTCTGGGGAAGCAGGGAAATCTTCTGGGGACATGACACATCAGGTGTTAAGGATGTCATCACTCTTTTTGAAACAAATGTTACTTCATGTGACGCACTTCTCAGGACAGGAGCAACCACCTCAAGGGAAGGCAGATCTTCTCCAAGAGCTGACGGTCATCCAGGGAGAGCAGAGTCAAGAGCTGCAGAGGGACAGCCCGCTCCCGCTCTCCCTCTCAAGGACATCTGAGTCCCCAACCGCTCCTGGCGCCCACCCCACGGTTCCCATTGTATCCTCGGAGACGCCCGAGCATGCGCAGGACTGGTGCTCAGAGCAGCAGAGGGGCTGGCGAGCTGGAGAGCCCCAGAGCGTGTGCACTGGAGGGGGGCGGTCCCTGGTGTGGACGTGGCTGCCTCGGAGGTTTGTGTGGGGGGATTGGCGGTTTCTGGATCCTTCCTCCAGGATTTTCAGCGCTGGGTAGCTTGCCTTTCTGTAGTGTGGAGGAACGCTGGGCAGGAGCGGCGCCGAGGTCGGTGGTGGGCAGCGGGCTCGGTGTGGAGATGTCCGCTGCAGATGGCGGGGAGCGCAGTGTCGGGGGCGGGGGCCGGGGCTGCTGGCGGGCTGCTCCAAGCGGAGGAGCCCCACTTTGTCCCTTGGAGGAGCAGAGGAGTGTAGCCTGGCAGGCCGGTCCCTCTGCCTTGGTGGGGCCCCACCACAGCTGGGCCTCCTGCCCACCCAGCGGAGGTGCAGGGAGCGGCAGGGAGTCGCCTGCCCTCTGCATGATCCCTTGAGTTCCTGCCACCCGGAACCCTGTCTAGGCCAGGTTGGGATATCTCCCGGTGAACACGGCCCTTCATAAGATGGCCTGTGGTCAGCGCTCCTGTGGGATGTGGCCTCAGCATGGCAGGAGAAGCGGTGCGCCAGTGCACGCGAGGGATCCAAACCTAGGCCGCCAGTAGCGGAGCGTGTGGACTTAACTGCTAAGCCACGGGGCTGACCTACTTGTAAATTCCTAATTGATAAGAAGACTAGGAGAAGCTTTTATTCTATTGAGGCAAGTCTGGGTGGGCTTCTGGATGGCTCCTGGTTGGGGGCTGGTCACCAGGAAGACCAAGCCCTGATTAGAAGCTTCAAATTTTTAGCACTACCCCTTACCTTGCAGAGAGGGAAGGTGGGCTGGAAACTGAGTTAATAATTAATCATGCCTACGTGACAGAGTCTCCATTAAAATCCCAATAGAAGGAGGTTGAGAGAGCTTCCAGGTTGGCAATGACAAGGAGTGCTTGGAGAGTGGTGTTCTTGGATATGGCATGAAAGCTCTGTGCCCCTTCTCACATACTTTTCCCTATGGACCACTTCCATCAGGCTGTTCTTGAGTCATATCCTGTCATAACAAACTGGTGATCTAGTAAATGTTTCTCTGAGTGTTGTGAGCCACTCTAGTAAATTAATCAAACCCAAGGAAAAGGTTGTGGGAACGTCTGGTTTATAGCCACTCAGTCAGAAGTACAGGTAACAGCCCGGGCTTGTAACTGGCATCTGAAGTTGAGGTGAGGTTGGGTGGGTGTGCAGTCTTATAGGACTAAGCCCTCAACCTGTGGAATCTGATGTATCTCTGGGTTGACAGCATCAAATTGAGTTGAATTTTCTGACGACTAGTTGGCATTCCAAGAATTGCTCGTTGGAGGTGTGGGGGACCCGCCCACGTGTGAAAAAAATGAATCTCAGAACACCATTTATGGGCATACACCCAAAATGATTGAATGCAGTGGTATAAAGACATAAATGTACACCCGTGTTCTTAACAGCATTATTCAAAATAGCCAGAAGCTGGAAGCAAACCAGGTGTCCATCAACAGATGAAATGACAAAAAGAATGTGGTGTATACACACAGTGGAATACCATTAACCCTTAAAAAGGAAGAACTTCTGACACATGCTATGACAAGGACCAACCTTGAGGACTTTATGCTAAGTGAAATAAAGCCATCCACAAAAGGAAAAATACTGTATGATTCCACTCACATAAGGTACTTAGAGTACTCAAATTCATAGGAATACAAAGGAGAACGGTGTTTCCCAAGGGCAAGAGGGAGGGATAACAGGGAATTGTTGCTTAATGAGCACAGAGTTTCAGTGCAAGGTGAAAATAGTTATGTGGATGGTGGGAGGTTGTGGCTACACAATAATGTGAATGTACTGCATGTCACTGAACTGTACACTTAAAAATGGTTAAAATGGTCAATTTTAGGTTATGTATATTTTATGACCATTTAAAAAAATTAATTATATTCAACAAATGAACAAACACTAGCTACATGCAATAGCATAGATAAATATCACAATCAAAATGCTGCATAAAAGAAATTATATTCAAAAGGCTATAGATTTTTTAATTCCTTTTATACAAAATCGAAAAAAGAAACAAAACCGAGGTCTGGCTTCCAGTAATGGCGGAGTGGCTTGTTGAACTAACACTCTCTCAGATAATGATAAAATCTGCATAAAATATTATATGTATTTATATAGAATCATGTATTTATATGTAATACACATATAATAAGTGTGTATATGTGTGTATGTATAAATCTCTTCCGACAGCAAGCAGAACTGAGAGGGAGTCTTCCCTTAAATGATAGGAATTGCACCAGGAGATATTTGCAAGCTTGAGTTTTTTGCCTCAGAGCATTCCAAAATCTGTACAAGGCCCAGACAGAGGCAAAACTACAGTCTTACTTGTAATGTTAGAGGATTTATTTTGGGGCTGACAGAGTAGCTGGAATGTTAAGGGAGAAATTCTGGAAGGGAGGGAGACACACAGAGGAAAATCTCAAAATATGTATGTAAGTCCCCCACACACACACCAAATTGGCAGATCTTTGAACAACACACATGCAGGGTAGACCCCAGAGGGCTTAGTGTAAAAACAACAATTGGTAGATGAAAGAACTGAATGAGGATTTTAGCTATGCTCACTGTAAAGGAGAGAAGATTGCAGTTTCAGTCCAGCCAAGTTAACTCCCTGCTAGAAAAATAACAACACTCTTCAAAAGAATACAATAGAATACAGAATCTCTATAACTATCATTCATGGTTTCCAGTACACAGTTTAATTTTTTTAATTTATTTTTCCCGCAAAGCCCCAGTAGACATTTGTGTGTTATAGCTGCACATCCTTCTAGTTGCTGTATGTGGGGCGCGGCCTCAGCATGACCAAAGAAGCAGTGCATTGGTGCGCGTCCGGGATCCGAACCCAGGCCGCCAGTAGCAGAGCATGCACACTTAACCGCTAAGCCACGGGGCCGGCCCTCCATTACACACTATAAAAAATCATGAGATTTGAAGAGATGGGCAAATATAATCCATATATGACCAAAAGCAGGCAGTAGAAACTCTCCCCAAGGTGTTGCAATTAGCTGACAAGGATAAGACAGCAGCTATTATAAAGATGATCAAGGTGGTATGAAAAATATTCTCATAATTAATGAACATATCTGGAAACTAAGCAGAGTAATGGAAATTACAAAAAAGAACCAAATAGGAAGATTAAATAAAAAAAATACTTTTGAGTTTACATGTACATTAGAAACAGTAGAAGAGGGCTGGCCCTGAGGCTTAGCGGTTAAGTGTGCACGCTCCACTGCTGGCGGCCCCGGGTTCGGATCCCGGGCGCGCACTGATGCACCACTTCTCTGGCCATGCTGAGGCTGTATCCCACATACAGCAACTAGAAAGATGTGCAGCTATGACATAGAACTATCAACTGGGGCTTTTGGGCAAAAAATAAATAAATAAATATAATTAAAAATAAAAAGAAACAGTAGAAGAAACATGAAGATAGAGCAATAGAAATTATCCAGTCTGAACAAAAGAATGTAAAAATTTTGAAGAAAAATGAAGAAAGCCTTACCTGTGAGATGATTGAGTCCCCAGCAGAGGGGAGAGACAGAAAAATTAAATGAGGCAGAAAGGCAAATCAACAAGTAATAGCATAAAACTTCCAAAATTTGGTGAAAAATCTAAAATTTTATATCCAAGGAAGTCAGCAAACCCAGAAAATAAAATACAAAATAAAACCATACCTGGGCACATGATAGTCAAGCTGTTAAAATCCAAAGATAAAAACGAAATCTTGAAAGCAGTCAGGGAAATACATATATACAGGGGAAGACATTACATACAGGGAGGAATAATGTCAATGATGGATGATATATTATCAAAAATAAAGAGACAAATCAACAACAAAATGACATCTTTCAAGTGCAGAAAGAAAACCCAAAAGTCAACACAGGATTCTATATTTAGCAGATCTCACTTTCAAAAAGGAGGCAGAAGCCACAATAATATTCCGCACACCTATTAGGTGGCTGAAATAAAAAATAAAATTGCAAATATCAAGTCCTGGTGAGGACAAGGAGCAACTAGAACTGGGAATGCAACATGATAGTTGCATTCGGATAATGGTTTAGCAGGTTCTTAAAAAGTTAAACATACACTTATTATATTACTCAGATATCCCACTCCTAGAGATTTACTCAAGCAAATTGAAAACTAATGTTTAAACAAAATCTTTGGGTGAATCTTCATAACCATGTTATTCATAATTGCCACAAGCTGGAAATAAACTAAATGTCTTTCATCAGGTGAATGGAGAAAGAAACTGTGGTGAATTGGGACATTAGAATACTACTTGGCAATAAAAAGGATAAACTCTTGATTCACATAACAACATGGATGAATCTTGGCTGCATTTCTCTAAGTGAAGGAAGCCCGATTCAAAAGGCTGTACAGTATATGGTTTCATTTGTATGACTTTCTAGAAAAGTCAGCATTACAGAGATGAAAAATGATCAGTGGTTGTCAAGGGATGGAATGGGGGAAGGGGTTGACTACACAGGGACAGTATGAGAGAATTTTGGGAGGTGAAAGAAACAGCTCTGTATGCTACAGTGGAGGTGGATACATGACCATAAAGTTGTCAAAACCCACAGAACTGTACACTACAAAGAGTGAATTTTACTCTGCAAATTTTAAAAATCAATCGGGAAGCTGGGGAACTCAGATGAAATGCAGTGAAAAATGACTCTCACTGTATTACAAGCATGTGACATAGCCACACATAATGGGTGGGGATGAAATGTCCTGACCTAAGTTACATTGGAAGACAGTGTTTTGATGGGATACTGTAAAACTAAAGTATTGTATACAAACACTGTACTCTAGGTTGTAAGTTTGTTTTTCATAAGGGTATGGATTAGTAATTCTGAAACTTGTTGACACATTAGGAAATATATTGTAGCTAACTGGAGTTAAGTTTCTCACTGTTGGTGAAAGAACTTAAAAATAAACAAAAGGAGAATGCTAGAATTAACTCTGTGGTGCTGGATAGGAGTTGGAAGTATCAGTATGAATCCATGTCACTTCTAATATATCTATCCAGATAGATGGATAGATTGATAGATCAATAGATAGATGTGTATACCTGAGTTTATATTCATACATACATTTCCAGGCTCTGCTGAGAGGGTCCAGAAACAGTGACACCCTAGTATCAATGAGCACATTTAGCTCCCAGATCTTGGTTTCTAAATATCATTCTTCAATAAAAAGAACCAGGTTTTCTTGGAGAAATGGCTAATTCTAGGGCTGGAGATGGAAAATACAATATGAGCCTGGACCATCTTGTAGTGCCAGAAAGTAGGAAAGTGCTTTAAATAAAACACAGCAGGACAGGCCCCGTGGCTTAGCTGTTAAGTGTGCGTGCGCCGCTGCTGGCAGCCTTGGTTCTGATCCCAGGCGCGCACCGATGCACCGCTTCTCTGGCCATGCTGAGGCCGTGTCTCACTTATAACATCTAGAAAGATGTGCAACGATGACATATAACTATCTACTGGGGCTTTGCAGGGGGAAAAAATAAATAAATAAAATCTAAAAAAAAAAAAAACACAGCAAATGAAGAGATGTGTCAAAAGGAAGCAATCTGAAAGACTTTCCAATGGCTCAAGTTGGAAAAATGTGAGCAACAAAATAAATAATGGTAGCATTGGATTATTACGCAGAGAATAAAATATATATCCATGAGTCTATACTGACATAAAATAGATTAAATAAGAAAGGAAGAAAGAAAGAGGAATAAAAAAGAATAAGAGAAAGAAAGGAAGAAGGAAGGGAGAGGGAGGGAGGGAATCTTCCTCACAGAATTCCAAATAATAAATGTGGCTGGATAGCATGAAATAGAAAATCGCCACTAGAACACCACAGCAATAATTATTGTGGGTAAAGCTGACTGATGAATGCAAAAACTGTGGGTGAAACAAAAAAAAAAAAATACATTTGCAGAGCCTCAAATCAGCTGCCTCAAAATACATAACTTTTTTATGTTAATTACATTAAAAGAACTATGACTATTGCAAGCAAAAATTATAACACTGTATTGTGGGATTTATAAAATGGGACGATGTAAAATTTATGACAACAATAGCACAAAGGACAGACAGATGTAAATGGAACTGTTCTGTAGCAAGTCTTCCATATTTTACATTGATTAAATTGGTGCACTATTAAGTCTAAGTAGGCTGTGATATGTTAAAGATGCATATTATAATCTGGACCAACCACTAAAAAATGCAAAGATGTGTCACTTAAATGCTAATAAAGGAATTAAATAGCATACAAAAAGGGTTTGTACAAGAATGTTCACAGGAGATGACCTGCACGTCCCCAGGAGGAAGATGAGCCCACTGCGGGGCATCCACAGAGCAGAACGCCCTCAGCCGTGCCGAGGAGCAAACGCTGACACACACATGTTGGGAGAGACTCATCAACCTCGTGCCGAGGGAAGCAAGCTGGACAGAAAACAATACACGTGGGATGATTTCAGGCAATATGATCCTATGCTGAAAAAACCAGAACAGTGGTTGCCTCGGGGGAAGGACAAAATTGCCTAGGAAGGAACAGGAAGGGGTTTTCTGGGGGTGATGGAAAGATCCTATTCTTAAAGGGGTGAAGGTTATATGGGCATGTTTATTTGCCAAAAATGTAAGGTTGAGATTTGTGCCTTTCAGAGTGCGTACTTCTTATCCATCCCACACACACAAAGGACTAAAAGAATAATAAAGTGAGGTGGGAATGGGATGGAGTGTGGAAGAAACAAAAATGGCAGATGATTAGTAGTTGTTGATGCTGGGTGACGAGCCTACTATGCTGTTTTGTGTATTTTGTATATTGTTTAAATTGTTCTGTAATAAAACACTTGTATAAGAAGACAAACTCGATATATAGTGTTCGCTGGTAAGATGTCAGTGACCTTTGGGGAGGAAGGAGGGAGAAAGGGATTGTCGGGGCCTGAGTGAAGCTGATGCTAGTTCTTGGTCACACAAGTGTGTTCAATTTGTAATAATTCTTTGAGGTTTACATGGATGACTTCTGCGTATATTTCTATACGCATGTTATACATCAATAAACATTTTAAATCCGGCATATTTGCAAAAAGATCCTAACTCAACATCTCAGAATAACAGCAGTGTTTTGTTTTAAAGTGGAACACGTTCACTCATGATATCATCAGATGGATTTTAATACTCCCAAGTATCTAGTAATGTCCTCACCCTTGAGTGGCCCTCCTGGGTCGTTCTATTTTTGCCTCAATTTGGCAAGTGGCATGGCTTTGAGTTTTTATGATGGGTATGGGCCCTTAAGGTGGGTGGGTTCCAAGGGGAGGATCTCTGCAGCAACCCTGATCACGGGGTCCAGAGGGAGGATCATGGCAGGCTGGATGGATGGAGGGGATGGTAGGACAGATGGCCTTGAAAAGGCAAATTCAAGGATCCCATGCACCGGGTATTTCCATTTTAGATATTGAATTTACATTTGAAATACTGACCAGGGAGCTTCCACCAGGGCTGCAAGCATCCTCACCAATATCCAGGCTGGTGAGCCCCACCCCTACCAAAGTACTGGCCTCAAAAGATGCAGCCCAACCACACTGCACAACTCTGGGGGATGGGCAAGGCATGGAGAGATGGCATCATATAGAGAAGAGGCAGGGTAGAAGATGGGGTGTAGAAGCAGACGAGCGTTGGCCAGGGGTGGAGGGACAGGTGGGAGTTGGGTCCCCTAGCTGTGCATGCTGGGTGCTTTTGTCTCTTAACCATTCCCGGCTGGGAGCTTGCAGGACTGCAAGACTACAACTCCCAAGATGCTCTGGGCAAGGGGCGGTGCCTAGCCCCGGGGGGAGGAGCAGTGCGGTGAAGGCTTGCCTGAGGGCCAAACCGCATTTGACTCAGGACTATGGTCCTGCACATGCTCCAACTGGACTGAATCCCGGAGGGATGTGACGGGATGAGAGGGACCAGGGAGTTAGGAGTGTGTGGCAGCTACATGGGCAGCCACGGGCCTGCAGCGTGCAACTGCTTTTGTCCAAAATTGAAGCTGGACTCGCGCCTCTTCCACACCGCCTCCCTCCGTTGCTTGATTCCTCCTCCCCCCTGTGTGCCTGTGGGTCTTTCCACAGCCTCCTACCTAGTACAGGGCCAGGTGCTTCGCTAAAGTTCTTGTGGGAACTGGTTTGACATCTCAGAGACTTTCCAGTTTGCCTGATGCCTTCTGCCTTCTCCAGCCAAAGTGCCATCATTTCATCAGCTTTTGGGAGACATTCGCCCTTGTGGCCCCTCTTGCAAGCACAACTTAAGAGTTTGCAGGGTGGTAACATTGGCTGTTGCTTGCCTTTTTCGCAGATGTGGAAGTTGAGACATCTGTGAGGTTAATCACTGGTTTCCCCAGGATCCACTAAGAGCAGAGGAGAACAAATCAATTCCCAGGCAAGTATCTAGTAGGCCATTTTCACTAACCCATTCCAGTGCAGGGGCCTCTGAAGCAGCATCCTTAAGATTAGAATAGCTTAAGCATTTTGCCCTTTAGATTGATCACCTAATCTCAGCTCAGGCCTGAGTGGCCAGTCTCTCAGGGACATGGATGGTGATTCTGATCCCTCAGGAAGAGACCGGTGGTCCACCTTTGGGAGAGGCATGTTCATGGTAGACAGCACTTGGCCAGCATTTGAAACCCGTGAGCTTTAACATCTCTGCTTTGGATTCAGGCAAGGTTCCCATATAAACACGCCTTGGGATAGTCAGATGTACCGTATTCTTTAAAAATTGGTTACATCGGTGAAAAGAACAGAACATAAAATATCCTGCTCATTTGCAAAAGATAAAATGCAAACAAGACTTTCTTCTTAATTTTTTTCTGCTCATTCTCTTGGCTGTACTGTACGCTTGAATGCAGAAACAAAAAACTTGAATTGCCATATTCTCTTTTCCTGAGATTGGTAAATTAACTTAAAAGTCTTATTGAAACCTGTGGAGGAATGATTAGCAGTTTTTCTGACTTATGTCATCCTTAAAAGTCTGGGCGTTGATCTAAATGAAAACAAGTCCTTGTTTATATTGCACACCCCAATAGGTTACATTTCCGATTCCTGAATGTGGAATATAAGCAAAACAACTGGAAAACCTGGTCATGGAAACTAGACCCTGTCACTATGTCAAGAATTTGCCTCTTTATGAATTAATGACACATGAATTCTTCAACGTTTTTGTAAAGAAAGGATGAGAATCTCTGCAGTGTCTCTGAATGTGGCAAGACGGGGAATTCTCGTTAGACCACATCCTTGGGTTCTTCTCTCGTGTTCAACAGGCCCGGGTGATAGTCTGTGTTGTCAGGTGCAGCGCAGCTCACCAGCCCCCAGTGTTCCATCCTACTCTGGCCTGTGACCTCTTCAGGGGGTTCTGATGACACTCGTCCACAAGTGTTGGAAGGAGACATTGTAACGTGAGGATATTCCTCATCTTGAAACAAGGATTGATTGAGAGGAAGGTCTCTGGGTCTGTGTGCTCCGATGCACTGCTGTTGTGGTGTGGCTGCAGTGACCACTGTGCTCCCAGCAGTCCCCACAATGGCTGCCTCAGACATTTGATCTCCTGGTGCAACCACAACAGCTGTTGACAGAGCTGGGCGCTCGTCGTTGTTAAGTGTCTTCCATCAGATTTTGTGGCTCTGACCCTCCTCTGCTCAACCCCTTCCCATTCCTAACTGCTGCATTGATTGCTTTGTAGTTGTTTCCTAGGAGCCACTGTGTGTAACTGGATTTCACAGTGTCTTTAGGGACCCACCTTCACTACACGAGTCACTGTACAACAGCCACTTATCCTGGTGTAGCCCATGTTCGTCCTCTAAAGTGGAGCTATGAAGAACCCTGTTTACTCAGAGCTCCTCTCATTCTCGTGCTCCTGGGGCTGCTTATGAAGCTGGGCATCTCGTCTTTGGTTTAATCACATTATTCTTTTCATCGATTATTCTGAAGTCAGATACAACTTTGTTAATAATGTGACACTGGCTGTCACAGGCACTTTTATGTATCTTCCCCAACAGCTCTGTGAAGTAGGCCTGTGATCCCCATTTTACAGGGGGGACACTGAGGCTCAGAGAGGTCGACTAACTTCCTTCACACAGTTCTTGGTGTATTTTGAGTCTCCACCTGGAACTCTGCCTCTCAGGTGTGTGCACTTAGCTGGTGTTCCACTTTGTCCCTCTCTGCCAGCCTCACCAATGGCACACGGCCCATCCTGAGTCCATTGTCTGCTAGTTGGCAGTCACCCTGCCAACAGGCCCTGGGTGGGGAGTGGACTAGCAGGGCGTGGTCGTCCGGCCTACCCTGGGCAGATTCTAGGTTTATTGCAAGAGCTAGAGTAGTGGAAGATACTGACCATCACTCACCTGCAAGTTTTCTTATGTAGAAATACTCCACTGACTTTTTGCAGGTGTCATGTCTTTTTGTCTTCATTGCTCCTCTGGGATTTCTCCTACAGTCCGTGCTGTGCAGTAACATAGAGTACAGAGACTGGTGAACATAATACTGTTGCCCTGCACCAAACGGTCAAATCACTCATTTTTCTAATTATGAAAGAATTATATACTTTGTAAAAAAAGTCAAATTACACAGATCTATGTAGAGTAAAGAGAAACCTTGTACTTCCATTCCCTTCCCTGCAAACTCACTCCCCTACTCAGAAGGAACTATTGTTAAGAGGTTGCAGCTTATTCTTCTGGACATTTCCAATGAATTTATAAATACACATAAAGAATTTTTTAACATAAATAAATTACATAACTACATCGTTTTGCAACTTGCTGTTTCCCAAAACATATCATAGACGTCTCTCCTTATCAGTGCACGTCACTCTAACTGAGCTTTTTAGAAGTTTTAGAGCTACTCCAAAGAACAGGAATACCACGATCTGTTTATTTCTTCTTTGATAGAAATGGGGTTATTTCCAGTTTCACTATTATACATAATGCTGCAGTAAGATCCTTGTATGGAATTTATTACACTGCTATTCAACTGCTCAATTTGCTTTGTTCCCTTTTAGTCAGAGACGATGATATATTTTTAACAATTTTATGGGAATTATTTTATAGGGAAATTAATTTTATCTCCGAATCAAGACATTTATGGGGAAACTGTACTTCAAGGTCATCCATCTCAGTATTCTGGAGAAAAATCCTGAAACTCAGAAGATATTATGCTTGCTGCATCACATTCTAACAAGTCACGTTAACAATTTAAAATTGAATGTTTGGGCTGGCCCAGTGGGGCAAGCGGTTAAGTGCGCGTGCTCTGCTGCGGCGGCCAGGGGTTTGCGGCGGCCCAAGATTCGAGGGTTTGGATCCCGGGCACTCACCGATGCACTGCTTGTCAAGCCATGCTGTGGCGGCGTCCCATATAAAGTGGAGGAAGATGGGCATGGATGTTAGCCCACGGCCAGTCTTCCTCAGCAAAAAGAGGAGGATTGGCAGATGTTAGCTCAGGGCTGCTCTTCCTCACAAAGCAAAAATAAAAAACAAAATAAATAAAGTTTAATGTTAGTATAGCATCTACAGTCTTTGTTCAGAAGAAGGATGACTTTTTCTTTTCTTGAAAACTTCTGACTCCAGGGGCTCTCAGTTGGGCTTCAGAGAGGATAAAATGTTGGTGTTGTATCTGTTTCTCTTCAGCTGCAGGCTGCATCTTCTAAAGATCATAGAATTGAACATGGTCCAATGTATATATATGATTTCTGTCAAAAATCCAAAGTAATGAACGCAAGATAGGAATCTATAACTTTGGTTCATTTTTAAAGTTTTTATTTATTTATTTTTTCCCCAAAAGCCCCAGTAGATAGTTGTATGTTATAGCTGCACATCCTTCTAGTTGCTGTATGTGGGATGCGGCCTCAGCACTGCCAGAGAAGTGGTGTGTCGGTGAGCACCCGGGATCTGAATCTGGGCCACCAGCAGCGCAGCTCGAGCACTTAACCGCTAAGCCACGGGGCCGGCCCTATAACTTTGGTTCTTAATGAAGAGTTTTCTTTGATATCCTCATGTCTCTGTGATTACTAGTAAAAACTCACCTATGGATGAAGAGATGTGATTCTGCTGGCAATGTCTCTCTTGAACATCCATAGTTAATGCTGCCACATCCCTAGGTAGATTAGACTTGACCTCTCTATGATTGCTGCCCTTGTTCTTTGACCTGGGAAAAATAAGAATTTAAAAAAACTGTTGTTACTAGCACTGAATGCTAGAAATGCCCATTAAAGAGTGAGTTTGATTTGGTAAACCAAAGGGAGTATAAGCAGAACAAAATCTTTAATATCTATGAAATTTCAAAAAGTTCTAATTTTTTTAAATGTAACTCTATTTTTGCAAAAATGCAAAACGTATATATATGAATGAAATATCCCTCTGTCCATTTCTTAAGTTGTTTCCATTGGTTTGATGGATTTATCCTCTAATCAGGATTCCAAGTGTGAAAGAACATCTTGGTATTTCAAAGAAAAGAAGCCACTGATATTTGATTTTCTTTTAGCTTGGCATCCTACAGGTTTGAGAAATAAATTATCATGCAATGATACAATGATTCTGAAATCTACTTATTAATTAGAGGGATGTAAGGGACGATTGAATGGTTGTTCATTCCCATGGTCAGGGCTTGTGTACACATGGACATGTAAATACGATTCAGGATGCTGCTTCAGCCCCGTGACATCCCTGAGAACCACAGTGCAGGAGGATCTAGGGGCACAGCCCTTTGCCTCGATCTCCTGGGTTACATGTAGATCCAGAGGTCTTGACAGTGGCTTCAGAGCAGCTAAATTTTGTCTATTTCTCCGTTCTCTCCAGCTTATCTCAAACAGTCCTGACTATCATGTTTTAAAATAAGACCAATTATAGTTATTTACATGAGCTTCTTGTTCATTATTGAAGAGTAATAATCAGGCATAACATTAAATATCATTTAATCTACCTAAATAAATTTGTTGTACATTTTAATTGATTACAACACTAAAGTTGGTTCAGAGTTTGATATTCACGAAGTGTGTTAATCTGCTTACAACTGCCATGTGCCTCACTCCTCTTATTAGTGTATCTTTGGCCCATCACAAGATTTTAATGACTCAAATCATCATAAATGAAGATAATGCACTGTCTTTTTGATGACCGGGAGGCACATGGGTCCATTTTGGAAATATGCCCATCTGTCTTTGTTCCCCATGGGAAGTCTCTTGTCACTAGGTCTCCAGGTGGCTTGCACAAGCCCAGGTCTGTAATAGCTTGGTGCCTCTCCTTCTATTTGGGGTAGAAATAAAAGAGATCAGAGAGACTTATTCAAGTTTTGATTGCATGAAGTCTTCTATGAAGATCATGCATGCATATTGTTCTGGATAGCTCTCTGTTCCTAAGACTACTAGTTATTTTAAGGGCTTGTCAGAAACTGTGAAAGGTTTGATGTTTTACCTTACCTGCAAACCAATAAGTTAGCTTACAATGGTCTTACAGATGCTGGCAAAAGTCAAGAGACCCATGCATCAGAGACAAAGGACTTAATGACGCAACAAAAGCAGTGGCCAGAGTATCAGCATTTGCACCTGTTCACTAAATCTCACTTCCTACAGGGTGATACACAGTGGACCAGGGGACATGCAGAGAGATGCAAGATCTCAGAGCCTAGGGAACTCAAATCTTTGATAACTGGCAGGATGTCTGCTAACATTTGTCCTGGGTGGGTGTTACTTTTATTATACTGGGCAGTAAGCAAGGCTGTCTTTTGCTCCAGAGGAAGCCACTATTTCTATCTTCCAAGGCTCACAGCTCTACACACATACTTGAAAAGACAGCTTGGTTTTACTGGCTTTCAAATATAAGCTTGAATGAGACTTTATCATCATTCATTCCTTCTGTTTCCTTTATTGAGATTGCACAAATATGCTCTTTTCGTTGTAAAGTTCACTCACTTTATTCATACATAAGAGATTCTTTTGGTTTTATTCATTAAGTTGAAATTTTCTTATTAGAGAAAATGATGAAACTATTTTGAGTTGGATGTGAAAGTACGTTTCTTCAGGAAAAATATGAAAGTAGATCGGTGCTCATAGAAATTTTCCAAAAGGTGCTGACAGCAACTTAAATTATTTTAATTTGAATACTGTTTTGTACAACTTTCTTCCATCTTACATCATCCTCTCTGCTTCCTGTAATTCCCATATTGGAATGGGGCAGTTTCAGGGATTCACTGAACTCATATACAGTATTCAAATGGTTTTGTCTGTTGTGTTTTTTTAATTGAGATAAAGTTGACATACAACATTAAATTAGTTTCAGCGGTACAACATAATGATTCAATGTTTGTATATATGTTGAAAGGATCACCACAATAAGTCCAGTTAACATCTGTCCCCATATAGAGTTACAAATTTTTTCTCTTGTGATGAGGACATGGCATATTTCAAGGTGCAGAAGAATCAACGATGATGTCATACTTTTCCATATACAGCTTGATGAATTTGGACATAAGCATACACCCTTGAGACTGTCACCACCATCAAGACCACAAAAATATCCATCATCTCCCAAAGTTTTCTCTCACCTCCTTTATTACTATTATTCTGTTATAAGAACTCTTAATATCTACTCTATTAGCAAATGTAATGTATGCAATACAGTCTTGTTAGCTGTAGGCACTATGCCGTATCCTAGATTTCCAGAACTTATTTATCTTGATAACTGAAACTTTGTATCTTTGAACATCAGCTCCCCATTTCTCCATCTCCCCAGCCAATGGCTACCACCATTCTGACGTCTGCTTGTGTGAGTGTGACTATTTTAGATTCCACAAATAAGGGAATATTTGTCTTTCTCTGTCTGCCTTATTTCACTTAGGACAATGTCTTTTAGGTGCATTCATGTTGTCAAAAATAGCAGCAATTCCTTCTTTTTTCAATGTTGACAAATATTCCATTTCTTTATCCATTCATCCATCAGTGACGTTTCGGTTACTTCCATATCTTGGCTATTGTGAATTTGCTGCAATGAACATTAGAGGGCAGATATCTCTTTGAGACACTGATTTCAATTCCTGTGGGTGTATACCAGAAGTGGGATTGCTGGATCATAGGCTAGTTTTCAGTTTTGGAGGAAATTCCATACTGTTTTCCATAATGGCTGTACTAGTTTACATTCACAGGAGGGTTCCTTTTCTCCACATCCTCACCAACATTTGTCATCTTCAGTTTTTTTGATAATCAACATCATAACAGGTGTGAAATGATATCTCATTGTGGTTTTGATTTGCATTCCCTGATGTGTGATGCTGAACAACTTTTCATACACCTGCTGGCCACCTGTATGTCTTCACTGGAAAAATTTTACTCTGGTCCCTTTCCCATTTTTTAAATTGATTTGTCTTTTTGTTTTTGAGCCAAACAAAAAAAGACAACAAAATTTCCAGGCATTATGGGTGCTTCCCAGTTGATGCAGATGGCTTTGTATTTACAGTGGTACCAAAAGATCATGTTTCGTGTTTTTTCTTCAGCTTGTCATAAGACCAGCAGTAGCTGAGACACGGCAGATAATCGGGATCTTCTGGGTTTGGAGGTTTACAAAATAAATGAGTGGTAAGGAATTATTTATTTTTCCAAGGAAATTATTGTGATCATTGTCCATGGAATCAAGGATTGATAGGTGTAGGAAGAAATTAAGGTGAGAATCGTTGATCTGGCGTTACTACTGATCTTGAGGGACAGGTATATACTGTAGGAGTGTTTGAATAAAAATATTAGAGATCAGGAATTTGTGGTGGGTGAATATGTGTTCTGAATTATTTACTTTTGAACATAACCATTTGGATTATGTGAACATCTGGGATATGGGAGTAAGTTGCTAACAGGGGGTGGTTGATAATGTCGCTATTGATTTAACCTCTATGAACACCAAGTGGTCAATGGATTAAGCAAATGAGTAGACAGAAAATACAGAAATGGTAAGATTTGGGATTTAGTAAAGGACTGGTGGTCGACTGTCCTGAGAGGGAGTGCCAGGACTTGTGCAGTTGAGAGTGACAAGGAAAAGAAGAGAATAGACTAACACTCAAACAAGGAGGCCGTGTTAATAGGATGGAGGGGGGAAATGATCTGGAGGGGCCTTGAGTTTTGACCTTGAGCTTTCTGTTCTTGATGCAAATCTGCCTGATGACATCCCAGGACACAGGTCAGATATATCCCGAGAGAGTAGAGGAAGGGTGGAAGTACAGAATAGCCAGGATAATTGTCCTAAAAAGGCAAGCCTCCTTTATCATTTGACCCAGTTTCATGATTTATTTTTATAGGGTAAGAGGAAAAGAAGGATGATAAGTCACGTCTTCACAGAAGAAGAAACGTAACTGTGGGAACCAGTCCAAACCAAAGCCTGGTTTAAATATTTCCATTCTTTTGAGGATGTCCAGTGACATATTCAAGAGACCAGTTACTAGAATCCCATCCTATCCTGGCAATGACGGGTCTCTGAGAGGACAATTTGGACCAGCACCACCAGATCTGCTGACCCGAGAGACTGCAAGGACTCCAGGCCTGCAGCAGAGCAGGGCAACTCGTAAGCCCTTTCAATCTTGTCAAAACGTTGTAAAAATTTGCACCTAGTCACACAGGTGAATCCCTGCCAGGTGTGCTCACAGATGGTCTGCATTCCAGGTCCCATTTCCACTCCTGCTGGTCTTCAGATTTGGCAGAGTTGATTCCAGGAACTGATCTGTGCATTCCACAGCTCCACTGTGGAGGTATCAGGAAGGAGGAAAGGGCAGTGAAGAGCACAGGAGCGAGACTGGTGATAGCACTGATGGCGGACAGACTTGCTAGCGAGGCAGAGAAAGTGAGGGTCTAAAAAGGCCGTACTGACAACAGATGAAATGGAGCAGGCACCTCAGTGAGGTCTCTAGGCAGCATCCCTAATGTTTCCTTGCTTTGAGCTCTTCAAACTTTAAAATATATTGATACTTTTATTAAACTCTGCTTCGAGACATAGAAAATATAGACAACGGTTTCTTTGTGAGGTGAGAGGTTGAGTTTCAGGTGAGGAGAGAAAGATCTTCCTTTTTCATACTGTTCTCTCATTTTCCTTTACTATGTATATTATTTATTTGTACTTTAAAGTCAGCAGCGAGTTATCAATGTCACGGGATGATTCCGTTTTTCCCTTCACAGTCACAGTAAAACCTACTAAAAATGGATTATTCTTTTTGTATAATATTCCAATAGATCACAAAATATTATTTCAACCGCACTTTTGTGTCTATGTTCTCAAATTAGAAATTTACTTCTAGGTATTCATTTTTATGTTCTTTTCTGCATGCTAATTCATAGTTGCATCTAAGGAAATACCAAATTTCCTTCAGTTTTTTAGATCCATATGTGTTGGAAATTTGATTCATGGAGATGAACATGGCAGTTGGGAGATCTTGCTATTATCAAAGGAGATCTTTTCAGCGTCAGTAATGCTGAAAGAACCCACTGCTTGTTGGGATTTAATTGTCTATTTGAGGGATCAAGCTTTCACTGTTGGCACTTCTCTTTCTCTTTGGAGGGAAAGTACAGCCTTCCCAGTCTTTCCGTTACCAAATCACTTTCCTGGGTGGCTGGGCCGGGTCAGGAAGTGTTTGGGATGTCAGGAACCAGGATTCATTTTCAGCTTCTGATTGTCCTGAGAAGACTTCCCTGGCAGAGTGCAGCCTGTGTGTCTGGGTGACACTTGCAGCCATCAGAAATGAGGGGGTAACTCACAAGTGCCAAGCGATTCATCTGGTCCTTGTCTTACGTGGTGTTCCCAAGGGATGAGGTTCAAAATGCCACTTGGTAACCATTTGAAAGCTCCTTGTCATGGGGTGGGTTCTCGGTGCGAGCTCAGAGCAGTGTCTGTTCACGACCAGATAGGAAGCATTTCAGTATTTTAATTGGTAAGGCTGTGTTCATGCACGTCCATGGACCATCAGTTCAGTGGCATTCCCTGGTGTAGCCCCCCACACCTCTGTCATGCCTCATCTTTGAAAGCTCCAAACAGTGTTCACACCCCAGCAGGTGGTGGAAATGTAACCACAGCACAGGACTGGGGACAAAAACACAAAAACCCAGCCGCGACACAGTTTATGGTCTTGGGCCCAATTGCCCCATTTGGACAAGTTGGTAACACCAACACTTAGTGTGTAAACTGGAGGATTGTCCAAGACCATGGACCTCAGAATGACCCGGGCTCAGAAGTCACCTTGGACAGCAAAGGACAGTGTGAGGTCACTCACTGGCCAGGATTATGGTCCCTTATACTGGCAAAGTAGAGCTCACTGGGGAATCATCAGGCCAAGCGAGGGAGGAGGCTTGGGGCCTTCTGGGGAATTTCTGCCCTAAAGGGAATTGCTTAAGGAAGGCAGGGGTGCTGAAAATCCTAGTTGACAGGGAGCAGTCTTGTTTATGGAACAAAGCCCAGTAGTAGCCTTAAAAGCTGGGTCACAAATCTTTCCTCATGGATACAGAACAAGCAGGAAAAAGAATTCAGAGTCCTGGACAAGGATCCCAGCAGGATTTAAATCCAGGTCAGGGGTGAACACGGAGCCCCTCGAGGGGCCTCAGGAGCTAGGTCCTGCCTGACTTTAGTCCATTTGCAAATGAGCTTCCTTGGGCCTTGTCCTCTCAACGTGCACGTTTTGATCTTTTTACATTGTTTTCCCCACATTGAGCTGTTGCAAATCCAGAGATTGAACTAGAAAACTACAAGCTCCTAAAATTTAGTCAAAAGAAATCTCAAAAAGAGAAGTAGAAAACTTTCCCTGTTCCTCAAGAATGGAGAAAGGCAGCCCCTGCCTGTGGCACGACTTTGTCCTGGGTAGTGCTGTTTTAAAGACACCCACATTTCAGTGGTTGTTGCTCTGCCTGTGAAAGTACCTTCAACCTTAAAATCCCAAGAGAACGGGCGGGGGCCATGTCTGCTCCTGCGGGAGCTGAATGATATTGAAATGAACTTTTCTTCGGAATTAGGGGGACTTGGGAGTGTCCCCACTAACCACGGAAGGGGCTGGCCCTTCTACCAGTGCCATCTGTCCGACTACCCAAGGGCACGTTTAGCCCAAAGATTTACTGAACAACTAAGAGTCAGTCACCGCGGCCCAGACACTCACTCACCCCTAACCTTGATGATGGCAGGTTCTTCTTATCCTTGAGTATTCTTCTGGCCAACTAGGTCTGGGGGTCCAGCTGGCAGGACAGGCTGTAGCTCCAGGACAGAGAGATACCTGTGAGCCTACCAGGAGCCACACCTCAGGTGTCCCCCCACTGCCTGCCCAGCAGCTGGAGTCTAGGTGTCCCAGAGGTCGCCATGCAATAAGGTCTGAGTCTGAGTGGGGGGCCACGGAGAAAGGCTCTCTGGACTGGCCAACAGGGAGAGTCCACCCCTGCCCTCACCCAACTCCTGCCCCGCCTCACCTATCATTCTCGTTGAGCAACTCCATGTCCTGGAACCAGGCCCCAAATTGCTCCTCGGGCTCTAGGTTGTAATTCTTTGCAGCCACTTGGAGCAGCAGGATCTCCCTCATGACTGGGTATTCCTGGGACCAGAGGGAAGGAGAGGATGCAGATAGGGCCTGTGTGGGGTATGCTTCATGGACCTTGTGGGTGGTGAGGAGTGGGGCAGGGGACCAGTCCTGGGAACCCACCTTCCCTCCAGTTCCATCCAGGCTCTACCTGTTCTCAGAATGGGAATAATCAGCCCCTCCTCCAGGAAGTTTTCCTTGATGCCATCCTCCCCTCAACCCACCCGCCAATTGGTTGAGTCTCCCACCTCTCTGTTATCAAACTCTTCCACTAAATGTAAGATACAGGGGGTGGAGCCAGGGACTGTTCTGCCCAGAGGGTCTCTGATTTCCTCCTTCTTCCCCTACCCTGCAGGGGGTGTGGCAGCTGTTCACTTCAGTCCTCTTCTCAGGTTGATCTCATTCCCCTGGAAGGCAGAGAGCCAGAGTCCATCAGACAGAGCCCTGTAGCCTGACTAGGCCCCTATGCCCACACCTTCTCAAGTTGCACTACTGCCAGGTGACCAGAGGGAGCCGGGCATGAACAGAAAGCAGGACTTGGACCTAGGCCGGGCTCTGGGATCCAGAGAAGCAGGACATGGAGGAGAGGCTGCGGGACCTGACAGCACAAACCTTTCTGATGACAGACTTGGAGGCTGAGGCCTCAGGCAGACGGGACTGCTCAGCCACTTATGTGCTGCCTGACTTGGAGGGGTCCGAATTCTCTCTCCCTCCATGGGCAGTGTGGGAGGGAGAGGCTGAGTCCAGCTCAGATAACACCTCATGCAGCTGGGCTGTCAGGCATCTCTGAGCTTCCCCAGTCTGAGGAACCGGAATGGGTGTCTCAGGTGGAGCCTCTGTTCACTCATCCCTAAGATAGGCCTGATGCCCCAGCTCCCAGGGTTGGCTGAGAGGCTCTTATGACAGGAGATCTGCCAAGTGCTGAGAGCTCAGAGCTCAGTTCGGGGGCTCCCCATCCAAAGGCTCAGGATCCTGGTCCTCCTTGCCTGGTCCTCAGGTGCACCCACCTCGAGATTATCACCCATCAGCAGGTGCAACATCAGCAGGTGATCAAGGGAAATGCCAAGATATGGGATGACACTCTGTGACATTGGGGTGTGGGTGGGATGAGTCCTTGCTCTCAAGTCGGCCCCCTGCAGGTCCTCCCCTGAAAAGTCCTCACCCTCAGCCTCCTGGCTGACTCCAGGGTTCCCACGGGTAGCAGCCTAGGACCCTTAGCAGCCTCCCCTCAACTCCTCCTCCCTTCACAGGCCAAGAACACCACACTGCTCCTCCTCACCTCCCAGGGATGGCTTCTGGCAAATCACAGGGTGTGCGGTCCCTGGCCCTCCCCACAACAAACCCATCCTGTACCAGCTCTTCGAGGCCCTCCTCCTGGGGCATACAGGCACTGTGGCACCAAGAGGAAGGGGCCTCCTCTATTGATTTGAGGGCCTCCAGCTGGGAGAGCAGAGCCCCTCCCCCACAGGCACACTCACGTGCTGCTGCTGCTGCTTCTCCTGCACTCTCTGGAGGCTGATCTGCGGGGGGGAGGGGCAAACGTGGATGGCCCCTGCTGCCAGGGTCGAGGAGAGTGTCAGTAAGGCCATAGTCCCCTCACCCTATTTCTCTCCAGCACCACTGGCCTCTGACCCTGGACATCTGACTCCAAGCAACTGGTACCAATAGCACTCCATTCTCCAAGGTGTTGAGATTCTAGAACAAGCCAAGCTCCAACTCTCACTCTGGGTGTGAGCTTGAGCTTTGGACCAGGCCTCCCAGAGCCGGTTTCCTCATCTGGAATGTGTGAGAAATCCAGCTACCTCACAGGTTCTCCTGAGGACTCAGTGTCACATGACACTGTTCTTGCCCTCACCCTTCCAGTTGGAGCAGGCAGAAAGCTACCACAGTCCTTTCTTCCCTCTTACTTCATCACCACCTTGTGAGGCCTGCAACTGAGGCTCAACTGGGGGAGGACTGGCCCCCAAGTTCAGTCTCAGCTTTCAGGGTTCAGTTTGGACTGAGAGCCTGAGTTTCTTTCTGTCTGCTGGCCTGGGCAATCTCGTGCGTCTCCCCTCTCTAGCGCCCACATTGAGCAGCCCAAAATCACTGGTATTTGATTCTTCAGTTACAGGGATTCGACAGAGTGAGAGAGAGAGAGAGAGAGAGATGGAACATGAAAGAGGGAGTAAGAGGAAGTGAGAGCCTCTTTTAGTTAAAATTTAGACAAGACATCCCATTACTTTGGCTGTTATTATGTTAAGAAGCCAGTTACTAACTACTTAGTGGTTCCACTGGGATGGCTATACCATGGGTGGGGCATACTGGGTACCACCGTGGAGATTGCCCACCTCATAGGCCAAGATGAGGCACTTGGGTCGCATTCTCCATTAAACAGGAAACAATTGAATGGTTTTATGCCACAGGATGGCAGTATCTAAATTTCCATTAGTTTCAACACCCTCATGATGCTGACCTGAAAATGAGGCCAAGTTGGAAGCGACTGTTCCAATATCACATTGCTAGAACCCAGGCCTGTGTTGAGTGGTGTTTTGTGCTACTTGTCACCCCTTCTTGTTATTCTTCCATTTCTAAGTTTGTGCCATAGGTACATGTGACAACAGCCCACAGGGGTAATAGATATTATGTCATATACACCGGGTGACATCCCTAGGAAGTAGATTCTAGCCTGATACACATGGTGTAAGTTTAAATACTGGGGAGGATCTGAGAGGTACAGGGACATTCTCAGGATGAAGAACTGGTAAGAAAAAGGAGGTCTGCATTCATCTCTGTCTCCTCAAAGCTAAGACTCGACTTAGGTTTCCAGGGAGCTGTGGCTAGGGCTGTGTAGGCTCCTTGTGTACAGTTCAGGAGATGATATGGGGGAGGAGGGTTAGCAGCCAGGGCACAGGCGGCAGCTCTGGACAAGTCTGATTGAGGTAAGGGGCCCAGGTAAAGGAATCTTAAAAAATGACCTCACTTCCTTGGTCATAGACCTCAACAGATCTTAGAACTCTGGTAACCAGGCACCCACAGCCCCCCATCCAGCTCACTTGACTGAAGACAGTCAACAGGAAAAAATATTTTGTTGTTGTATCCCAACTTTTGGAGGATCTAGGCACAAAAAACCCCACAAGAGAAACTTTTTGGTCATTGGCGACGTTGGCTCAGCCCTCATCCCCGACGCCTCTGGGCGTCTGGCAGGAGGCAGTGAAGGGTAACATGGGGCAGCCCAGGAAAGGCTAGTGCAGGCCAGGACACAACTGTGATCCCACCTGATCAACCCCACACCGCTTACCCTTCACCGTGTGTGTGTGTGTCTGTGTGTGTTTGTGTGGAGGGGAGAAGGCAAGGTATGAGGGGCAGGTCATTCTTAGGCAGAAGCTGGTTGTTAGGTGTCAGAAGCATGGTGGGCCTGTCATGTTCATAGCCCAGGTCATGGCTGGCAGCATGAGAAGGTGATCTCCTCTACTCTTATGTTACTGAGCTATAGAGGTTTCATCTCTTTCCCTGCCTGACCACAGTTCTTTGCAGGGATGTCCCTCTGTGCCTGAACTGAGGAACAGACTTTCTCGTGGGAGTTGACCCCAGTGGCAATTTGCAGGCAGCCCCTGATTCCTTCTGGCTTAGCTCCAGAACAGTCTTTGCAGAACTCCAGTCAGAAGGTCATTGAGGAGCTGCCCAATGGTTTCAATTTCACCAACTCACTAGGCAAGGGGAAGGTGCCTGAGGCCACAAACACCATCCAGTGCTGCTCTGAGATGAGATTAGGAGCAGAGGGTCTCCACACTCAGGACCTTGAGATGATCAGGTTGGACTAGAACTGGGGCATGTCCAGACTGGGACTGTCCCTTTTTCAAGCTAAAGGGGATGTACAAGCAGGTAACCTTGCCTGGTTCGGAGCTGAGATGCCATGACCCTCTTACCCTTGCCCGGTGTGAGCTTCTGGAGGCCACTGAGGCAGAGGCAGAGGGTAAGGGGGACTGTAGGCTGGATATTCCTGAAAGGGAAGTGGGATCTTTCCTGTGTTTAGAAGGACACATGGAAAGTCAGCTATGTGGGTGAATCTTTCTCTTTCTCCCACTGTAGCCCCAGTTGCATAGCTCCAGCCAGTGGCAGAAGCAAAGCAGTGGGCAGTGGTGGAGGTAGAGCTGGCTACAGCTCCCTTGACACCACCCCTTCTAGTGTTGGAGCCAGAGTCACCTCCATCAGCTGTTTTGGAGCTGGAGCAAGGACCAACATTGTCTCCAGCAAGAGTGGGAGCTGCTGAGTTGGAGTCACCAGGACCATCATTTCTAGTGGGAAGTCCGTCTCCACCTGTGGCTGTTAAGGAGCATGAGAAGAAGCCCAACCTCACGGCCTTCTCTCCTAAGCAGGTGGTAGAGCAGTTGACCATGATGGATGCAGTGAGCAGCTGGGCTCTCAGGGCGGGGTGGAACAGGCCTTCCCTCTGTCATCGTTGCCCCAGTCCTGATCCAGACTCCCATGATCTGGGCCCAAATCCCAGCTCCACCCTTTACCAACCATATGACCTGGGCAACTCCCGGAACCCCCAAGTCTTTGCTGTCCACCTGCAGACCGTAGAGGTGGACACTAACAGGACCTGCTCCACAGAGTGGCTGTGCCGGTTCCATGAGGTAGAAGTGATGGAAAGCCGGGCAGGGCCTGGCCCATCAGTGGTGGAGGGGAACTCACTGTGTGCAGCCAGGTCTACGGTGGCCCAACCGTCTCAACAGCCTCAGGACTTGACACCTGATGTGTGCTTCTCTACAAGGGAGACAGACAAGGCCAGTGGTTGTAGCTGCCACGGGGGAATGTGCATCAGAATGGGGAGTGGGACCAGAGTGGAGATCAGGGTGGTGGAAGATGCTCCCTTGGGATGAGCAGAGTTGAGCCACAGTCTGGAGCTTGGAGTTAGCCAGGACAGGCTGGGTGCAAATGCCCCTCTCCCTTCCCTGCCGGTATTGGGTCCTTGGTCATCCTGTGTTGGGTACACTCGGTGGACAGAGAAGAAAACCCAGGGACTCTCACAACGCTCAGGCCACATCCTGAGCTTCCTGAGCTCCAGCTCTAAACTGTGACACCTGTGTCGGACTTTAGGGGCTTTCGGCACAGAGCTGGCCTGTCGCAGGGCTGGATGACACTCTCCCTGTTCCCCAGGAGCTCTTCTAGAATGTGGTGCCCTCTCAGTGCCTGGGATCCACCTGGCAGAAGAAGAACAAACCTGGCAGTGAGCACTAGACACCCACCATCCAGGCCACCATCGACCAGTTCAGAATGGTGGCCAGCCTTGTAATCGCCACCTGCCTCGGGGACCTGAGCATGACAGCGCAAGACAGGGCGAGGGTGGTAGAGCACTGGGTCCAAGAGGCCCAGGTGTGCCGTGGGAGGCCCAGTGGAGCCCCTCTCTGGAGACTTGGGATCTGCCTCTCCACCTTTATCATCTCCAAGGATTGCAGTGTGTGGTCTAAGCTCCTGCAAGTCCCTAAGCCCTTCCTGCCAGGGGCCTACTGACCTTGACTCCAGGTCCCAGTGGGAGGATGCTCACTTCCTACCTGGCTAATTCCCTGGGATGAGCTAAACTCCTCCTCCTTGTGAGTGTTACTCTCTGGGTCATAAATGTCCTTCTGGGGCTCCCTGAGAATCTGTCTCATCTAGGAGGGGAGACTTAAATAGAAGGGGACTGAAGCTAGAGCAAGCGGGGCTCCAGTGCCCAACCTCACACCTCATTCTCTTCCCTTCCCCAAGAGTGCGAGATCTGGAAGAACTTCTCCTCACCCCGCACTTTCATCTCTGCTCTGCAGAAAACCTCCACAAGCCACCTGAAGAACACATCGGGGGAAGTTTCCCTGTGGGTAAGCCTCTTTCCATAGGAGGACCAGGATGAATGAGGGAGCTCCTGTATGACTGCCATTGGCGCCTCAGTCAGCCGGGAAATCCTGGGAGGCAGCAAATGCTGGGGACAGGGCCTGGGAGTAGGCATTTGGTCTCTAAGTCTCCTGGTGTCCTTAGTGACCCAGTTTTGCTTCAGTACTCGGTTTCCCTAAATGTCAGCTACCGGGTTGAGCCACATTGGACATTTTCAAGTGTTTATAGCAACAGAACTCTGCGGCCAGTTGAAACTCATAGTTGTCAAAACAGAGCTGCTCTGTAGAGCTGGGGAGTGGAGACCCCAGTGACCAACAGGAGAGTCCCCTCCCAGTCTCATGAGACCTTAGCGCTCAGAGGAGCCCAGTGAGAACACTCCTCCAGGCAGGTTGAATCTCTTGGGTTGTCAAAGAAAAGGGATTTGCACTCAGACCCCTCACATTATCCCTAAATTTATCCTTCCCTCTTTCCCCCCACCTCGGGTAAAGCTCTGAAAATCTTAAGGAGCTCTATAGCCAAGACGAGTCCTGGAGCAGAGAACTGATGACCAAGATAGAGTGGAGGCTGTGGGTCTGGCAAGAGAGGAGGGGAGAGAGGGTCGGGGACCTGGGCAGGCTGTGGGTTTGATAGTTTCTCACTTGAACTTTCTCTGAAACATTCCAGTCTATCTTGTCCAGGTTAACAAGCAGAGGGATCTGTTCAGCCCATGGGCAGCAGGGTGCCATTTTTGGGCAGGAGACCCTGGTCATGGGACACAGTGGTGTTGGCTGGGCTGTTCCAGGAGGAGTTGCCGAACTGGTGCCATCAGCAGGTCTCTGGCTTCCGTGCAAGTCCATCCTGCTGGATGTAGCTTCTTCCAGGCTGTTGCGGTGGGTTTAGCCCTCAGCCTAAACCTGTCCTCAGGAAGCCAGGCCCCTGCTGCTCCTTCTGTGTTCATCACGTCTGCGAATATGTGACTATCATCCTTCTTATCATCCTTCTTTTCTTCTTACCTTACAAAAACCAATCATGAAAGTGGGTCAAATGGTAAAGGAAGCCTGCCTTTTTAGGAGAATTATCCTGGATGTTTTGTACTTCCACCCTCCCTTGATCCCCTGAGGATAGATCTGACCTGTGTCCCGGGATGTCATCAGGCAGATTTGCATCAAGAACAGAAAGCTCAAGGTCAAAACTCAAAGCTACTCCAGATCATTTCTCCCCCTCCATCCTGTTAACACCCCCTCTTTTTTTGAGTGTGATTCTATTCTCTTCTTGTCCTTGTCATTCTCAACCGCACAAGTCCTGGCACTCCCACTCAGGACAGTAAGTCCCCAGTCCTTTACTAAATCCCAATTCTTACCATTTCTGTGTTTTCTGTCTACTCATTAACTTAATCCATTGACCACTTTGTGTTCATAGAGGTTAAATCAATAGTGATATTATCAACCACCCCCCGCTAACTACTTACTCACGTATGCCAGATGTTCACATAATCCAAGTGGTTATGTTCAAAAGTAAATAATTCAGAAAACATATTCACCCACCACAAATTCCTGATCTCTAATATTTTTATTCAAACAATCATACAGTAAATACCTGTCCCTCAAGATCAGAAGTAATGCCAGATCAATAATCCTCACCTTAATTTTCTCCTACATGTAATTAATCCTGGATTCCATGGACAATGATCACAATAATTTCCTTGGAATAATAAAAAAAATTCTTACCACTCATTTATTTTGTAAACCTCCAAACCCAGAAGATCCCGATTATCTGCCATGCTGCAGCTACTGCTGGTCTTATAACAAGCTGAAGAAAAAGCATGAAACATGATCTTTTGGTACCACTGTAAACACAAAACCGTCTGCATCAACTGGGAAGCATCCATAATGCCTGGAAATTTTGTTCTCCTTTTTTTGTGTTGGCTCAATAACAAAAAGACAAATCAATTTAAAAAATGGGCAAGGGACCACAATAGACTTTTTCCAATGAAGACATACAAGTGGCCAATAGGTGTATGAGAAGGTGTTTGGCATCGTTAATCATCAGGGAATACAAATCAAAACCACAATAAGCTATCACTTCACACCTGTTAAGATGGCGATTATCAGAAAAACTAAAGATGACGAATATTGGTGAAGATGTGAATAAAAGGAACCCTTGTGGGAATATAAACTAGTACAGCCATTATGAAAAACAGTAGGGAGGTTCCTCCAAAACAGAAAACTAGCATATGATCCAGCAATCCCACTTCTGGTATATACCCACAGGAATTGAAATCAGGGTCTCAAAAAGATACCTGTACTTTAATGTTCATTGCAGCTAATTCACAATAGCCAAGATATGGAAGTAACCTAAACATCACTGATGGATGAATGGATAAAGAAATGGAATATTCTTCAACCTTGAAAAAAGAAGGAATCTCTGCCATTTTTGACAACATGAGAGACCTAGAAGATATTATGCTAAGAGAAATAAGGCAGACAGAGAAAGACAAATTCTTATATGTGGAATCTAAAATTGTGAAATTCATACAAGCAGAGGTTAGAATAGTGGTTGACAGGGGCTGGGGAGATGGAAAAAAGGGGAGCTGATTGTCAAAGGACACAAAGATTCAGTTATCAAGATAAATAATTTCTAGAGGCGTATGATATGGCGTAGTGTCTTCAGCTAACAAAACTCTATTGCATACGTCACATTTGTTACTAGAGTAGATACTAAGAGTTCTTACCACAGAATGATAGTAATAAAGGAGGTGAGAGAAAGCTTTGGAAGGTGACAGATATGTTTGTGGCCTTGATGGTGGTGACAGTCTCAAGGGTGTATACTTATATCCAAATTCATCAAGCTGTATATAGAAAAGTATGACACCATCGTTGATTCTTCTGCACCTTAAAATATGCCATGTCCTCATCACAAGACAAAAATATTTGTAACTATGTATGGGGACGGATGTTAACGGGACTTATTGTGGTGATCATTTCAATATATACTCAAACATTGAATCATTACGTTGTACCCCTGAAACTGATATAATGTTGTATGTCAACTTTACCTCAATAAAAAAAAACACAACAAACAAAAACATTTGAATATTGTAAATGAGTTCAGTGAATCCCTGAAAGTGCCCCATTCCCATATGACAGTAACAGGAAGCAGAGAGGATGAAGCAAATGGAAGAAAGTTGTACAACACACTATTCAAATTAAAATCACTTAAGTTGCTATCAGCTCCTTGTGGCAAAGTTCTGTGAGCACTGATCTTCTTTCACATTTTTCCTGGAAAAGCATGCTTTCAGATCCAACCCATAACAGTTTCATCATTTCTTCTAATAAGACAATTTCAACTTAATAAATAAAACCAAAAGCATCCCTTATGTATGAATAAAGTTAGTGAACTTTACAGAGGAAAGAGCACATTTGCACAATCTCAATAAAGGAAACAGAAGAACTGAATGATGATCAAGTCTCATTCAAGCTTATCTTTGAAAGCCAGTAAGACGAGGTTATCTTTTCAAGGATGTGTGTAGAGCTGTGAGCCTTGGAAGATAGAAATAGTGGCCTCCTCTGGAGAAAAGGGTAGGCTTGCTTACTGCCCAGTATAATAAAAATAACACCCCCTCAGGGCAAAGGTTAGCAGACATCCTGCCCGTTATTCAAAGATTTGAGTTCCTCAGGCTCTGAGATCTTGCAACACTCTGCATGTCAACTGGCCCACTGTGTATCACCCTGTAGGAAGTGGGATTTAGTGAACCAGTGCAAATTTTGATACTCTGGCCACTGCTATTGTCGTGTCATTAAGTCCTTTGTCTCTGACCCATGGGTCTCGTGTCTTTTGCCAACATCTGTAAAACCATTGTAGCCTAACTTATTAGCTTGCAGGAAAGGTAAAATATCAGACCTTTCACAGTTCCCGACAAGCCCTTAAAGTAACTAGTAGTCTTAGGAACAGAAAGCTACCCAGAACAATATGCATGGATGGCTTTCATAGAAGACTTCATGCAACCAAAACTTTAATATGTCTCTCTGATCTTTTTTATTTCTACCCAAATTAGAAGGAGAGGCACCAAGATATTACAGACCTAGGGCTTGTGCAGGCCACCTGGAGACCTAGTAACCAGCAACTTCCCATGGGCAGCAAAGACAGATGGGCATATTGCCAAAATGGACCCATATGCCTCCCTAGCATCCAAAAGACAGTACATTGTCTTAATTTATGATGATTTGAGTCATTAAAATCTTGTGATGGGCCAAAGATACACTTCTACGAGGAGTCAGGCACATAGCAGTTGTAAGCAGATTAACACACTTGGTGAATATCAAACCCTCAACTAAACGTAGTGTTCTAATCAATTATAAGATATAACAAATTTAATTAGGTCAATTAAATGATATTTGATGGTATCCTCGATTATCACTCTCTAATAATGAACAAGAAACTCACGTAGATAACTATAATTGGCCTTTAAAATATGGTAGTCAAGACTGCTTGAGATAAACTGGAAATAAGGAAGGGGAGAAATAGATAAAAGTTAGCTGCTCTGAAGCCACTGTCAAGACACCTGGATCTACATGTAACCCAGGAGATCGAGGCAGAAGGCTTTGTGCCTAGATCCCCCTGCACTGTGGTTCTCAGGGATGTCACGGTGCTGAAGCAGCTTCCTGAATCGTGTTTACATGTCCATGTGTACAATACCCTTCACCATGGTGATGAACCCCCATTCAATCATCTCTTACACTCCTCTAATTAACAATTAGATTTCAAAATCATTGTATCATTACATGATCATTTATTCCTCAAACCTTTGGGATGCCGAGCTAAAAGAAAATTAAATATCAATGGTTTCCTTTTTTTGAAGGACCAAGAGGTTCTTTCACACTTGGAATCCGGGTTAGAAGATAAATCCATCAAATCAATGGAAACAACTTAAGAAATGGACAGAGGGATACCTCATTCATATATACACAGTTTGCACTGTGGTAAAAATAGAGTTATATTTTTAAAAATTAGAATTTTTTGAAATTTTATAGATATTAATGACTTTGTTCTGCTTATACTCCCTTTAGTTTACCAAACCCAACTGACTCTTTAATGGGCGTTTCTAGCATTGAGTGCTAATAACAGCAGCTTTTTTAAATTTTTATTTTTCCCAGGTCAAAGATGAAGGGCAGAGGTCACCAAGAGGTCAAGTCTAATCTACCTACAGATGTGGCAGGCTTACCTATGGATGTTCAAGCCAGACATTGTCAGCAGAACCACATCTCTTCACCCATAGGTGAGTTTTTACTAGTAATCACAGAGACTTAAGGATATAAAAGCAAATTCTTTATTAAGAACAAAAGTTATAGATTCCAATGTTGAGTTCGTTACTTTGAATTTTTGAACCAAATCACATATATCGATTGGACCATGTTCAATTCTATGATTTTTAGAAGACGCAGCCTACAGCTGAAGAGAAATAGATACAACACCAATATCTTACTCTCTCTGAAGCCTAACTGAGAGCCCCTGGAGTCAGAAGTTTTCAAGACAAGAAAAAGTCATCCTTCATCTGAACAGAGAGAGTAGAGGCTATTCAAAGATTCAACTCACATTGTTAACATGACTTGTTAGAATGTGATGGAGCAAGCATAATACCTTCTAAATTTCATGATTTTTCCCCAGAATACTGAGATGGATGACCTTGAAGTCCAGCTTCCGCATAAATGTCGTTATTCAGTGATAAAATTAATTTCCCTATAAAATAATTCCCATAAAATTGTTAAAAATATATCATAGTCTCTGATTAAAAGGAAACAAAGCATATCGAGCAGTTGAAAGCAGTGTAATAAGTTCCATACAGGGATCTTATAGCAGCATTATGTATAATAGTGAAACTGATTGTAATCCCTTTGCTATCAAAGAAGATATAAACAGATCATGGTATGCTTATTCTTTGGAATACCTCTAAAACTTCTAAAAAGGTAAGTTAGAGTGATGTGCACTGATAAGGAGAGAGGTCTATGAGATAGGGTTTGGGAAACAGCAAATTGCAAAACGATGTAGTTATGTAATTTATGTTTAAAAAAACTTTGTGTATTTATAAATTCATAAGAAATTTCCAGAAGAATAAGCCGCAACCTCTTAACAATAGTTCCTGCTGAGTAGGACAGTGAGTTTGCAGAGAAGGGGATGAAAGGGGAATGTTTCACTTTACTCTACATAGATCAGTGCAATTTGACTTTTTTTACAGTGTGTATTTGTTTCATAATTAGAAAAATTAATGATGTGACCATTTGGTGCAGGGCAACAGTATTATGTTCACCAGTCTCTGTACTCTATGTTACTGCACAGCACGGACTGTAGGAGAAAGCCCAGAGGAGCAATGAAGACAAAGAAGTCATGACACCTGCAAAAAGTCAGTGGAGTATTTCTACATAACAAACCTTCCAGGTGAGTGACAGTCAGTATCTTCCACTGCTCCAGCTCTTGCCATGAACCTAGAACCTGCCCAGAGTAAGCCGGAGGACCACGCCCCACTAGTCCAAGCCCTGCCCAGAGCCTGTTTGTGCAGGGTGACTGCCATCAAGCAGACAATGGACTCAGGATGGGGCATGTGCCTTTGGGGAGACTGGCAGAGAGGCATAAAGTGGAACACCAGCTAAGTGCGCACACCTGAGAAGCGGAGCTCCAGGTGGAGACACAAAATGTACCAAGAAACTGTGTGACGTGAAGGAAGTTACTCCATCTCTCTGAGCTTCAGTGTCCCCCCATGTAAAATGGGGATCACAGGATACTTCACAGAGCTGTTGGGGACGATACATAAAAGTTCCTGTGACAGCCAGTGTCCACGTTATTAACAAAGTCATATCCGACTTCAAAATAATCGAAGAAAAGAATAATGGCAATGAGACCAAAGACGGGATGCTCAACTTCATAAGCAGCCCGAGCAGCATGCGAATGAGAGAGGCTCCTAGTAAGCAGGGTTCGTCACAGCTCCACTGGAGACAATGAACACGGGCTACACCAGGATAAGTCACTGTTCTACAGTGTCCCATGTAGTGAGGGTGGGTCCCTAAAGACACTGTGAAATCCAGTTACAAACAGTGGCTCCTAGGAAACAAGTACAAAGCAATCAACTCGGCAGATAGGAATGGGAAGGGGGCGAGCATAGGAAGGTCAGAGCCACAAAATCTGACGGAAGACACTGAACCACGAGCGCTCAGCTCTGTCAACAACTGCTGTGGTTGCACCAGGAGATCAAATGTCTGAGACAGCCATTGTGGGGACTGCTGAGAGCACAGTGGTCACTGAAGCCACACCCCAACAGCAGTTGCATCGGAGCACACAGACCCCGAGACTTTCCTTTCCATTAATCGTTGTTTAAGATGATGAATATCACCATGTTACAATGTCTCCTTCCAACCCTTGTGGATGAGTGTCATCAGAACCCCCTGAAGAGGTCACAGGCCAGAGTAGGATGGAACAATGGGGACTGGGAAGTGGCGCTGCACCTGACCACCCCGACTATCACCTGGGCCTATTGAACACGAGAGAATAACTCGAGGATGTGGTCTAAGGAGAATTCCTCGTCTTGCCACATTCAGAGACAGTGCAGAGTTTCTTGTCCGTTCTTTACAAAAATGTTAAAGAATTCGAGTCATTAATTCATAAAGAGGCAAATTCTTCACATAGTGACAGGGTCCAGTTTCCAAAACCAGATTTTTCAGTTGTTTTGATAATATCCCATATTCAGGAATCGGAAATGTAACCTATTGGGACGTGTAATATAAACAAGGACTTTTTTTCATGTAGATCAACACCCAGGTTTTTAGGGAGGACATGAATCATGAAAGCTGCTAACCATTCCTCCACAGGTTTCAATAAGACTTTTAAGTTAATTTACCAATCTCAGGAAAAGATAACTTGGCAATTCAAATTTTTTGTTTCTGCATTCAAGCATACAGTACAGCCAAGAGAATTAGGAGAAAAAAATTAACAAGAAGGTATTGCTTGCATTTTATCTTTTGTAAATAATCAGGATATTTTATGCTCTGTTCCTTTCACTACTCTAATCAATTTTTAAAGGATACGGTACATTTGACTATCCCTGGGCATGTTTATCCTGTAACCTTGCCAGAATCCAAAGCAGAGATGTTAAAGCTGACGGGTTTCAAATGTTGCCCAGGTGCTGTCTACCATGAACATCCCTCTCTCAAAACCTGGACCACCAGTCTCTTCCTGAAGGATCAGAGTCATCACTCATGTCCCTGAGAGACTGGCCACTCAGGCCTGAGCTGAGATTAGGTGATCAATCTAAAGGGCAAAATGCTTAAGGTATTCTTATCTTAGGGATGTTGTTTCAGAAGCCTCTACACTAGAATGGGTTAGTGGAAACGGCCTACTAGATACTTGCCTGGGAATTGATTTGTTCTCCTCTGCTCTTAGCAGATCCTGGGGAAACCAGTGATTAACCCCAAGGATGCCTCAACTTCCACATCTGTGAAAAAGGCAAGCAACAATCAATGTTACCACCCTGCAAACTCTTAAGTTGTGCTTGCAAGAGGGGCCACAAGGGCGAATGTCTCCCAAAAGCTGATGAAAAGATGGCACTTTGGCTGGAGAAGTCAGAGGGCATCAGGCAAACTGGAAAGTTTCTGGGATGTCAAGCCAGTTCCCGTAAGCACTTTAGAGAAGCACCTGGCACTGGACTAGGTAGGAGGCTGTCGAAAGACCCACAGGCATGCAGGTGGGAGGAGGAATCAAGCAATGGAGGGAGGTGGTGGGGAAGAGGCGCGAGTCCAGCTTCGATTTTGGACAAAAGCAGTTGCACGCTGCAGGCTCAGGGCTGCCCATGCAGCAGCCACAACCTCCTAACTCCCTGGTCCCTCTCATCCCGTCACATCCCTCCGGGACTCAGTCCAGTTGGAGCGGGTGCAGGACCAGTGTCCTGATTCAATGGGGGTTTGGTTCTCGGCCAAGCTCACATTGCCCTGTTCCTCCCCAGAGGACTAGGCACAGCCCCGTGCACAGAGCATCCCGGGAGATCTAGTCCTACAGCCCTACGGGCTGCCTGCTGGGAGCAGTTAAGAGAGAAAAGCTCCCAGCATACACAGCTCGTGGCCCCAACAAGTGCCTTGTCCCTCAGGCCCTGGGCTCCACACCTCTGAGTCTCCATCCCACCCTCTTCACTATACCACGCCCATTCTCCATGCCCTGCCCACCTCCCAGAGTATGCGCAGTGTGGTTGGGCTGCATCCCTTGAGGCCGGTACTCTGGTAGAGGTGGGGTTCACCAGCATGGCTATTGCTGAGGTTGCTTGCAGCCCTGGTGGAAGCTCCCTGGCCAGTATTTGAAATGTAAATTCAATATCTAAAATGGAAATACCAGGTGCCTGGGATCCTGGAATTTGCCTTTTCAAGGTCACCTGTCCTACCATCCCCCTATCCCACCAGGCTGCCATAATCCTCCCTCTGGTCCCGTGGTCAGGGTCGCTGCAGAGATCCTCCCTTTGGACCCAATCTGCCTGAAGGGCCCATACCTTGGTCAGGAGTCTTTGAAGGACTGCCCTGAGCAATGTCATAAAAAGGAGAAAACATCACATTGGACAGCCACAATTCCTGCATTATACAGACAGGAAACTCAGGTGCACTGGTAAGTGACCGCTAAGCCACTTCAGGGGACCACACACATGTCCCTTCTCCCACGCTGCAAACAGGCTTGTTCACTGGACTTCCTTATCCCAGTGTGGACCTCTTGGCCTCGTTAACATAGGCAACAACACCAAAACTTCCCTTTGGTCTTTCCCACAATGTTAGGCAAGTTTGTGCAGGAAGGTAATATGCAATTTCTTCTCTACTATAGGGCTGGCTCCTTGGGAACTAGTTTTAATATCCCTGTTTAAATATACCCTAAGAATCACAAAATAATTTGTTGCTGTGTGGTGTTATGGTGATAATTCTCTGAAGTCGTTTTTCCATTTAGCTTTTCTGATTGACTCCAAATACTACAGCACCACACGCTTCTCAGACTGGTGGATGCACAGCTCCACTTCTTTGCAGGGAGGACGCACAACGGCAGAATATCCGTGACCTGACTTTCTGGAGTATCAGTATTACTACAAGATTTGGAATAAGAAAAGCTAGGTCATTTCCAAGGTAAGGAATTAAAAACTTAACAATAAGATGAGGTGGGAAATTCATATGCCATTAATAATTGTCAGTAGTCTGTGCCTGAAATGTCAGACTTTCTCGGAGAAAGAACTCTGAGACCCTATTTCCCATTATTTTAAATAGGAAAAATTAGAAGGCACAGCAAATCTATTGAAAAACTCTACCAATTTCCTAAGTCACAATATGGCACCTAGACAAAAGTTAAGAACATCATGTGCTCCTCATTTTGTTCCTATTCAACCCAGTCCCACAGGACTTGAGTGCATGCTGTGAACATGGCAGTGTGATAGGTGTCGAGGCCTTGGTGAGCATCGTGGTGGGGGTGGACGTTGCTGGAGAAAGATGGCATCATAAAAACTCAAATCCATGCCACTTACAAAACTGAGGCAAAAATGGAAAGACCCAGGAGCCACGCAAGTGTGAGGGCATTACTAGATACTTGGGAGTATTAAAATCCATCTAATGGTGTCATGAGTGAATGTGTTCCACTTTAAAACAAAACACTGCTGTTATTCTGAGATATTGAGTTAGTATCTTAGTGCAAATATGCAGGATTTAAAATGTTTATTGATGTATAACATGCGTACAGAAATATATGGAGAAGTCATCCACGTAAATCTCAAAGAATTATTACAAAGTGAACACACTTGTGTGACCAAGAACTAGCACCAGCTTTACTCAGGCCCCGACAATCCCTTTCTCCCTATTTAATCCCCAAAGGTAACTGATATCTTACCAGCGAACACTGTATATCGAGTTTGTCTTCTTATACAAGTGTTTTATTACAGAACAGTTTAAACAATATACAAAATAAGCAAAATAGAATAGCAGGCCTGTCACCCAGCTTCAACAACTACTAATCATCTGCCATTTTTGTTTCTTCCACACTCCATCCCATTCCAACCTCACTTTATTATTCTTTTAAGCCTTTGTGCGTGTGTGGTGAGTAAGATGTATGCTAACTGAAAGGCACAAATCTCAACTGTACAGTTTTGGCAAATAAACATGCCCATATAACTTTCATCTCTTTAAGAATAGGATATTTCCATCACCCCCAGAAAACTCCTTCCGGTTCCTTCCCAGGCAATTTTTTCCTTCCCTCGATGCAACCCCTGTTCTGGTTTTTTCAGCATAGGTTCATCTTGGCTGAAATCATCCCATGTGTGTTGTTTTCTTCCAGCTTGCCTCCCTCAGCATGAGGTGGATGAGTCTCTCTCAGCATGTGTGTTTCAGCGTTTGCTCCTTGGCACGGCTGAGGACGTTCTGCTCTGTGGATGCCCCAAAGTGCGCTCATCTTCCTCCTGGGGACGTGCAGGTCATCTCCTGTGAACAGTCTTGTACAAAGTTTTTTTGGTATGCTGTTTATTTCCTTTATTAGCATTTAAGTGACACACCTTTGCATTTTTACTGGTTCGTCCAGATTACAATATGTAACTTTAACATATCTCAGCCTACCTAGACTTAATAGTTCACCAGTTTAATCAACATAAAATGTGGAAGACCTGCTACAGAACAGTTCCATCTACCTCTGTCTGTCCTTTGTGCTATTGTTGTCGTAAATTTTACATCTACCCATGTTATAAATCCCACAATACAGTGTTATAATTTTTGCTTTAAATAGTCATATGTATTTTAAAGAAATAAGAGAAATAAGTTAAGTGTTTGGAAGGAAATGCTTTGAGACTCTGCAATTGTATTGTTTCTTCTTTAAGTTTCCTCCACAGTTTTTGCATTCATCAGTCAATCTTTCCAACAGTAATTATTACTGTGGCGTTCTAGTGGCGATTTTCAATTTCATGCTATCTAGCACATTTATTATTTGGAATTCTGTGAGGAAGATTCCACACCCTCCCTCTCCTTTCCTTCTTCTTTTCTTTCTCTCTTTCTCTCATTCTTTTTTTTCCCCTTTTTTCTTTCTTCCTTCCCCTCCTTTCTTATCTAATCTTTTTTATATCAGTATAGCGTCGTGGATATTTATTTTATTCTCTGGGTAATAATCCAATGCTACCATTATTTATTTTGTTGCTCACAGTTTTCCAGCTTGAATCATTGGGAATTCTTTCAGATTGATTCATTTTGACACGTCCCATCATTTTCTGTGTGTGTTTTTTTTTTAAAGCACTCTCCTACTTTCTGGCACTACAAGATGATCCAGGCTCATCTTGTATTTTCCATCTCCAGCCCTAGAATTAGCCATTACTCTAAGAAAACCTGTTTCCTTTTATTGGAGAATAACATTAAGAAAACAAGATCTGGGAGCTAGGTGTGCTCATTAATATTAGAGTGTCACTGCTTCTAGTCCCTCTCAGCAGAGCTTGGAAATGTATGTATGAATATAAACTCAAGTATACGCATCTCTCTATCGATCTATCAATCTATCTATTTTGATAGATATATTAAAAGAGACATGGATTCATACTGATACTTCGAACTCCAATCCAGCACCACAGCGTTTATTCTAGCATTCTCCTTTTGTTTATTTGTAACTTCTTTCACCAACAGTGAGAAACTTAACTCCAGTTAGCTACATTATGTTTACTGTGTCAACTAGTTTCAAAATTGCTAATCCATACCCTTATGAAAAACAAATTTACCACCTAGAGTACAGTGTTTGTGTCCAGTACTTTAGTTTTACAGTATCCCGTCAAAACACTGTCTTCCAAAGTAACTGAAGTCAGGACCTTTCATCCCCACTCCTTCTGTATGGTTATGTCACATGCTTGTAATACAGTGAGATTCATTTGTCACTGCATTCCATCTGGGTTCTCCAGCATCCTGATTGATTTTTAAAATTTGCAGAGTAAAATTCACTTTTTGCTGTGTACAGTTTTATGGGTTTTGACTTTATGGTCATGCATCCATGTCCACAGTACCATACAGAGCTGTGTTTTTCACCCCCAAAGTTCTCTCAAGCTATCCCTTTGTATTCAACCCCTTCCCCTACTCCATCCCTTGGCAACTACTGATCATTTTCCATCCCTGTAATGCTGCTTTTTCTAGAAAGTCATATAAATGGAATCATATTCTATACAGCCTTTTGAATCTGGCTTCCTTCACTTAGAGATATGCAGCCAAGATTCATCCATGTTGTTGTGTGAATCAAGAGTTTATCCTGAGGCCGGCCCCATGGCTTAGCGGTTGAGTGTGTGTGCTCCCCTACTGGCGGCCCAGGTTCGTATCCATGGCACGCACTGACACATCGGCTCTCAGGCCATGCTGAGGTCGCGTTCCACATACATCAACTAGAAAGGTGTGCAAATATGACATACATCTACTGGGGCTTTGGGGGGAAAAAAGAGGACTGGCAATGAATGTTAGCTCAGGGCTTATCTTCCTCACACACAAAAAAAGAGTTTATCATTTTTATTGCCAAGTAGTATTATAATGTACCAATGCAACACAATATCTTTCTCCATTCACCTGATGAAGGACATTTAGTTCATTTCCAGCTTTTGGCAATTATTAATAAAATGGCTATAAAGATTCCCACAAAGATTTTTTTTAAACATTAGTTTTCAATCTTCTTCAGTAAATACCTAGGAGTGGGATATCGGAGTCATATAATAAGTGTATGTTTAGCTTTATAAGAACCTGCTGAACTGTTTTCTGAATGCAACTATCATGTTGCATTCCCAGTTCTAATTGCTTCTAGTCCTCACCAGCACTTGGTATTTGCAATTTTATTTTTTATTTCAGCCACTTAATAAGCGTGCAGTATCTTATTGTGGTTTCTATATCCTTTTTGAAAGTGAGTTCTGCTAAATATAGAATTTTGTGTTGACTTTTGGGTTTTCTTTCTGCACTTGAATGATGTCATTTTGTTGTTGAGTTGTCTCTTTTGTTTTTGATAGTATATCATCCATCATTCACATTATTTCTCCCTGTATGTAATGTCTTCCACTGTATGTGTGTATTTCCCTGACTGCTTTCAAGATTTTCTTTTTATCTTTGGATTTTAGTAGCTTGACTATCATGTAGCTAAGTATGCTTTTCTTTTATATTTTATTTTGTGGGTTTGCTGAGTCTCTGGGATCTAAAATTTTAGATTTTCCACCAAATTTTGGAAGTTTTATGCTATTACTTATTGATTTGCCTCTCTGCCTCATTTGATTTTTCTGTCTCTCTCCTCTCTGCTTGGGACTCAATCATCTCACAGGTCATAAGGCTCTCTTCATTTTTCTTCAAAATTTTTACATTCTTTTCTTCAGACTGGATAATTTCTATTGCTGTATCTTCATGTTTTTTCCACTATTTCTAATCTACCAATAAACTCAAAAGTTTTTTTATTTCATCTTCCTATTTGGTTCTTTTGTGTAATTTCCACTTCTATGCTGAGTTCCCACATCTGTTCATTCATTATGGGAATATATTCCTTTACCACTATGATCATCTTTATAATAGCTGCTTTCGTGTTCTTGACTGCTAGTTGTAACACATTGGGGAGAGTTTCTACTGCCTGCTTTTGGTCACATATAGATCACATTTTCCTATTTCTTCAAATCTCATGCTTCTTTTAAATTGTGTACTGGAAAACATGAAAGATAGGTATAGAGGCTCCGGATTCTATTGTATTCCTTGGAAGAGTTTTGTTATTTTTCTAGCAGGGAATCAACTTGGCTAGACTGAAATTCCAATCCTATCTCATTTACAGTGGGCAAGGCTGAAATCCTAGTTCAGTTCTTTCATCTTCCAACTGCTGTTTTTACACTAGGCCTTCTGGGGCCTACCCTGTATGTGTGTTGTTCAAAGATCTGCCAATTTGGAGTGTGTGGGGGAGATACTTACAAACATATTTTGCGATTTTCCTCTTTGTGTCTCCCTCCCTTCCAGAATTTCTCCTCTAACTTTCCAGCTACTCTGCCAGCCCAAAAATACATCCTCTAACATTACAAGTAAGACTGTAGTTTTTCCCTTGTCTAGGCCATGAACAGATTTTAGAATGCTTTGAGGCAAAAGACTCAAGCTTACAAATATCTCCTGGTGCAATTCCCATCATTTAAGGGAAGATTCCCTCTCAGTTCTGCTTGCTTTTGTAAGAGATTTATACATACACACAAATACACAGTTATTATATGTCTGTTACATATAGCCTCACGAGTCTGTATAAATATATATAATATTTTGTGCAGATTTTATCATTGTTATCTGTGAGAGTGTTAGTTCAACAGGCTACTCCACCATTACTAGAAACCAGACCTTGGTTTTGTTTCTTTCTTGGATTTTATATAAATGGAATTATAAAATATATAGCCCTTTGAATATAATTTCTTTCATGCACCATTATGGTTGTGATACTCATCCATGCTATTGCATGTAGCTAGTGTTTGTTCATTTGTTGAAAATAATTAACTTTTAATGGTCATAAAATATGCATAACATAAAATTTTAACCATTTTTAAGTGTACAGTTCAGCGACATTCAATACCTTCACATAATTGTGTAGCCATAACCTCCAATCATCCACAGAACTATTTTCACCTTGCACTGAAACTTTGTCCCCATTAAGCAACAACTCCCTGTTATCCCACCCTCTTGCCCCGGGGACCACCATTCTCCTTTCTATTCCTATAAATTTGACTACTATAAGTACCTTATATGAGTGGAATTATACAGTATTTTTCCTTTTGTGACTGGCTTTATTTCACTTAGCATAAATTCCTCAAGGTTCATCCATGTCATAGTATGTGTCAGAATTCCTTCCTTTTTAATGGTGAAGAGTATTCCATTATGTGTATACACCACAATTTTTTGTCAATTCGTCCATTGATGGACACCTGGCTTGATTCCAGCTTCTGGCTATTTTGAATAATGTTGTTAAGAACACGGGTGTACATATATGTCTTTATACCTCTGTGTTCAGTTCTTTTGCATGTATACCCATAAATGGTGTTCTCAGATTCACTTTTTCACATGTAGGAGGGTTCCCCACACCTCTAACATGCAATTCTTGGAAAGCCATCTGGTCGCCAGATAATTCAACTCAATTTGATGCTGACAACCCAGAGATACATCAGATTCCACAGGTTGATGGCTCCATCCTATAAGTCTGCACACCCACCCAACCTCACCTCTAATTCACATGCCAATTACAAGCACAGGCTGTTACCTATATTCTGACTTACTGGCTAAAAACCAGAGGTTCCCACAACCTTTTCCTTGGGTTTGATTAATTTGCTAGAGTGTCTCACAAATGTCAGAGAAACATTTACGAGATCACCAGATTATTATAAAAGGATATAATTCAAGAACAGCCTGTTGGACGTGGTGCATAAGGAAATGTATGGAGATGGTACACAGAGCTTTCATGCCATCTCCAGGTGGACCACTCTCCAAGGAGTCCTTGTCATTGCCAACCTGGAATGTCTCTGAACCCCCTTCTCTTGGGATTTTGATGGAGGCTCTCTCACATAGATCTGATCAATTATTAACTCAGTTTCCAGCCCCTCTCCTCTCTCTGGAGGATAAAGGGTAGGGCTAAAAATTCCAAGCTTCTAATCAGTGCTTGGACTTTCTGGTGACCAGCCCCCATTCAGGAGGCATCCAGGAGCCCACCCAGAGTTGCCTTAATAGAACAAAAGATTCTCCTTGTGTTCTTATCACTGGGGAAATTACAAAGATTTTAAGAGCTCTGTGTCAAGAACTGGATGCAGAGGCTGATAAATATGTTTTTTATTATTTCAGAACCCATAAGTGGAATTTCTAGATCATATAGTAATTCTATTTTTAATTTTTGAAGGAACTGCCATACAGTTTTCCAGTTTTATATTCTCACCATCAGAGCACAAGGGTTCCAATTTCTCAACATCCTTGCCAACACTTGTTATGTTCTGATTTTGTGATAGTAACTATCCTAATGGGTGTGAAAACGTATCTCATTGTGGTTTTATTTCACATTTTCATGATACTTAGTGATGTTGAGCATCTTTTCATGTGTTTCCTGTTCATTTTATATCTTCTTTGGAGAAATGTCTATTCAAGTATTTTGTGCATTTTTAAATTGAGTGTTTTTTATTGTTGAGTTGTAGAAGTTCTTTATTTATTCTAGATATTAATCCCTTATCAGATTTGTGATTTGCAAATATTTTCAACCATTCCATAGTTTGCCTTTTTACTCTGTTGATAGTATCTTGTGATACAGAAAACTTTTTCATTTTGATGAAGTCCAATTTCTTATTTCTTTTGTTACTTTTGTCTTTGGTGTCATATTAAAGAAATCATTGTTACAATGGCATTTGGACCCAATGACACACAGCTTTTACCATGTGTTTTCTTCTAAGGATTTTATAGCTTCAACTCTAACATTTATATCTTTGATCCATTTTGAGTTAATTTTTGTATATAGTGTAAAGTAAGGGTCCAACCTCATTCTTTTGCATGTGGATATCCAGTTTTCCCAACAACATTTGTTGAAAAACTGATCTTTTCTCCAATGAATGGTCTTTGTACCTTTGTCAAATTCATTGGACCATATACGCAAAGTTTTGTTTCTGGGGTCTCTGTGCTATTTCATTAGTATAGTGTGTGTATTTATGCCAATACCACGCAGTTTTGATTACTTTATAGTAAGTTTTGAAATCAGGAAGTGTGAGTTCTCTAACTTTGTTCTTCTTTTTCTAGATTGTTTTGGCTATTCAGTGTCCCTTGAGAGTCCATATGAATTTTAGGATAGATTTTTCTAATTTTCCAAAACCATCACTGGAATTTTTACCTCTTTGAGTAAGTTGATTCTTAAGTATTTTACTCTTTTTGATGCTATTGTAAATAAAAATGTAAAGTTTCTAAATTTCTTTTTTAGATTACTTATTATTAATGTATAAAAGAACAACTAGTTTTTGCATGTTGATTTTGTGTCCCACTACTCTGTAGAATTTACTAGTTCTAAAAAATTTTTGGTGGAATTTTTAGGGGTTTCAACATATAAGATACTATTTGTAAACAAATATAATATTACTTCTTCCTTTCCAATTTGGATGCTATTTCTTTCTTTTTCTTGCCTATTTGCCTTGGCTAGATCTTCTAATACCATGTTGAATAGAAGCTGTGAAAATGGGCCTTCTTGTCTTGTTCCTGATCTTAGATAAAAAGCTTTCATTCATTCACCCTTGAATATAATGTTCTCTGTGGATTTCTATATATGGCTTTTATTATGTTAAAGTAGTTTCCTTTTACTCTGAGGGTTTTTTTCGTGTTTTTAGCATGAAAGCATGTTTAGTTTTGTCAAACACCTTTTCTGCATCCATTGAGATGATCATGTGTTTTTTTCCTTCATTCAGTTAATGTGGTTTATTACATTGATTCATTTTCATATATTGAAACATCCTTGTATTCCAGGAATAAATCCCACTTAAAAATGCTGTATTATCCTTTTAATATGCTGAGGAATTTAGTTTATTACTATTTTATGGAGGATTTTTATATCAATATTCATCAAAGATATTGACCTATAGTTTTCTTTTCTCTTAGTGTCTTTGGCTTTGATATCAGGGTAGTGCTAATCCAATAGGATGACTTTAGATGTATTCTCTCCTCTTCAACTTTTTGAAAGAGTTTGAAAAGAATTGGTGTTACTTAATTAAAAAAAAAGTCTTTGGTCCAGGAATAAATTCAGCATAAAATAAATACAAATAAATATTTTTTAAAAATATGAAAAAATTTTCTTACTAAAAAAAATTAAAAATTAAGTACATCCCTTATCACTTTCTTTCTAAAAAGTTTTTTAACCTACTAGTAAGCATGAACAAATTGTTAGAATTAAAATGACTGAAGTGTTACTTTTCTTCATTGCAAATTTTCTGACAGAAGTATATGATGCCGTCATGTATGACATCTTTTATGAAAAAATGATCATTTTTTGTAGTATTTGAGAAAATTATGAATTTTCCCAGTGGCCTCTGACAAAACTCTGATATGCAAAGTTATCTTTTCAACATGTATGTCTCATCATCATCCTTATGAAAAATTAACAAACTCAGGTGATAATTAATCAACTACTTTGCATATGATTCAGGTTCTCCACCATATACTTCCCTAAGCATCAGGAAATTCTACAACTTCTGCAAGATTAACAATTTTACCTTATATTGTATTCATCTCATGTGGTTTAAAACATCCAAAAATCATTGATAAACTGACCCTACCCAGACTAAAACATTGTGAATTATAAAAGATGGTCTCTGTTAAGTGAGGAGGGATACCAGGTTGAACTTAATTTTGTAAGTGGTCAATTTATTACAGTGTATTGTTCTGTTATGTATTTCACTTCTTCTCTAAAAAAAAGTGATAGTTGAGGGCACTTAGATAAAAATTTGAGAAAATAAGGAACCGTTACACACTGTAAGCTTTAAATATTTTCAAGCATAAGATACAATAAGAACTAAAACTACGAAATGGAGGAGGAAATAGAGATAAGAGGATGAAATTGCAAAACTGAATCTATAATAATATCTCTATGGCTAATGTTGTGATGCCAGGAAGGTGGTGAAGTCAAAGAATTCATAAAGATGATAATAAACACACTACAAAGAAAAAAGATTGAAATTTTCTTAGAGAGAATTTTTACAGTGATATGACAGATAGAGAATAGGGAAGAGAAGTTGGAGTGAGAGACTATCTGCTTCTTAAATTATTTCCACTGTTGAGAACAAAAATCCAATTTGCTGATATCTTTATTCCCCTCTATGACCCTATATTTACCTGCAAAATCTCAGCATTGAATTGATGTCACAGTCCAGCTTTTCCATCCCTGGGGAACAGCACAATTTATCTCATATGAAACCTCAACTGCTCAGGCTGTGAAACAGGGTCGGCCATCAATTCTCACAGAGGAGCCAAGTGGAGGTAGGATTTTTGGTTCTGAATTCAACTAAACACCATCAAAGAATTGTCTCTGGCCTTCCTTATCCAGGGCTATCAGTGAAGTGCTGGCTGGTTTTCAAAGAAGAGCAATTCACAGTCAACAGAGATATTTTCTGTTGAGCTCTCTAGAGAAGGCTGTGGGGCTTGTCAGTAAGAATTGATTTCTATGTGGGTTATATATTTTTATTTTATTCAGAGATTTATAAAGAAATTTACATGGTAAGTATTATGATGAACATAAAACGTTGTCTATTCTCTGGTCATTTAAGCAAAATTTTCCTCTCAGGGTCCACCCATGGACAAAGCCCAGATTTAATCTCCAAGAGTCAGCCAGGTACTCTGGGGTCCATGGGAAGCCCTCAAGTTTGCAGCCTGTTTCCTTGTGTGCTGTGCTGGTGTTTAATCTTCCATCTCTTCCGGGTACAACTAGACAGATGCCTATCAAATCATCAAGGGACTTGACATTTGAGAAATGTACTTTTCATTATCTTTAGACTTCTACACTTTTCAAAAAGACTCAGCATTTCCAGTAATTGTGCAGCAGTTTATCCAACAATAAGGTTCTCACTATTAAAAGTTAAAACAAATAAATTTTGAAAAGGAAAAAGTGACCTTGGCAATTTTTTACAGACTCTATATAATGGTTGCATCCTTATAAATGGAGGTGGTGGTGCTCAGGGCAAGCTAACCCAGGAGGCACCACTCTGGAATGCAGATTATTTCTAGCTGAAGACAATAAGGACTCAGAGAACTCAGGAAGAATATTTGAGTTTCCCCTCCCAAACTGCCTAAAGAATTTAACACAAAATATCTATTTTAGGAAGGAGTTATTATCATGATGGCTGTAAAGATAAAGTAGGATAGAGGTTACAACAGGAAAGACACCAAGTCCCTTATATCAAAAACTCTATCTCTCCCTGACCACATTATCTATAGATGACACTGAGAGGAGTTGTCAGGCAAACATTTGAATTTTTATCTCCATGTGAGTTGCCTCTTGCCCTCTGAGGTCCCAGACCACTACCCACCCCCAACATGTTCCTCGCCTTTAACTGCAGTACTTAAGCAGGCAGCTTAGACAGAGGGATGAGTTGCTCCTTTCTGAGTTTCTCCCGTGTATACATGTTATTAAACTTATTATTTTCTCCTGCTAACTTGTCTTGTTAATTATTTGGCCAGTCATAAGAACCTTAAGGGAAAGGGCAGAGGGAGATTCTCCCTCTTCCCCCAACAACAAGATTATCTGATTCCCAGAAAAAGAAAACATTACTATAATATTAAGGCTACAACTGTCATAATGAAGTCAAGATACACTCAAGTCAAACTTTTGCTCAAAAGTTAATTGGCTCCTCTTTGAAACTTGATCATGTTTATTATGTAAGCATAATATAGAGCCTAGAATATAGAAAGTGCTTATTGGTAAGTTAACATTGTGATCATTTATTTTGTAAATGTTAATATGAGAGATGTAATTCATTTTCTAGTATATTCAGATTTTCAAGTTCTGCTAAACCTAAAGCCACATTACTGGCAAGTTGGGATACCTCTAGACATCTGAAAAATATGAATCCTAAACAGAAGCATATAAATTCTCTATTCATCAGGTTCTAAGTTCTAAAACATTCTAAGGTTTTGGAACAAATCAATGGCATTCAAAATTTACAGTAAGGCTACATGTGCCACACAGGATCCTACAGGAAGAGAAATCCAGATTTTAAATAGAGGAGATTATGCACAAAAATAAAGTACTTTTTCAAGTCTGAAAGGGGATTTCAAGAAAGAAGAGACTCTCAGAACATGTGGGAAGTGGTAAATAACTTACCACGGGCTCTCTAAAGGAGAACATATTGTGGACAAAAGAGCTTCACACCAGAGAGCTAAAATGGCATCTCTGGAATCCTTACGATGAAACAGATGCTGAACTACTACTTTCTGAAACTTAAAATGCACCTTGGGCCGGTCCCGTGGCTTATCGGTTAAGTGCACACGCTCCGCTACCTGCGGCCTGGGTTCAGATCCCGGGCGCGCACCGACGCACCGCTTCTCCGACCACGCTGAGGCCGCATCCCACATACAGCAACTAGAAGGATGTGCAACTATGACATACAACTATCTACTGAGGCTTCGGGGGAAAATAAATGGAGGAGGATTGGCAGTGGATGTTAGCTCAGAGCTGGTCTTCCACAGGAAAATGAGGGGGATTAGCTTGGATGTTAGCTCAGGGCTGATCGTCCTCAAAAATAAATAAAAATAAAATGCATCTTATCCTCCAAACAAATACCACCTCCTGCCTTGCAGTTTACCTGGACATAGTGATGTGTTGGAATCGTTTTTCTAATTCATTGGTTCTTTTTTTTTTTGAAGATTTTATTTATTTATTTTTTCCCCCAAAGCCCCAGTAGATAGTTGTGTGTCATAGGTGCACATATTTCTAGTTGCTGTATGTGGGACTCGGCCTCAGCATGGCAGGAGAAGTGGTGCCTTGGTGAGCGCCCAGGATCCGAACCTGATCCACCAGCAGTGGAGCGTGCGCACTTAACCGCCAAGCCCCGGGGCTGGCCCCTAATTCATTGGTTCTTAAACTTGATGGGCATCAGAAGCACCTGGAGGCCTTGTTGAAACCCAGATTGCCCGGCCCCACCCCAGACTTGCCAGTTCAGCATGTCTGCAGCAGCACCTGACAATTTGCATTTCAGCCCAGTTCCCAGGTGATGCTGATGATTCTGGTCCAAGGACTCCACTTTGAGAACCGCAGCCTGATTTAGACCTTATATATGGTTACTAAATCCATTATTTCATCCTTTGGCTGCTACTTTTCCTTTATCACATCAGCACCTTAGCTCCGAATCTCCTCACCTAGCAATGGGAATAAGTGGAGAGTTTAACAGCTGGTTCTCCTTTCCAGATCAGTTCTCCCTCTTCCTCTCAATACTACATTCTCTTGCCAGGTAACTGTTCCTTAAACATCAGTGCATCATAGATCTTCCTTGCTCAAAAACTCATGACTCTTATGCTGAACACAAGACATTTTAAATTCTCCACTTGGTTCACAAGGTCTTTAATAGCCTTACTTTAATAGTAAAATGTGGACACCCTGTTCCATACTCTGCCTGCTATAAAGGAGTATGTGAGGATTACATAAGATACAGTCAGTTCTCTTTATGCACAGTGTGACGTTCTATAAGGTCATTTTGTACAATGAATCGCTGAATATGACCCACTGCTCCTACGGGAAATGCAGTGTTAGGTTCTTGTAAGCCTTAGTCACATTTTCTTCAACTGATCAGTACATTACCTTGTTATCTGTGTGTTCTCTTTAAAGTCACCTTATTTAATATATATTGTTGATATATTAACATTGAACTCACGCCAACAGCACTGCAACTCGTGTCTGATAGTAGCTTGTCGAACACACATACTTTCTCAGTAAAGGCACGTCACAGCCTCTTGCCCTGAGGAACACCAGGCAGCATTGCAGCACTGCACATGGGGGACATATTAAATGGCAAGGTCACCAACATAATGCACAAAAAGATAAGAAATGAGGCACTAAATTAACTGCAAGAAGGACACGTTTACAATGTGGGCTGAAACAAGAGGGCAGAGCAGCACCTTGTTCCCCCTCAGCTGGGAAAGTGCACGTCGAGTGAATCAAATTTCTCACCACTTTGTGCATATCTGAAAATGGACATGAAAGCCCTGAGAGTGTTGATTTGGGGGCTGCTGGTACATTTTAGCTAGTGGACAAGTGTGCAAACAAGGAATCCACAAATAATGAGGATCAACTATATTATGAAAGCATCTTTTCAAAACCAGAATATTGCTTATATATAAGAGCAATAATGATAACATAACAGCTAACATTTACGTGCCTACTATGTGCCAGGAGCTCTTATAAGTACTTTACATAAGTTAATGCATGTAAATCTCACTAAAACCCTACAAGACAGGAGTTTTCAGTAGCCTCTTTTTATAGATGAGGAAACTAAGGTTCAGAGAGTAAATATTTCCACAGGTTCTCCAGTTAAAAGTGGAATAACTGGGATTGATGCCCAGACAAACTAGTCCAAAGCCCACAGCCTCAACAACTATGGTAGGAATGTGAGCGAATTTTCTACCACTCCCTAAAAAGCCCCTTCTTCTCCAGCCTGTGTGGTCTCACACATACTTATTCACTCATCAAACATTTTCTGAGTGTACCAAAGGTGTCAGGTATGGTGTTTAGATACTGGAGAGACAAATAGAATGTCAATACAAATGATCCATAACCAACCAATAAATCAAAATTGGGGTGAGTTTATTATGAGCCAAGCTTTGAGGATCATATAGCCCAGGAGAGTCCTTTCACAAAGAAATGGAGCACTCCAAAGAAGTGGGGTGTACAGCGTGGTTATATACCATCAAAGAGCATGTACCACATGTGATGCAATGTCCCTTTTACAATAGCCACGACATTGACCTGTTGGCACGGGGATTGATGGACACTGTGGGTATCAGGTCTGCTGTCTCCATGGTCGTGGCTGTTGTCTCAAGTTTGGTGGTAACGGAATGAGGGCAGCAATTAAATCCTAGGCTATGGAGAAATGCTTATCCTTAAGGAAATGCTAATGTGGGGGAAGTTGCATTTACACCTTAAGGGCATTGATTTTGTCTTTGGGACATGTTAATTGCTTAAAGTGGATATACAATGGATGAACAGAGGCTACAGGCCCCTTTTGGGGAAAAGAAAAAGAAAACAAGGTCAGGCCCAATTAGTTTTACACCAAATGGCTTCCTCATATGCTCCAATGTATCCTCTTGCTTGCCATTTATTTATCAAGAAGAAGGATCGTCTCATATTTAAGGAGCTCACTGTCTATGAGACAAGAATAAAACAACAGTTGTGGAAAAGGAAATAAGTACAGGGTCCCAGAGTGGGGACATCAAAATGGGTCTCTAGATGGAAACCTCTCAGGAAATGTCTCCAAGAGGAAGGAACATTTGATATGAGTTTAGATCAAGAAATAGGAATTAAGTTGATTAATAAAGGGGGTAGGAATGCAGAAGAAACACATATAAAAAGACAGGTATAAAAGATGCTAAAGCTTTCAGAAAATGGGGGTATTGTTAAGGCTGGAACAAAGCGAACATGTAGGACACAGTGAGTGATGAGGCTGAAGATGAGGACAGCAAAAGAAAGCCTGCGTGTCCAGCTCAGGAGTCTGAATGTTCTCTCGGATGCTCTGAGCAGTCATTGAAGGAGTCTAAGCAGATATCAGATTTAAGAAAATTTGGATTCTAGAAGGTAACTCTGGAGGCATTGTGAAGGAAAAATTAGAAGAAATTAAGACTGAAGGTAAGGGACCTGTTGGAAGACTAGGCAGCGATCCAGATAAGATAGGTCTTGGCTGGCCCAGTGGCGCAAGCTATTAAGTGTGCGCGGTCCAATGTGGTGGCCTGGGCTTCGCTGGTTAGGGTCTCGGGTGTGCACTGACGCACCGCTTGGCAGGCCATTCTGTGGCAGCATCCCATACAAAGTGGAGGAAGGTGGGCACAGATGTTAGCCCAGGGCCAGTCTTCCTCAGCAAAAAAAGAGGAGGATTGGCAGATGTTAGCACAGGGCTGATCTCCTCACAAAAAAAAAAAAAAGATAGGCCTCGGTTCAACCACGGAGTCTGCAGGTGGAGGAGGTCAGGAGGTGGGAAGCAGTGCTGGGCTCCTGCAGGAGGAAACTGAGCTGCCTCTCAGTCACGGGAAGACTGTGCCTGTCATGGCCTCCCCACCCCCATGCCCAAATGCCATGTTCCTTTCTACTTCTGTACCTTTCCTCTCTTCTCCCATCTGAAATCCTCACTCTTTCTTCCCTCCACCTGCTCAAAAGTGGTCCCTTTGAGGACTTGATCTAGTCCACCTCTCCTAAGAAGCTGTCCTTAATTACAATTTCTCAATAACATTCTCATTTTTTTAAGGTTCTGTAATACAACATACACTAAATACCTTGGCAGAATCAAATTATATCTTGCAAACAATTTCATGTATGTGGAGGAGCTTGGAACCTTATAAGTCTTTACATTTCCTTCGATACCTACCACAAATACCTTGCACATAGAGGTCAATGGATGTCCAGTAAAGTTAAATAGAGTGGAAGCACACTTTATAAGCTAAAAACTTTTATGAGTTCAGTTATTCCTTTAGATCAGCTGCTTGAACCATTTGTTTTTCTCCACAGGTCAACAGTGTTGTCCAGCACAAATGAATTTTACACCTTCTCAAACTCAATAGAGCAAAGATGGAACTTCATTCCCCTTGCACGCCTTACTGCCCCAGAGAAAAACAAAAACATGTGACGTCTAATTCTTTTTTCATATTCTCAACTCAAATTGTAACTGTTTCCCAGTTGCGAATTGGTTTTCATTATTAAGACTGACAAAAATTTTCTCATTCTTTCTTTCTTTCTTTTTTTTGTTTTATGAGAAAGATCAGCCCTGAGCTAACTTACAATGCCAATCCTCCTCTTTTTGCTGAGGAAGATTGGTCCTGGCCTAACAATTGTGCCCATCTTCCTCTACATTGTATGGGATGCCGCCACAACATGGCTCAACAAGCGGTGCATTGATGTGCGCCCGGGATCCAAACCTCTGAACCCGGGGCCGCTGTAGCAGAGCGTGCTCACTTAACTGCTGCACCACTGGGATGGCCCCTCTCTCTATTTCTAAAGCTAAAATGTCTAAATCTTTCTCTGGGCTAGTTGGAGTTTCCATAAAATGAAAATGTACATTCCAGAAAAATCCTTAACTTTACAGAATAATCTTTAATATGGTAAACACCTTGGCAAAAATGTCACTGATTTTCAATGTCAGTGCCTCCACAAGGGTATCCTTGCATTGTCTCCCCTCCCAGCCACCTCTCACTTTGGCCCTCCCCAGCCTCATGGGGTCAAACTGTTTACTGAGCCCTAGGAATGATCAGAGTCTGAAGGCGACTTCAAGGATGACTAAGCCATGGTTTCTGACCCCAATCATCACTCTCCATCTCTGCTTTAACCTCTATTTTTCTTACTCTGGTTTCTACTTTAGTTGTTTACTTGTCTTGTGAATTGTTGTTTTGTGGTTTATAATCACCATGTAAATTCATATTACTTGTTGCCTTAGAGTTTAGAAAGAACTTACATTAAAAAATGTTTTTTTCCCAGTCCTTTGATGTGTCTAGTACCTTTCAACGAAATTCAAGTGGCTTCTAGTTTTTACGTCTCCATCATTATTTAGAATTATGTTCACCCCACACTTTTGAACTGACCAATGCTGCTTTACTCTTTAAACTTTTCTATGACAAGACTCACGTGAGGAATCCCTGAAGCACCATCAACTAGGCATCCCCACATTCCTCACATCTGTTTTCTTGATTTGTTCCTAACTAAAGATGTTTCTGAAACTAATACTGAATTGTACCAAGTGGTCATTGCATAAAAAGCACTATTACAGATACCTTAAAGAGAACAAATGGAAAATAATATTCAATTCCTCAGATAAGTTTGCAATCAAATGAGGCATTGAGGGGACCTGGGGGCACTGATCAGAGCAGGAATCTAAGAGAAGAGTTTTAAGTCAATTTCAAATGAGGTTAAAACTGGAATGAGATAGTATTTTACCAGTTATCTGAAATCATAGGCATTTTTCTGACCTTTGAGAATTTATTGGCATATAAACTGTGCCGGTGGGGTAAGAGAGTGCTGATATTGTTTAATTTCTTTTTATTATTCACCACTTTGTAATAGATGTGTCTATTCACAATTAATAAATAACATAACGTTGAGAGACCCAACTGCCTCTTGTTATCAATTCTTACACAAAGCTAAAGTTTTAAAGATCAAACTTCATTCTAGTTACCTTTCAACTAGTCTATTTATATCAGAAAGTTGCTGAGTTTTGGGGAAATACTTCAAAACACAAATTTTATATGTAATTTCAAGAGCAAAAAATGAGTTAAAAATTGGGTGGTAACCAATTCTGCTGCTATATATTAAACTTTAACATGGGAGCAGACATTTTTAGAGAATATAATTGATATTTGCCCATTTATATATTGTAGAATGTTAAAGGACTCACAGTTAATAGTATTTCAAATACCAGAGAATAAAAAACGGAACTGTTTCAGTTTTATGAAATAGCTTTTTAGACATAGCAGATTTTCAGACCATATTATTTGAAAATGAAACAATCAATTAGTGAGGTTTAAGCCATGTGGTTTTATTTTAAACTTGCTCATTCCATAGGAGCATCAATAAAAGCCGTCCAGGAGTAGCTGACACTCCTTCCTTCCGCCTGAGCACCAGTTGTATTTTCTTTAAGCATCAGACTCTCGGGCAACACTATAGCCCTCAACTCTGTTTAGTTGAGAAAAGGCTTTATGTGTCATGTGTTGTTTCTAGGAGTATGGAGCTCCGATGCTTATTAAGTACAGGGAGAGAGTAAGAGTCTGAACACATTCAATAAACTCCAATGTGCTCAGTTCAAAAGACAGGTGCCTGAACTCACATCTGAAGAAGAACTTAGAGGATGCTTTCTGACTCTGCTTCATGCCTCTGACTAAGCAGTCCTGGACATCCCCGTTACAGCCACGGAATAGCACAGGCAGCCTTGATGGACCAGAAGTCCTCCTATGTCCATCATTTGTACAGAGCAAACTGGCTTAAGACCTCTCATTTCCTGCTGCAGTGGTAATTTACAGAGATACAGAACTGCCATCTAGTGACTAAGAGAGCAGCAAAGTGCTTTACATGAAAAGTGAAATTCTGAGTTTTATAAAACAGAACAGTGAAGCACTAAAGTTGGTAAAGTTGACACAATGTGGCACACGAAAGTTATAGTAAACCTTAGAAATGTGTAGGTGAACTAATCAGTTGCTCTCTATGCCTCTAAAACATGTCTTGACATCCTACTCATAAATAGTAGAGTTTAAATATAATAGAATAACTTTGGAAACAAACTTTCATCTCATCGCATCCAATGCTGTTGGCAGGAGCCGGTATTAAATAGCCAGATGGTGAGTACCCATGTTGAAGCACCATTTTTATCACAGTGGAGAGAATATAAGGCATAACCCAATGGACTGATGTTCAGATCTTCCCTCTTACCCTTGATGAATTTTGTAAACATGGTTTTCTTTAGCAGTTAAATATGAATTATAACAGTTACTTTAAAGGATTACTGTAACAATTGCATAAGGTAATACAGTAAAGGAACTGGTGCACAGTAGATTGATAGTTAATTCTCCTTCCCTGTCTCTCTTTTAAGAAACATACAGAAATAATCTAAGAATAGAAGCCGTGTATAAACTTATGACAAAGAGTCAATGGCTCCTGAAGTAAGGGACATCATTGTTCAGTGCTTAACCTCAACTGTCTCCAAATACTGTAAACTTTCAATTAATTTTATGTGTTTTCCGTCTTCCAGACACTTCACTGGTTACAAGGAAAGGAGAAGTGTGAAATTGAAATTAATTTCACCCTTGAATGGACTAGCTGTAACAACAGGTGTTTTAAGTCACCTAGTTCTTCAGGTTTTCTGCTTATTACTATATAGTTTAACATGGTTCACAGCTGGAGAAAATAAGAAAATCATTATAATTTTACACATATGAATATATGTCTTGACTATTACAGCTGGACTCTTAATATATAGAGCAATGTTGTACATGTTTTGTGCTCGTTGATAGTACAGAATACTTTTGTCCAGGCTTTCTTTGGCATTATCATAAATAATGAAGAACTCAGTAATATAAGCCCAGGAGAAAAGGGTTTATGAAAATCTAACATACTATCCTAGTCATGCCTCAAAAAAAAAAAAAGCTATAAAAATAATGAGAGGATATTTTTAAGGCATTATTTTTCTTAATTATTTCCAACTTTATTTCCCTTTACCTCTTTTTAATCTTTCTCCGTCTTATTCGCTATTGGCTAAACATCTCACAGTAATTAAATCACCCTCAGCTGAGTCCACCATGCTTCTTCAAGTGCCCCAGCCTAATGTCTGTCTCAGCTCTGACAAACAGTTGCTGGGAAAACCTGTTTTGTGGCACTATTCTTAAGAATATCTTACTCTTGGGCCGGCACCGTGGCTTAGTGGTTAAGTGTGCGCACTCTGCTGCTGGCGGCCTGGGTTCGGATCCCAGGCGCGCACTGACATGCCGGTTCTCCGGCCATGTTGACACTGCGTCCCAAATACAGCAACTAATAGGACGTGCAACTACGACATACAAGTATCTACTGGGGCTTTGTGGGAAAAATAAATAAATAAATAAAATTATTAAAAAAAAGACTATCTTTACTCTTACAATAATAGCTATATATTTGAAAGGCACCAGTGGATTACAAAATGAAGTACTTGACCAATGTTGTATCCTCATTTTCCCTCCAGGGGAAACACAACTTTCGTGCGTAATGCAGGGCTGCTGCTTTATTGTTCTCTCCTTTCAAGACGTTTTATTACTTGTAAAACATAATAGGATTAATAGTGATATATGAGTAACAATATAAACTTACAAACAGCAAAAAGATACTATTTTAGTGTCATCATTTTATGTACTGTAACAAACAGTAATATTTTCATAGTGTAATATCTTGATTGATCATCAATTTTTTCCTGGCTCATTTTTATGCTAATTCATTTATTAGATTACCAAATTTATACTTTTATGATCTTTATTTTCAATCAATATAATTGAAGGGACATCAGTTGTTCTTGGTAAGTGAAAGTTCAGAAAAATTTTTGATAATGTATAAGTTTGAGAAGGAGCTTTCTGTTTTATAAAAGAGAAGTCAGCCCTGGCCCTGTGGCTTATTGGTTAACTGCACGCGCTCTGTTACTGGCGGCCCTGGTTTTGATCCCGGGCACGCACCGACACACCACTTCTCCAGTCATGCTGAGGCCGTGTCCCACATACATCAAGGATGTGCAGCTATGACATACAGCTATCTACTGGAGCTTTGGGGGAAAATAAATAAATAAAATTATAAAAAATATAAAAGAGAAGTCATTTAATATTTGGAAAAGTTCTCAAAAATCATCAAATTCTTTAATTTTACAGAAAGGAATACTACATTCCAGAGAGCCTAAGTACATTGTCACACACTAACCAGAAACAGACCTGGGCCTAGAACTCAGGTCTAAGTCACCTGACATCTACTAGACCATACTCAAGGGAGCACACCCTCTTCTTACTGGTAATTTCTAATACTCAGTTATTTTCAAAAGCACAGTTGAGAGAAATTGTAAATAAATAAAACATGATTTTATATAAAAAAGTAAAAACTGCGACCCACAATTTCTATTCCATATGAGTGTTTCCTTTCTTGTAGGTTTCTTGTTTTTAATACTAAGTCCATTTTGGTAATAAGAAAAAAGACATAATATTTAGTTTCTTTAGTAACATAAAAAAAGCTTCTGTGGAAATTAAAAAGACACTAACTAATGTCTCGTCTACTAAAGCAACTTAAGAATATTATTTGATTTTAAGAAAGCTCTGAGAGATTTTTTTAAAAATCATATCCACGTGACTATTAGTCCAGCCAGGCACATCTCCACATGACATCTCCTAGAGTGTCCAGTTTTCTGCTGGATCCAGCTATTGTCAGGCCCAATGCTCTGGCTGAGTAGAGAATGATGCCTCTTCTGAAAAGCATGTACTCAGTTCCACTTCAAGGTTGATTGAAGGAGACACTAGGAAAGGAAAAGATGAAAATATTACCCTAATCAATGATGTAAAACACAAGATATGAACAACAGTTAAAAGAATTCTCTATAAAATTGATCAATTCTACTATCACTACGCCGGGCTATTTCCTATCAGTAATTTGACACATAAACATATAGAATAGTGTATTTAATGATATCAATTATTTTAGTTGTGTGCTTTTCCTTTTAAAACTACACATGCTTATATGTGTTTGCTTTATTTTCAGGTGGTGTCACCGTGTCAAGGCCCCGAGGGCAGGTGGGGTCTTCACTGAGGACCCCCAAGGCGCCCCCCAGGCCTGGTGGCTGTGCATGTGCCCTCGACCTCATGGGTTAAACCCAAGGCCGCAGGGTTCCCATAGCGGCCAGAGAAAGAAGGGCCCATGAGAGAGGTATGCGAGGGCCGCAGGCTGTGCCAATTTCCTCTTCTCAGGTCCCTGAGAGAGAGAGACAGAGAGAGAGAGTGAGAGAGCTAGAGAGATCCCTGACCTCTGCATTGCTGCCTCCACTGCTGGTGCCATGTCACATACCATCCCCCTTCCCCCAGCATCCCCATGCCACCTCTGGGAAGGCACCACCACTGGGAGGCCTGTTTGTGGTCACCTCCCTGTTGTCCCTTCAGGACCAGAGCCCAGTGCAGGGGAGTTGGTTCAGACAAACATTTACATGTCCCTCTCCATGAGAATTGTCTTCTCCAGTCTCACATCCCAAACCCCACCCCCAACATCCTCCTTTGTCTTATCTGAAGATAGTATTTAAGAGAAGCATCTCTGCCATTCTTTTGAGAGACTCCATTTCTCACGTGTCTCCCATGTATACATGTTATGAGCCCAATTTAATCAGGCATGGATTCTTTTACTTGCCTATTTGCATCAGGAACATAATTACTAGCTAGAGAATTAATTAGAGAATATTCATGGTGAATGAAAGATGTCATTTCTAATAACATAATGGAATTCCTTGAGGCTTTATTTTTGGGACATGTGTAGGATTAAGTCAGGACACACTGTGAGATTGATAAATAAGTTCTATATATTTTTCTTCTTCAAGACCATGAATTTTAGCCACAGTTCATACCCATCTACTTTGCAACAATGAAAAACAATTAAACAATGACCTTGAATATTTTGCCCGCAGATTCATTAGTCTTTAAAGTATTAATTGAACAATTTAAATCTAGATGAGTGAAAGACTATGGAGACTTCTAGAATGTCACGTTAGGTCCTTTAGAAGTGAAGAATTGTTTTTATAAAACATTTCTATTCCTTCTTATACCTTGACAATAATGTTATTCTGAATCTGTTTTAAAGAGGATAATGGCAGATTTACTTTAATTTGCACCCTTTTTAAGTACATTTACCTAATATTTCTCAGTCTCTTGAAAACTTTTATCTTTAGCTCAACCTTCATTTAAATCACCAGATCTATTTGATGAAGGCAACATGAACATTTACTCGAAAACTCCTCAGAAAATTACTAATTTAATCTGTACTCTGGACCATCCATTGTAAAAGTCAAACTGGATTTGCCAGGCCCCTCAAAATGGCTCATAACTCTGTTTGTACATTTATCTGGGAAGATACTATCTGAAGGTAATTGTTCTTCTAAAATGCTTTCTTTAACTCAATCAGCAATACTTCCAAAGTTTTAATGTGGCCAATTTGGTGAACTTCAAGTGACTTTTTTGTTTTTGCATGCCAATGAGATTAAGAAAATAAGTATTTTAATTATTCTTATTGATTTTGAAAATCAGAGCTGAAGAAAACAAACTTCTTTGTCCAAAGACATTTCTGCAAATGAAATCATCTGAAAAAGTGACAGTTAGCCCCCTGTTTTAACCACTAAACCATAAGAAATGTAATACCATGGGCAAACACTTGAGCGTTGTCACTTGCAGGATTCCCCAGTACTGTTGCCTCATCAGGGCCATGGATCAGGGGAAGGAGCCAGTGGAGGGGAGTCATTTGTGCCCTCAGCATCCTTCCTTCCTTGGTCAGAACCCGGTCCCAGCTGCTTCCTGTCTCATCTTCTGGGGAAGCAGAGAATTCTTCTGGAGACACAACACATTGGGTGTTAAGGATGTCATCGTTCTTTTATAAACAGATGTTAGATCGTGTAACGGGCTTCTTAGGACAGGAGAAGCCACCTCAAGGGAAGGCAGAACTTCTCCAGGAGCTGAAGGACATGCCGGGAGAGCAGAGTCAAGGGTTGCACAGCGTCAGCCCGCTCCTGCTCTCCATCTCATGGACACCTCGGTCCCCAATCCCCGACTCCCCTCCCAGTGCCCCCCCCAAAGTGTTCCCATTGTATCCTCAGAGTCCCGCGCAAGCGCAGGACCGGTGCTCAGAGTGGCAGAGGGGCCACCGAGCTGGAGAACCCTGGGGCACATGCACTGGGGGCGGAGTCCCTGATGTGGAAGTGGTAGCCACTGGAGTTTGTGTGGGGGGGCTCGGACAGTTTCTGGATCCTTCAGGATTTTCATCGCGGGGAGCTCTCCTTTCTGCAGTGTGGAGGAGCACTGGGCAGAAGCGGCGCTGAGGTAGGCGGTGAGCAGCAGGCTCGGCGTGGAGATCTCCGCCGCATATGGCTGGAGCGCGGTGTCCTGGGCGGCGGATGGGGTCGGAGGCCGGGGCTGCTGGCGGGCTGCTCCAGGCGGGGGAGCCCAACCTCTGTCCCTTGGAGGAGCAGAAGAGGGCCGCTTGGCCAGCCTGTCCCTGTGCCTTGGCGGGACCCCACCTCAGCGGGGCCTCACATCGGCGGGGCCTCCTGCCCACCCATCCGAGGTGCAGGGGGCGGCAGGGAGTCGCCTGCCCTGTGCACCCGCCCTTGAGTTCGCGCCCCCCGGGACCCCGTCTAGGCCAGGTCGCGACATCCCTGGGTGAAAGCTTTCCTTCGGAAGAGGGCCTGTGGTCAGCGCTCCTCTGCCTGACTCCGCTCAGGCTATTGGGCTCCTCATTGCCTTCATTAAACAAATGAACGGTTCCTACACCCTTGGGACCACCTTTATAGAAAAGCCTGATCGCATTCATGGTTTCTGATAATTGACTCTATATTTGCAAGGTGAACTGTGAAGCCTGTGAATTGTTGTAAACTGCATTTAATGAAAGGAGCTTTAAACAATCTTTGGTGCAAATTGTGTAGCTTCCTAATACTAACTCACCTTCTGTTAACTTAGACTGATGACTGATCAATTGATGATTGACATAATGTGTATGGAATTTTGGTTTCAGTTGCAAAGATTTTCTTGGCAGTTGGTGTTAAAATTAAAATCGGATAAAGAGGAGGATTTTGGAACTTGTATGTAGTGTCTGTTTTGTCTCTGTACTCATTTAGAATTGTAAGAATTTAGATTTGGAAAGCCCACAGAACAAGAAGTTTGAAATTTTGATTTGACTGACAAGGGGAAAGGTCAAAAGGTCAAATAGGGTAGGATTTCATTTATATAATATTCTGGAAAAGATAAACCATAGGGAAAGACAACAGATCGTTAGTTGTCATTAGTTTTCATATTTAGTTAATCATTTAGTTTAATAGTTTAATCACTAGTTTCAATATTTCTTATTAAAAAATACATTTTAATGATAACATCCTAATTATGCTTTTGGATGATACCAGAATTTAATAACCTATTAAATTCTGCAGTAGGAAGAAATGACATGCTTGTTATTGGTGTCTTTGCAGTGTAAGTATTGGTGGTAATGAAACTTTTAAATGAGCTTTTTCGGATTCTGAACTACTGATTTTTTTACTAGATCCTGTTGGACATGGCATGTTACAAGTTTCAAAAGGCTCTTTAAATTATTGTAGCATGCTGAAGCTATTAAATTATAATGTAAGCTCTTTATAGATGAAACATGCAAAAATACAAAAAGCCATTCATCAATTTATCTTTGTTAAAATATCAAGTAAATCTTACCATACACATGAATGACTTTTGGCTAGACAGACCTGAACTTGACAAGATGGACTCATTGGTATGGGGAACTTCTTTTAGAATGTTAAAATGGGACAGGATATATAAATTTTACCTGAGGGTGACCCAAGTCAATATGGCAGGTTTAGTTGCTTTTACACTCTTTCTGAGTTATGATCTTGATTAAAAACCTGGTCATAGACATTCCAAGACATTTGGACCATTTTATGTATCAATATATTAAGATGTCTTATTTCTCTGATACTTTCTAATTTCAAGGTGTCTGGGAAAAACAGTTTCTCAACATAAGTATTTTGGAATATAATTTTTGATTGTTGACTTATTGAATCATAGAATTGTTGAGTTGGAAATAATTTTAGTGGTTTAGAGCCTAACCTCTTCAATTTCCAGGAAATGGAAAGTGAGGTTTCTTGAGTTAAGTCGTCCACAGTCAGACTGCTACTTTAGTGGCAGAGTTGGAACTAAATGCTCAGATGCTTGTCTCCAGATTCCTAGTACAGTGCTCTCTGTGCTGCGTACTATTAAGTAGACAAATCAATGAGTTACCTTCTCATATCATATACATAGCCAGCAGGGTCGATTATTTCCCATATGCATTTCTTTCCTTTCTTTTTTAAATAACTACTAACCACAATTAATTTATTCCCCTGCCATGTTTAATGACTATCCTTGTGTGTGTATCCTCGAGCACACGTGTGGACTCCCTAGAATGGACACCTGCCTGTGAGTGGATTGTTGGGCAAGAGGCTGATGTGCATCTGCATCTTGACGAGCTGCAGCCAAATCATCCTCTGTAGTTTTAACAATTTCCATTCACTCCAACAGCGTTTGAATCATCCTTGCCCTGGGAATTGTCAGATTGGCATTGTCAGATTTTTAAATTTTTGCCTATCTGATGAGTGAGAAATGAAATATTTGTTTTCCTCTTTGTACAACTGTTTTGACAAAAGCTTAGAGCTGTGCAACTCCCAAAATTGAGATACAGAATAGTTCCAGCACCCAGAACTCCCTTGAGCTGCTCTTTTGTAGTCAACTCTTGCCCCAACCTTAACCCCTGGCGGCTAATGATCTGTTGTCTTTCTCTATGGTTTGTCTTTTCTGGAATATCATATAAATGGAATCCTACAGTATTTGGCCTTCTGAGTCTGGTTTCTTTCATTTAGCATGATAAGTTTATTTGAGTGTTCACCCATGTTGTTGACTGTATCAGCAGTTCTTTCTGTTTTAATGCTGAATGTAGTATCCATTGTATGAATTTACCACAGTTTATCCATCCACCAGTTGAAGGACATTTGAGTTATTTTCAGTTTTGTCTTTTTTGACTATGAATAAAGCTGCTATAAATCTTTATGATTTGAGAAGACAAACAAGTTTTTGTATGGACATATCTTCTTCTCCTGGGTAAGCACACAGAAGTGGAATTGCTGGGTCATATGGTATGTGCATGTTTAACTTTATTTTAAAAACTCTTTGTGGTAGCAAAGTCATGGCCCACAAAGATGTCCTAACCCCTGAACCTGGGAATACATTAGTTTACTTGGCAAAGGTGAATTAAATTTGCAGACGGAATTAAGGTTGCTGATCAACTGACTTTAAAATAGGGAGATTATCCTGGATTATCCAGATTGCCCCAGTGCATCACAAAGGCCCTTAAAAGGGAAAGAGAACCAGTAGAGTGGAGAAAAAGATAGAACAAGGGAAGCAGGGCCAGAGAGATGCTGAGTTCTTGGTTTTGAGGGTGGAGGATGGGGGCCATAGGGTAAGGAATGTGGTGGTCTCTAGAAGCTTGAAAAGGCTAGGAAATGGATTAAGCTTTAAAGTCCCCCCAAAAGAATCTAGCTCTGCCAATACCTTGATTATAGCACAAAGAGACCCGTGTCAGACTGCTAACCTACAGAACTGTAAAACTATAAATCTGAGTTGATTTAAGCTATGAAATTTGTGCTAATTTGTTACAGCAGCATAACAAACTCCACTTTAAAACTGCTTTCCAAAGAGGCTGAAGCACTTTGCGTTCCCACCAGCAATGGAGGAGTGTTCCAGTTACTTTCCATCCTCATTAACACTTGGTATCGTCAACCTCTTTAATTCTAGTCATTCCAGTATGTACATAGCAGGATCTCAATGTGGTTTTTATGTGCCTTTTTCTCATGATTAACGACCTTGAGCATCTTATCATGTGCTTATTTGCCATATGTGTATCTTCTTTGGTGAAGTGTCCAAATCTGTGACGATTTTAAACTTGGATTTTCTTATTGTCGAGTTTTGAGAGTTCTTTATAGCCCTGTCAGATATGTGATTTGCAAAAGTCTTCTCCCAGTCTGTGGCTTGCCTTCTCCAGCCTCCCACGAGTGTCTTTGTAACGTCTGTGTAACATAACTCGAGAGGTTTCACATGACCTTATCTTCCTTCAGTGGGAAACAGAGTGAAGTTGGAGCACCTGAGTCCAATCAGACCTTGATCAGAGTTGGGTCTGGGTCTCAGTTTTAGTAAACCCAGGCCTTCCACTTTCCCCCTGTTCCTGTTTGCGGTGTTCCCCTTCCCCGCAAAGGGGTCTGGTACTAAGTCTGGTAGATCTCTGTCTCCTCAGGTTTGGGAGCCCACAGAAAACTTATGTAGGCACGTCAGACATTTCAGCGTAGCTCTCCAGCCTCCTACCTTACATTGTTCACAATATGGCAAATTCCCAATAGGTCACACTAGCAGTATGTTTGACTTAGGCCACTTCCACCACTTCTGGAGGTTTCGCTTTGCTTTGTGGAAGATTTTGGTCTGTTTCCCCAGATTACTGTGTGGCACCAAAACTTAACACAGGTGCTGTGAGGAAGAGCAGTTGTGTGTCTGAGAGCCTTCAGGTTTCCTCTGCCACACCAAACTAGAAGTTTGGCTAGTTTCTCTTTTCCCTAGCCGAGGCTCTGACTGAGCAAGCCAGATCCTCGGCAAGCACCCAGAATCAGAAAATACCTGCAGGGGAAAGAAAGATAAAAATCCCTGTTCACATAAAAGAGTTTTCTTCTTTCTGGAATTTTAGTTGGTTGATTCTGAAGTTCTCTGATGCTCCAAAAATATATTTATAATTTATCTGGCTTTGTCCAGTTTTGCAGCAAGAGTGTTTTCCTGTCCTAGTCTCCTCTAAACCAGAAGTTCCCTTGTCATTAGTTTTTAACTCCATCAGTTATACCCTGTCAATATTATTATTGTTTGGTAAAGTCATGCTTTCAATGATTTATTCAGACGTTTACCCTTTTTTATCCTCACGATCCATTTTTACATCTTAGCATTTCTTCTTCTATCAATTTCTTCTTAAAGTACATTCTTTTTCACTTTTTAAATTTTTTCCTTGAGGAAGATTAGCCCTGGGCTAACATCTTTTCCTATCTTCCTCTATCTTGCATGTGGGTCACCACCACGGCATGGCTGATGAGTGCTGTAGGTCCACACTTGAGATCCAAACCCATGAACCCAGGCAACCAAAGTGGTACGTAGTGAACTTAAACCACTACACCAGGTGGCTGGCCCCCTTAAAGTACATTCCTTCGATGTTCCTTAATGAGCATTTGTTGGTGGTAATACTCTTAGTAAATGTTTGCATAAAAATATCTTTAATTCACCCCAGTTCTTGAGATATGATTTCATTGGGTATACACTGAAAGTTATCATCTCTCTGTACTCTGAAGAATTAATCCAACTCTCTCTTGCCTTCCATTGTTAAGAAACCTGTCATGGGTCTAAATGTAAGCCTCCATAAGTGTTCTGTCACTCTGCGGGGCTTTGAATATCTTCTTTTGTATTTGGTGTTCTTTGGTTTCCCTGGATGGATCTGACTCTAGATTTATTTTTTTAATTCTGTTTGAGATGTATTCAGCTGCCTGAAGCTAGAGTAGAAGAATTTTATCAATTCTGGAAATTTCTGTTATTATGTCTGAATATTCCTTTAAATTATATATGTATTTATATTTTTTAATTCAAATATATATACACATACTTATTTATACACATTCAATATATATTCATTAATATATATTTATATTATTTAACTCAATGTATTATATTATTCAATATAATGATTTATGATATTCAAAAAATTACATATATTATTCATATATATAGTTTCCTTTACTTGACCAAACTCAAGCCAGGCTCCTTTGAGCCCTCTTCTTCACTAAGCCTTGATCTTGGCCTATAATAACTACAGCCTCTCAGCACAAATGGGTTCACCGCACACACACACATTAAAGACTTAAACACTGACATAGTTTCTAACAGCTCAAATCCACATCCCTACGATAACCCTTGCCCCCTTATAGTGCCTGTGTGAGAAAGCTCAAGGCAGCCAAAAGAATTGACTGTTTGTTCTGGCCAACACTCGATCATTGGCCCCTGACATCCCTTTCTTAGAACATTTACCCAAAAGTGCTTACAACTGTGAATCTTTCCTCTGTCTTTTTGAGTTGTGTATGTGTCTCCTATAACTGCATTTCTCAAGGTCCTGAGAGCCATTCCTTGAGAGGAAGACAGGGTGTCTGTCTCCCAGACTCTGTGAGAGGAGAGAAGTGAAACTTTGATCATTTCCAACTAACAGACACAACTGGCCAGATCACACTGCACTGACCAACACTCTGTAGCTTTTCCCTCCCTCACTCTACTGAGGCCCTGCTCACCCCTCTGCCTGCTCCTTCATTCTCCCTTTCAAATGCCCAGTCACATCTGTACAAATCAAATTGAGTTCAGCCCTGTTTCCTCTTCCTTACTGCAGTGGTATACTACTGATTAAAATCTGTTCTGATCATTTTAACTAGATTCTGGCTTTGTGTATACTCTACATTTAACACACATCCTGATAATCTTATGCATATGCATATATATGAATATACCAACACAACCATGGGCCCTCCAGGACCAGTTCAGCTGACCCCCATCTTATCAACAGAGTAGTTCCGCATTTTCTTTCAGGAACTGACACCCCTCATCCAGTTCAGGCCAGTTGAGACCACCAACCCATCAACCGGACCTGCGCAAATGCTTGATAAGTGACCTTTTTGACATCCAGCTAAAAGCTCCATCCTCAGATCATGGTAACGCTGCCAATTTGTGAACACACATCTGATGAAGAGCCATGAAGCTTGACTTTGCTTGCGCAGATCATCAATTACCTCACTTCAACTTACTTCCAATCATCTACCTCCACACATCAGACCACCCTGCCCTTCATCCCATAAATTGTAAGCAAGCCCTGGATCAGGGAGACAGATCTGAGACAGACATGTGCCCCCTGTCTCCTTGCAGATCAATCTCACAAAATAAAGCTACAATTCTTTCCCCAAAAGCTAATGCCAGAATAATTACCTTTTTTAATGTAGATTTGGCAAGAGAACCTCAATATTGTGTGGTAACATCAATACATATATATATACTTAATGGATGTTTTATCTTCTTTTTCTTTTTCTTTGCTGAGGAGGATTCACTCTGAGCTAATATCTGGTGCCAGTCTTCTTCGTTTTCAAAGGAAGATACACGCTGAGCTAACCTTTGTGCCAACCTTCCTCTATTTTGTATGTGGGTTGCCACCACAGCCTGGCCAACTGATGAGTGGTGTAGGTCCATGCCCAGGAACTGAACCTGGGCTGCTGAAGTGGAGTTCTCTGAATTTAACCACTAGTCCATGGGTCTGGCCCATCTCTAATTGTTTTGAAGATGTTACTAGAGATGTAATTGAAGTTTCACTATGATCTCTGGATTTCCTTGCTGCTCCTTTAGTCCCTCACTTCAGTGTATGTGTTTCTTGCTCCATCTTTCATGCTAGAGGAATTCCTCAAATATCTAGTGGTCCTTGGCTACCCATTCGTATTTCTGTGATGAGGAGGAAACAGCTGAGTATGATCTCTGTGGGCCTGATGGGGCCTGTGTCTGTCTGGACTCCGTGTTTCTTCAGGGGTGTAGAGTGTTGAAATAAACAAGCAAACAATGTTGGTACCCACGCTTATCTGTAACAACATACTTATTCCACACATTCCCACAATGACAAACATCCTCTGAACACTTGGAAATGCTGACAACACACACACACACATACACATACACACTATTTGCAAATGACCAGCAGCAATCAGACTGTAAACTACACCTGATAATGCACACTGATAATCAGAACATACACACAGTCACACACATAGAGACCACTCACTCTCTCAGAGCCAACAGTGACTTGAACTCTCTAAACACACGCATGTCAACAAAACAAACCTTCACATAGAAGCCATAATAGCCATGCACCCTGTGACCATACAGAATTGCTGAACACACACACATCAACACAACAAGGAAAGTGGCCGTGCATTTGTGGGCTTGATCAGGGGGGTTTTCACACCTCAGCATCAACATGGACACCCCAGGGCCAGACACACACACACACACACACAAAAACCCAAAAGTGCCCAGTCTAGAGGCCTGCCCCACCACCTAGTGGTTAAGTTTAGTGAGCTCCTTTCCAGTAGCCTGGGTTCGGTTCCTGGACACAGACCTACACCACTCATCAGCAGCCATGCTGTGGGGGTGACCAACATACAAAATAGAGGAAGACTGGCATGGATGTTAGCTCATGGTGACTTTTCCTCAGCAAAAATATAAATAAAGAACCCAGTCTATGGTATTTTTGTTACAGCATCCCATACTGACTAGGACACTGAGTGTGTGAATAAGTTCATCTAGATCGATGATCCTTCATCCACATGACACATTATTGCCAATGATTCCTAATTTGGTGTGAGTCAAATTTCCCTTAAGGATCGTAAACTCATTAGGGACTTTCTCCATAGTTATGTACATATTGATACGCATGAAAAGGTTGCATCAAGTGCTTTATCGATGCCTTAGTCTCACACATCATCCCATTAGCCTTCAACGAACCTCAGTGTTATAGCCAGTGCATTGAAAAATAGAGGAAATTCCCTGGACGGAAGAGGGGCTGGTATCCATCGTGCAGCTCCTGTCCTCTGTCCAGCCAGCTCCAGCGCAGGGTCAATTTATAAGATGGGCTTTCCTCCAGGCAGCTCTGTCTTTCTCCCAGCCTGTTCTCATTTAGGATGATCTCACCAAGAGCAATGAGTGGAAATTGGAACCAAAGAGCTACAGAAGGCATCTGCCAGGGGAAATTCTTTGTGGTTACATGATCTAGCATACGGACACCCGGCTGCTCTAAGGTGTCCTGAAAATGGAACCCTTCCCATGTCTGCAATATCCCTCTATGTCCTCTTTCCCCACCATCTCTCTGTTCTTGGTGGCAAAATTCCCTTGGCAACGACAATATAAAAATGCAAATAGGGCATGGTCCATTTCCAGTCTCAGAATTCTGTGAAATTTTACTGCCTATCTCCAGTCTTCCAGGACTAAGGCTCTTTTTACTCTTTTAAGATTAGATCACATTTTAATCTCCTTGAATCAGAGTTTTCTTTCATCCTTGTTATGTATATACATTTTCTAGCACAGAATATTGAAAATATTGTTTTTGGCCCTACAATTTCCAGATTAATTCATAGCTATTTTCTGATGGATGCATGCCTTTTTAATTATGTTTATAATGCCATTAACTATAGAAATTGACTACATGCTGAGTAGTAATGTAGTAATACAGGAAAATGGCCCATTTTTATTCATCATAAAGTTTCTTGTTTTCATCAAGACAAATACACGGATACTTAATTATTCAGCAAAAACTCTTACTTGTACATGTAAGCAATAATAAATCTATTGGAGTTGGTTTACCTTGTCGATTATTCCTTGTTTCTGAATTGTCCCTTCAGCGTTTCCGTGAACATTTTAGAATCCTACATCCTTATCCTACCATTTTAAATACTAGGTCATTGACAAAAGTCCACATGACTTATCCAGTTGTGTGCTAGTGTGTCCTTTGTAGGGTGTCTTTCCAGGTACGTTTTCCAATGTGAACTCCAGCTGATGGCCTTGTGACACTGACGTAAATACTGGTGTCTCCACATATCATGGGGCCTGTGGTGTGTGGTCCTTTATGGAGTCATATATAACCAAATATTTTCATTCAATCAGTGTAAACAATGCTATGGAAAGTAGATTGAGGACAATTAATAAAAGATGATTGATTATGAACATGCTGTTAGGGAGAAAAATTGAAGCTCTGGCTGTAAAGGTTTATGTTTATGCAATTAATCAGCCACCCTAACAAACCCCGTTCATAGGCAGGGCTATATACATATATATATTAGATTAAAATTATATCATCTATTAGTTTGAATGTGCTTTTGTAAAGTATGCCTTGTTTCTCTTGCCCTTTCTTACTGGGAGAAATACGGAATAGATAGAAAAAGACTGGCTTACTCTGGTCCTAACTCAGATCATGTAGGGCTTGAATCGTTGAACAAATAAGCCATTAAAGGCGGCTACACCACTGGGATTTCCTGATCTAACATCGGTTACACACCCTATTGTGGATATGGACTCTGGAAAAGGATTGTGCTGTTATCCTGAGGGTAACTTGTTCTGTTGATCAATATTTTGGATCAATAAGTGATAAAATCTAGCTGGTCTAGATTTTAATCACTCAGAGGTTATTTTCTTCTCTGAGGTCACCCCAACCAAAATTGTTAGTCCCTTTAAGTTTTGTTATCTCTTAATTTGGCTTATCTTTGTTTTTTTTTAATTAACTGAAGCTCCATAGAGTCTTCTTATCTTATTTTGTCATTCCTGCCTCTTCAGACAAAGACCAATTTCACTGTTTCAATGTAAGAGAGAGTAAAACCCTCGAGTGGCCCTTCATACAAGTTCTCATTTAGACAACAAATGATGATGTTGCCTTTGCAAGGTCTGGTCACTGCGGCTTTTACACCGTTTGACTGAGCAAGCAGTGCCTGTAACACCAGAAATGCCAGAGGAGATGCTTTAGGTAAACAGGTGTGGGCTGTGTTTGACGAGTTTCTTTTACTTTTTAAAACTTTCCTTGAATGCCTACCTGTGTTGGGTTAACAGTTAATATAATAAATAATTATTGGGTTGAATTTATTTTATTGTTAACTTTTGGTGATTATGTGTTCTGATATAAGATTATGCAAGGAGAAACAACTCTTATTCCTCATAGTAACAGTACTACTTCTATGAATTGATAGATTAATGCAGTGTTAGACTAGGAGTTAGTTTCTGTGATTGATTTTAAGTATATTGTCGAACCTGAAGGCTTTCTTAATTGGTGGCTGAATTTAGGTCAACTAGGGTATTGTTTGTACTCCCTGTCTAAGGAAGGTTGTATCCTGTATGTAAAAGGCTGTACATCTTTAGGGCTGGGTCTGGAGGAGGCAGGAGGCTGGACAAGTGTGGAGCTGGCTCTGGCCCAGAGGGATGAGCAAGAGACTCAGGGCACCTGCTGCCACACACAGCCGCAGCAGACATCACTCATCAGTCACGCCATGCTTGGCTGCAGAGCCAAGAGAGCCCCCAGTCCTCAACAAGGTGCACTCCAAAGCCACTCCCGGGCAGAGCACGGGACTGTGATGAACCCATTTGCAGTCCCTGCTCCCCTAAGACGTGCTGCAGGCCTCCTTTCCCCACTTACCTCAGCAGCTCCTCACTGTCCTCTGGACTCAGGCTTTCAAGGCCTGCCAGCAGGCTGCTCCAGCACTTCTTCCTCCTTATCATCGTCTCTCCTTTCTGCTCTCAATCTAGTTCCAGGGCAAGTTACTTGTGGCTCCTGAGTGCTGCTCCTTGTCCTGGAAGGCCCTTGCTTCACCCCATCCACGCTGTACACTCCTACTTACCCTTCAAGATTCGACTCCAGTGATGTCTCCTCGGGAAGAAATCCCTGATGTTCCATCTTCCCAGGCATGCTCTGGGCCACCACTCTGCCTCCTGACCACGTCCATCACTGCTGGGAACCTTGCTGGGCCCTTGTCTGGTCTCCACGTCCAGCCTAACCCCTAAGGGGGGGATGAAATGCTTAGGTTGAGGAAGTGGAGCAGACTCTTGGACCGTGGTGACACTGCCCACCCAAGGAGAGGTCATTCTTTGACCCACTTCCAGCTTGGGCCAAATGCAGCTCAGGGGGAACCAAGACAGGGAGGCTGGCTCTGGGCTCCACAGGTCACAGGGTCAGCCTAGAGAAAGGGCACAAGGGGCCACACAAAGGGTCTCAGGACAGAACTCCAAGTCAACAATACCCTTGCCAAAGGCAGCAGGGGCCAAAGGCAGCTGCACAGGCCTCAGGAGTTGCTGGTGAGATTTTCATCTGCTCAGAGAGGCCCAGGGCTGGATAGAAGGAACTCAGGAGGCCCGTCTGTGGTGGAGGCCACCTCGGGGGCATGTAAGCAGAAGCTGAGGTTCCCACAGCAAGTGGAATCTGAAGAGGTGACCCTCAGACCCCTGGCAGCTCTAAGGTCTCCGAGTTGGAAGTCAGTCCCCTCAGTCACAGCCTCTAGCTGCCCGCTCACAGGGCTGTGCCTCTCAAACACAGCTCCAAAGGCAAGTGGAGGCTGAGGGTGAATCACAATTCCTACCCGTGAGAACCTCTGTGATCCCGGCTTCCCACAAGGGGTCAAGGATGATGAACAAGGGACAGAGGGACTGACCCACACGACTTCCCCATGGATTCTGAACATGTTTGTGATTCACGGGGCCACTAAGTATCTGTCCTCATCTCCACTCCTTTCTCCCCAAAAGGACATGTCAGTGTTTACTATGACATCCACAGACACATCAAGGGCATCTGGGAAGTGTCATGTGTACGTCTGGTGAGAAAGGAACTGTGAAAACTAGTAATATCTGCATCCATGTGTGCAGATACTGACATCCACATACAGCAGTCACATTCCTCCAGCAGCCCTGGAATACTCCGCAATCACGCTGACAGGATTTGACACATGGGAGCCAAACCAACTGGTGCTGTTCCCGAATGCAACCACTGCTGGAGCCTACCTTGAGATTGGGGGTAGCCTGGGTGCCATGCCCCATCTCACAAAAGTCTGGCTGTTGTCCAGGAAGGTCTCACAGCCTTTGAGGATCATGCACTCCATGGCTATGTTTTCCTGGATGCTCTCTGTCTCGTTTACTTCATTGTTCATTATCCTGTGGGGACAGAAAATAAGCCAGAGACAGGCTGCCCCCACCTCTCAGGGAGAAGGGAATGCCGGGCTTCTGGTCAGACGTAGGAAGAAGGCCTGGCACCCAGGATGCTCAGGTGGAGCCTGCGGTCATGAACGGGGAGAGAGCATGCATATTGAATACCTGCTGTGCTGGGCACTCTATGGGCATTATCACACATCATCCTTCTGACAGCCCAAGGAGACAGATGGCCTTATTTCAGAGAGACAGAAATGGAGATTAATAGCTAGAAAGCAGGTCTGATCTAAAAGTCTGAACCATGTCCTTGAGGGCACATGCTTGGGGAGCCCACTCGGGGTCCATGGCAGTGAGGGCCCCAGCTGCGAGGAAACCACACCTGGGGGCACCAGGGGCCCATGGCCGGGAGGTCCCAGGCCCTAACAGGCCCCAGCTTTGGGCTGTGCGGAGAATGGGGTTAGAGCCAGCCCCTGACCCAGTGGACCACAGGCTGTTCAGCTCCACAGAACAGGCAGTGTGGGAAGGTGAGGGGGAGCTCCGGGTCCTAAGCCCACCTCCAGGCCCTTCCTCCTGTCAGCTTAGAGCCTCAACCTCTGGGCTCTTGCCCCAGACAAGACCCTAGAAGAGGCTCCACGTTAGAGTCTGAGATCAGAAGTGTTGTGGGTGTCCGTCCTCAGCCCTGCTCTTGAGAGTGCTGGGAGCTGAGAGAACCATTCTCCATCTGCTTTGTCTCTCTCTCCCTCTCTACGTTGCTGCTCTCTCTCTGACTTGCTTCATCACTGTCTCTCTCCTTCCCCATCTTTGCCTCTGTTCCTCTCCCCCTACCTCTCCCTGCTGCAGATTCCCAGGCACATTCTGACACTGCACGAGCTCCTGGCCCACTTTTCACGAGCACATCGAACCAACAGCCTGGACGAAGCCAGGGTTAAACTGGAGGAGCTGTCTGGGTGAGCCCGGCTTCCGGGTGCCCCCACCAGTGGACAAGCCAGGGCGGAGGATGCTCCCCAGCGGGAGTTGGCTGACCCCCAGATGGTAAAAGCTCATGTTCAGGTTAGGATCCCAAGTGGTGAGGGTTGGGGGACCCCCAGCTTGCCCCACCTGAAAGCAGGCCTGCCGGAGCAATCTAAGGAGTTCACAGCTGAAGCCCAATGGGCACTTGGTGGGATGGTGTGGGTGCTGTGCTGTCCTTGGCACAGATGGGGTTCGAGGAAGGGCCCTGGGTACTCACGTGAGCCCACGTGTCAGAATGGGGAACCGCCCAGGGACTCACAGGCACTCTGCCAACTTCCTCTGTTCTCCAGTGTCAGTGTGTCACAATCTGTGGTTTAGGAGCCCCAGAGGGGGTCCTGGGTGATGGGCCTTCATGTGCCCAAGGTTGCAGTCAACAGCAGGTAGTGTCATGGGTGGAGAAGCCCATGACTAGTCCAGTGTCAGAGGCCCCAGCCCTCTGGTCAAGTCCCCTCCCCTGCCCCTCTTTCAGTCACCAAAGTACAGGGCAACCTTCCTCTGTCGGGGCAGAAGCAGAGGGGCTGGGAAGGAGGCACCTACAACAACCCAGGCAGCAGTTGACGGTGGCCTATACCAGGTGGTGGCAGTGGAGGCGAGGAGGAGGTTCAGATTCTGGGTGTGTTTTGAAGATGGAACCAACAGGAGTTTCTGATGCATTAGATGTGAGGAGAGAGAAGACGGGAGTCAAGGGTGAGTCCAGCGTTTTTGGCTGAGCAAGCAGAAGGTTGGAGTTGCTGCTAACCGGGATGGAGAAAGGTGCAGGAAGGGCAGATGTGGAAGGGGAGTCTTTCTTGCTTCACTGGAGCTTTACTGGGGGCATGTTGAACTTGAGATGGACAACAGTGGTGGAGAGGACAAGAAGGGAGGAGGGCGTTTGAGTCTGGGGTTTCAGGGTGGGAGCCATTCAGGAACCATCAGCTCAGAGATGGTATTTAAAGTCACAAGACTGGTGAGATCACCAGGGGAGTGAGTTTAGGCAGGAACGAGATGCGCACCAAGAGCTGAGCCCTGTGGTCTCCACCTTATGAAGGCCAAGAGATGATGAGCAGCCTCGTAGTCAGTGTTGGGCTGCCACAAACTGCAAAGGAATGTCAGTGTGCAGAATGTGAGGTCCAGTACCTAGCCCTGCCAACCACTCAGTGCCCTAAATGGCTTCCCGAATCCAGCAAAAGGCAGCCAGTAGGGCCACGGATCCCAGCTGGGTAGAGGGAGAACACGGCTGGACCAGGGCAGGGCACAGGCCCCGGAGTGGAGGTTCATTCAGGGAGCAAATGTAATCAGAGCATGATTGCCGACTAACAAAAACCATTGTGGGGTGGGGACCCCAGTCTTCTCATGCCCCCAAGGAGCCAAATCCTGCACACTTCCCCAAGGAGAAGACTTGGAGCTCCAGCGAGACTCCTCGTCACTGCGGGTTGCCCTGTTCCTGTTCAAGCAGGAGTGAGGAAGGCACATGAGTGCCAAGCCCTTTGTCCTAAGACCCTGATCCCCTTTCCTGAAGCCTACTCCTCCGTTGTCCCACCTGATCACCTGCACCTGGCCTGAACCCAGCCCTAGTAGCACAGAAGAGGGTTTTCCTGTCACCCTGACAGCAGCCCTTTCATCCTTCTCTCTCCTTCCCTTTGGGGACTGAGGAAGGCTCCCAGCCCGGCAAGAAGCCATCAGATAACCTATCCTCCTTGGCTGTGCTCAGAAACACTCCTCCCCTGGGGCTGACTCTCTCCTACCTCTGGCCTTCGTCCCGCTTTTTCTCCTGAACCTCATCTCTTGGGCTCACTGTAACCCAGGTCGTCACTTTCAGTCCCCCCGGGAGCCTGTGGCCCTGGGAACTCCTCCCCAGCTTCGTGGACAGTGTGGCTTTCAGTACAATCCCCAGCCTGGGCTGGCAGTAGTCCTGAGCAGCTGCAGCTGGCATTGTCTAAGAGTTAAACTAGTGTTGCTACTCTGGAATCGCCACCTTGTTTGTAGCAAATACAGCCCTCCTCAACAAAATCCTCACCCTCTTTGAAAGAAATGGTTCTGCTTACCTTTGCTAACCTCCAAAAGCGAGTCCATATCCAGGGAACTAGCATATCCTTGAAATCCTAGAACAGGGCTAGGGCCTGGGCTGCTAAGAAGAGCACTGCTTAGAGAGAGGGACTGAGGCTCCTAAGGAAGAGACCCCATCTCCATGCCCCAGTCTGATAACCAGAAACAACGGATAATAATAGTTTTATAATAACACCTTTGCAACCAGTGATAATAGCAACAGTCATCACGGCCCTTTACTCAAGCACCTTCCATGTGATGGGCCTGAGGTCAGCACGTGAAATGCGTTCTCTTCCATCCTCACTCCGACCTTCTACAGGCGAGCAAACTGAGGGTCAGGAGGGCCCAGTAATTTGCTCATCATGCTGAGTTCGTTAATCACGGATCCAGCCCCACCAGTGTCATCTCTTATTGCTGGGAGGGTTAAATGGGACAGTGTCTACGAGAGAACTTCGAAAACCATGCATATTAACCAGCCCTCTTGGTGATCTGGTCGTGGTTGTAGAATTTGAGGCATCAGCAGACAAATAAGAGGTTTTGTGCTTTTTTTGGAGTAGGTGGGGTATTTTTTCCAGACGCTCTTCCCTCAAAAATCACTAACTTCCTAAGACTCCTGAAAACCCACCAAGGTTCTTAGTAAAGTTGGCAACTCACACTTCTCTTTTTCCACCAATGCTATTTTTAAAAAGCAGTTCAATGGCTCAAACTCCTGGAGAGGAGGGCTGTTGCAGCAGTCAGAACAGGACAAATAGGAGAGTTGTCCTTATTCTCAGATTAAGGGGCAAAGTGTGTCCTGCTCCCCCCCCCAGGTGTGCTGGAGCCTACTGAAGTCAGTCTTTCCATGAGCAAGTAGGATTGCCAGGTGCTCCAAATCTAAGCCATTCCAGGGCCCAAACATTAAGGAAGAAGTGTATAAAGTACATTGGGTGAAGGGAGGAGATAACAAGTGCAAAGGCCCTGAGGCAAGATGGGTGGGTGGACTTCTATGGATGGAGATAAGGTCAACAGTGGTGTGGGGGGCAGAGTAATGAAGAAAGGTTGTTTCCTGTACACCAGTCCTCCTCCCAGTTTTGCCATCTCTGTTCGACGTGGTTCAGACTTTTAGATCAGACCTGCTTTCTAGCTATTAATCTCCATTTCCGTCTCTCTGAAATAAGGCCATCTATCTCCTTGGGCTGTCAGAAGGATGATGTGTGATCATGCCCATAGAGTGTCCAGCACAGCAGGTATTCAATATGCATGATCTCTCCCCCTTCATGACCACAGGCTCCACCTGAACAACCTGGGTGCCAGGCCTTCTTCCTACGTCTGGCCAGAAGCCCGGCATTCCCTTCTCCCTGAGAGGTGGGGGCAGCCTGTCTCTGGCTTATTTTCTGTCCCCACAGAATAATGAACAATGAAGTAAACGAGACAGAGAGCATCCAGGAAAACATAGCCATGGAGTGCATGATCCTCAAAGGCTGTGAGACCCTCCTGGACACCAGCCAGAATTTTGTGAGATGGGGCATGACACCCTGCCACACCCAATCTCATGGTAGGCCCCAGCAGTGGTGGCATTCGGGGAAAGCACCAGTTGGTTTGGCTCCCATGTGTCAAAACCTGTCAGCGTGATTGCGGAGTATTCCAGGGCTGCTGGAGGAATGTGACTGCTGTATGTGGATGTCAGTATCTGCACACATGGATGCAGATATTACTGTTTTTCACAATTCCTTTCTCTCCAGATGTACACGTGATTCTTCCCAGATGCCCTTGATGTGTCTGTGGCTGTCACAGTAAACACTGACATGTCCTTTTGGGGAGAAAGGAGTGGAGATGAGGACAGATACTTAGTGGCCCCGTGAATCACAAACATGTTCAGAATCCATGGGGAAGTCATGTGGGTCAGTCCCTCTGTCCCTTGCTCATAATCCTTGGCCCGTTGTGGGAAGCCGGGATCACAGAGGTTCTCACGGGTAGGAAGTGTGATTCACCCTCAGCCTCCACTTGCCTTGGGAGCCTTGGGAGAGGCACAGCCCTGTGAGCGGGCAGCTAGAGGCTGTGACTGAGGGGACTGACTTCCAACTCGGAGATATTAGAGCTGCCAGAGATCTGAGGGTCACCTCTTCAGAGTCCACTTGCTGTAGGAACCTCAGCTTCTGCTTACATGCCCCCAGGTGGCCTCCACCTCAGAGGGGCCTCCTGAGTTCCTTCTATCCAACCCTGAGATGCTCTGAGCAGATGAAAAGTTCGCCAGCACCTCCTGCGGCCTGTGCAGCTGCCTTTGGCCCCTGCTGCCCTTAGCAAGGGTATTGTTGACTTGGGGTTCTCTCCTGAGCCCCTTTGTGTGGCCCCTTGTGCCCTTTCTCTAAGCTGAGCCTGTGACCTGCTGGGCCCTGAGCCAGCCTTCCTGTTTCCTGGCTCATCCTGAGCTGCATTGGGCCCAAGCTGGAAGTGGGCCAAAAATGACCTCTTCTTGGGTGGGGAGTGTCACCACTGTCCAGGAGTCTGCTCCATTGCCCTGAGCCTAAGCATTTCCTCCCCCCTTAGAGGCTATGCTGGACGTGGACACCAGACAAGGGGGCCCAGCGAGGTTCCCGGCAGTGACGGACGTGAGCAGAAGGCAGAGTGGTGGCCCAGAGCATGCCTGGGAAGATGGAGCATCAGGGTGGGCTTCTCGAGGAGGCATCACTGGAATCGAGTCTTGAAGGGTAAGTAGGAGGGCACAGGGTGGATGGGGTGAAGGAAGGGCCTTCCAGGACAAAGAACAGCACTCAGGAGCCACAAGTAACTTGCCCTGGAACTAGATTGAGAGCAGAGAGGAGAGAAGATGATAAGGAGGGAGAAGTGCTGGAGCAGCCTGCTGGCAGGCCTTGAAGGCCTGAGTCCAGAGGACAGTGAGGTGCTGCTGAGGTAAGTGGGGAAAGGAGGCCTGCAGCACGTCTTAGGGGAGCAATGACTGCAAATGGGTTCATCACCGTCCCCTGCTCTGTCCGGGAGTGGCTTTGGAGTGCACCTTGTTGAGGACTGGGGGCTCTCTTGGCTCTGCAGCCAAGCATGGCATGACTGATGAGTGATGTCTGCTGCGGCTGTGTGTGGCAGCAGGTGCCCTGAGTCTCTTGCTCATCCCTCTGGGCCAGAGCCAGCTCCACACTTGTCCAGCCTCCTGCCTCCTCCAGACCCAGCCCTAAAGATGTACAGCCTTTTACATACAGGATACGTCCTTCCTTAGAGAGAGAGTACAAACAATAGCCTAGTTGGCCTAAATTCAGCCACCAATTAAGAAAGCCTTCAGGTTCGACAATATACTTAAAATCAATCACAGAAACTAACTCCTAATCTAATACTGCATTAATCTATCAATTCATAGAAGTAGTACTGTCACTATGAGGAATAAGAGTTGTTTCTCCTTGCATAATCTTATATCAGAACACATAATCACCAAAAGTTAGCAATAAAATAATTTCAACCCAATAATTATTTATTACATTAATTCTTAACCCAACACAGGTAGGCATTGAAGGAAAGCTTTAAAAAAGTAAAAGACACTCGGCAAACACAGCCCATACCTGTTTACGTAAACCATCTCTTCTGGCATTTCTGGTGTTACAGGCACTGCATGTCCAGTGACACGGTGTAAAAGCCGCGGTGACCAAAACTTGTAAAGGCAACATCATCATTTGTTGTCTAAATGAGAACTTGTATGAAGGGCCACTTGAGGGTTTTACTCTCTCTTACATTTAAACAGTGAAATTGACCTTTCCCTGAAGAGGCAGGAATGACAAAATAAGGCGAGAAGACCCTATAGAGCTTCAATCAATTAAAAAAAAAACAAAGGTAAGCCAAATCAAGGGATAACAAACTTAAATGGACTAACAATTTTGGTTGGGGTGACCTCAGAGAAGAAAATAACCTCTGAGTGATTAAAATCTAGACCAGCTAGTCAAAATATTTTATCATTTATTAATCCAAAATATTGATCAACAGAACACGTTACCCTCGGGATAACAGCACATCCTATTCTACACTCCATATCCACAATAGGGTGTATGTCTGTGATGTTGGATCAGTAGATCCCAGTGGTGTAGTTGCCATTAATTGCTCATTTGTTGAACGATTCAAGCCCTACATGATCTGAGTTCAGACCAGAGTAATCCAGTCAGTTTCTATCTATTCCATATTTCTCCCAGTACAAAAGGGCAAGAGAAACAAGGCATACTTTACAAAAGCACATTCAAACTAATAGATGATATAATCTTAATCTAATATATATATGTATATAGGCCTGCCTATAAACGGGGTTTGTTAGGGTGGCTGATTAATTGCATAAAAAGTAAACCATTATACCCAGAGGTTCAATTTTTCTCCCTAACAGCATGTTCATAATCAATCATCTTTTATTAATTGGCATCAATCTACTTTCCATAGCATTCCTTACACTAATTGAATGAAAAGTATTAGGTTATATATGACTCTGTAAAGGATCTGTCTTGACGTGAGTACAGCCATGTTTGGCCGCTCCATCGACATATAGACACCAGCACACAAAGAAATACAAAGCTGCTTTCTGTGTGGTGGAAACTGGCCTTTTCCTGAGAACTGGCCTTTCTCCCATGGAGAGAGTTGAAAGTTGTAACATTTCAAGGCTCCTGGAGCACCGTAGCGCGGGATGGACTGGCCAACTGTGCCGGGCTAAGATGGTAACCAATGAGAACAATGCACGTACACAACTACTGGGCTGGGACGTTAGCTAAGGGGCTCAGTGCACGTACGCCACTGATAACCATTTTGTGCATGGGAACACTAGATGCGTGCTCTGTAAACTCTGTAACTGTTTATAAAAACTGCTGGAAATTGAGACCTGGTGAGAGTTCCACCTGTGGAAGGGACACCTTGCCCAGGACGTGTGATCCTTGCCCAGCCACGTCGATTGACAGGGCTTTCCCGGCAGTGGGGCGTGGATGTTGTGAATAATTGATTTGATGTGAAGTAATTGATTTGATATGAAGTAATTGATTTGACGTGTTCTCTTTTCGGTCAACCTGGTGTTTCTCTTTCCAGTTGATTTTTGTCATTTCTCTTCAGCCGATGTGGATGTTTTCCCTTTCCAGTCGGGCTGATGTTTTTTCCCTCTTAATATTTGACCTATTCGGATCTGTTTGCAGACTCTCGCCTTTACTATCCTCTATATAATAAAATATACCTTCAGTCCATTTGTTTGGAGTGGAAAGTGTCTTTTACATCTCCGATCGAATCCCCGAACCTCTCATAACAGACCACACATCGTTGGCCCCATGATCTGTGGAGACACCAGTATTTATATCAGTGTCACAAGGCCATCAGCTGGAGTTCACATTGGAAAATGTACCCGGGAAGACAACCTACGGAGGACCCAGTAGCACACAACTGAACAAGTAATGTGGACTTTTGTCGATGACCACGTCAAAACGTACCTAGGAAGACACCCTACAAAGGATCCGCTAACACACAACTGAATGAGTAATGTGGACTTTTGTCGATGACCTAGTATTTAAAATGGTAGGATAGGGCCGGCCTTGTAGCTGAGCGGTTAAGTGCACGCAATCCGTTGTTGGCGGCCCGGGTTTGGATCCCAGGCGTTCATTGACACACCACTTCTCCGGCCATGCTGAGGCAGCTTCCCACATACAGCAACTAGAAGAATATACAGCTATGACATACAATGATCTACTGGGGCTTTGGGGGAAAAATAAATTAATAAAAATTATAACAAAGAAAATAAAATGGTAGGATAAACATGCAGAATTCTAAAGTGTTCATGGAAATGTTGAATACACAATTCAGAAACAAGGAATAATCGACAAGGTAAACCAACTCCAATAGATTTATAATTGCTTACATGTACATAGTAAAAGCTTTTGCTGAACAATTAAGTATTCATGTATTTGTTTTGATGAAAACATGCAACTTTATGTTGAATAAAAATGGGCCATTTTCCTGTATTAGTACATTACTACTCAGCATTTAGTCAATTTCTATAGTTAATGGAGTTATAAACATAATTACAAAGGCATGCATCCATCAGAAAATAACTATGAGTGAATCTGGAGATTGTAGGACCAAAAATCATATTTTCAATATTATGTATTAGAACATGTATATACATAACAAGGATGAGAGAAAACTGATTAAAGGAGATTAAAATGTAATCTAATCGTAAAAGAATAAGAAGAGTGTCAATCCTGGGAGACTGGGGATAGGCAGTAAAATTTCACAGAATTCTGAGACTGGAAATGGGCCATTCCCTACTTTCATTCTTTTATTGTCATTGCCAAGGGAATTTGGCCACCAAGAACAGAGAGATGGAAGGGAAAGTGGACATGGAAGGATATTGCAGACATGGGAAGGGTTCCATCTTCAGGACACCTTAGAGCAGCCAGGTGTCCATATCCTAGGTCATGTAACCACAAAGAATTTCCCCTGGCAGATGCCTTCTGTAGCTCTTCTCTCTAAATTTCCACTCATTCCTCCTGGTGAGATCATTCTAAATGAGAACATGTTGGGAGAAATACAGAGCTGCCTGAAGAAAAACCTACCTTGTAAATTGACACTGCTCTAGAGCTGGCTGGGCAGAGGACAGGAGCTACACGATGGATACCGACCCTTTTCAGTCCAGGGACTTTCCTTTATTGCCCTTTGGGGAATACACTGACTGTAAAACTGAGGTTCACTGAAGGCCAATGGGATCAGGTGTGAGACTAAGGTGTCAATAAAGCACTTGACGCAACATGTTTTCATGTGTATCAATATGTGCATAACTAGGGAGAAGGGCCTTAACATCTTTATGATCCTTAAGGGAAGTTTGACTCACACCAATTTAGGAATCATCGGCAGTAACGTGTCATGTAGAAGAAGGATCGTCAATCTAAATGAACTTATTCACACACTCAGTGTCCTAGTCAGTATGGGATGCTGTAACAAAAATATCATAGATGGGGTACTTTATTTATTTATATTTTTGCTGAGGAAGATTCACCATGAGCTAACATCCGTGCCAGTCTTCCTCTATTTTGTATATGGGTCACCCCCACAGCATGGCTGCTGATGAGTGGTATAGGTCTGTGTCCAGGAACCGAACTCATGCTACAGAAGAGGAGCTCATTGAACTTAAACACTAGGCCATGCGGCAGGCCCCTAGACTGGGCATTTTTGGGTTTTGAATGTGTGTGTGTGTGAGGAAGATCAGCCCTGAGATAACATCTGATGTCAATCTTCCTCTTTTTTGCTGAAGAATATTGGCCCTGGGCTAACATCTGTGCCCACCTTCCTCTACTTTTTATATGGGACGCTGCCACAGCATGGTTTGAGAAGCGGTGCATCGGTGCATGCCCGGGATCTGAACCTGTGAACCCTGGAACCACTGAAACGGAGCACCCATATTTAGCCACTGCACCACCGGGCCATCCCTAGACTGGGCACTCTTAACAACAAAAGTGCATTCCTCACAATTCTGAAGACTGGCTTGTTCAACATCTAGGTTCAAGCTGATTTGCTTTTGGTGAGAGCTCTCTTCCTGTTTTGCAGAAGGACAGCTTCTTGCTCTACCCTCATCTGGCAGAGAGAGCTCTGGCACTCCATCTCCTTGTAAGGCCACTAATCCCATCATGGGGGCTTCACACTCATGGCCTCATCTAAGCTAATTAACACCCAAAGGCCCCAATTCCAAATACCCTCAGGTCGGGGATTAGGATTTTACCGTATGAAATTGGATTACATAGACATTCAGTCTACAGCATTCATGAAACCAACAATTAACAAATATTTATAGAAGTCATACAGCCCAAACTGAAGAATGTTCTGGAGATCATGTGGCAAATGATACAGTGTCTTTCCCTTCATAGAGTCTTCTAGTGGAGGGAGTAAAAATTAACAACAGCCAAACAAAACTTGTGATATTTAAAAGCTAACATAGATCAATTATGACAGACTGTACTTACAATTGTCTTCTGGTAAGACAGGTCTGATTATCAGAGTCCAGATTAAGCAAATTCCCCCGGGTGAGGGCATGTGTGGCAATCTCACCTATAAAGGCTCTTTCCTTTTTGAAATTTTCTTTCATCTAGTCCTGTTTGCTTCCACATCCCTTTGGTGTTTTCAAACACACAGTATTTATTAAATCAATGTTTAATTGTTGCTCTGCCTTTACCACACATGACTAGAAGCAGAAGTTACTGGACTTTGCTGGAACCAAATTTCAGTTCATTTTTCCTCCTCATTCTGTTCAGACTCTCTTCTCTCACTGTTGAAATAGCAAATGCCTTAGGGGAGAAGCCACGTGGAGATGGTGCTCACAATCTTGTGCTTCCCTAGTCTCAGAGATTGTAGACCCTCAAATCCTGTCTGCACAGGATGTTCTACAACCCTTCAAACAGCTGTTCTGTGTGCTTTGTCCAGCTATTCTAGATGCCCAAGAAAAGCTACTCAGTAAAAGTGGAACCTGAAGTAACTTTATCCTGAAATGTTTTAAATATTTTAAACCAATGAATATTTGTCATTTGTCAAGGAGTATTTTTATAGTTTTATAAGAAACATTTAAATAGGAATTTTAACAGCAATAATGGCTGTTCTTTGGCCAGAATTCCATGTCATTCATTGTTTGGAATTATATCTAAGCTTTGATGCACTGTCTTCAGTGCTTTTTAAAATAACACTGTTCCTTACTTTTAAATATCTTGTGATGGGTTTGTATCAGTCACCTCCTTTGTACCATGTCAGATCCTCTTGTGTCCTCATACCCTTGAGTCATATGTCATTTAGCAACCAGCTTTTTGGGTATCATATTTGCTTTACGCACGTGTCTCCTGACTGCTCCCCACATGTTCTCCCTGTGCCCTCTGCCTCTCCTTCTCGCCCCGGGGTGTCCATGTTGATGCTGAGGTGTGAAAACCCCCCGGATCAAGCCCAGATGTGCATGGCCACGTTCCTCGTTGTGTGGATGTGTGTGTGTTCAACAATTCTGTATGGTCACAGGGTGCATGGCTATTATGGCTTCTATGTGAAGGTGTGTTTTGTTGACGTGTGTGTTTAGAGAGTTCAAGTCACTGTGGGCTCTGAGACAATGAGTGGTCTGTATGTGTGTGTTTGTGTGTATGTTCTGAGTATCAGTGTGCATTATCATGTGTAGTTTACAGTCTGAATGCTGCTGGTCATTTGCAAATAGTGTGTATGTGTGTGTGGGTGTGTGTTGTCAGCATTTCCATGTGTTCAGAGGATGTCTGTCATTGTGGGAATGTGTAGAATAAGTATGTTGTTAGAGATCAGTGTGGGCACCAACACTGTTTGCCTGTTACTAGTTCAACCCTCAACACCCCTAAAGAAACATTGAGTCCAGACATTCATAGTCCCCATGAGGCCCACAGAGATCTTACTCAGCTGTTTTCTTCCCATCACAGAAATATGAACAGGTAGCCAAGGACCACTTGATATTTGAGGAATTCCTCCAGCATGAAAGATGTAACAAGAAACACATACACTGAAGTGAGGGACTAAAGGAACAACAAGGAAATCCAGAGATCATAGTGAAACTTCAATTGTATATCTAGTAACATCTTCAAAACACTTAGACATGGGCTGGTCCCAGGGCTTATTGGTTAAGTTAAGAAAACTCCACTTCAGTGGTCAAGGTGCAGTTCCTGGGCATGGACCTACACCACTCACCAGTGGCCATGCTGTGGTGGCAACCCACATACAAAATAGAGGAAAGTTGACAAAGGTGTTAGCTCAGCGTGAATCTTCCTCAGCAAAAAGAAGGTTGGCAACAGATGTTAGCTCAGGGTGACTCCTCTTAAGCAAAGAGAATAAAAAAAAATAAAACAGCCAGTAAGTGTATATACATGTATTGATGTTACTGCACAATATTGGGGTTCTCTTGCCCAATGCACATTAAAAAAGCCAATTATTCTAGCATCAGCTTTTGGGAAATGAAGTGTAACTTTATTTTGTGAGATTGATCTGCAAGGAGACGGGGGCATGTGTCTGTCTCAGATCTGTCTCCCTGATCCAGGTCTTGGGGCACAATTTATGCGATAAAAGGCAGGGTGTTCTGACGTGTGGAGGTAGATGATTGGAAGTAAGGAGAAGTGAGGTAATTGATGATCTGCGCAAGCAAAGTCAAGCTTTGCAGCTGTTCATCAGATGTGTGTTCACAAATTGGCAGTGTTACCATGATCGGAGAATGGAGTTTTTAGCTCCTTGATGTCATAAAGGTCACATATAAAGCATCTGTGAACTCCCAGTTGATGAGTTGGTGGTCCCAACTGGTCTGAACTGGAAGAGGGGTCTCAGTTCCTGAAAGAAAACTCTTAACTACTCTGTTCATAAGATGGGGTCAGTTGAACTGGTCCTGGACGGCCCATGGTTACGTTTGTATATGCGTATCTAAGCATATGCATGAGATTATCTGTATGTGTATTAAATGTGGAGTATACACAAAGCCAGACTGTAGTTAAAGTGATCAGGACAGATTTTAATCAGGCATATACCACTGCAATAGGGAAGAAGGAACAGGATGAACTGAACTCAATTTGATTTGTACAGATGTGACTGGGCATTTGAAAGGGAGAATGAGGGAGCAGGCAGAGGGGTGAGCAGGGGTTCAGTAGAGTCAGGGAGGGAAAAGTTACAGAATGTTGGTCAGTGCAGTGTGATCTGGCCAGTTGTGTCTGCTAGTTGGAAATAATCAAAGTTTCACTTCTTTCCTCTCACAGCGTCTGGGAGACAGACACTCTGTCCTCCTCTCAAGGAATGGCTCTCAGGATCTTGAGAAACGCACCCCTGAGTTATAGCAGACACACCTACAACTCTAAAGGACAGAGGAAAGATTCACAGTTGTAAGCACTTTTGGGTAAATGCTCTAAAAAAGGGATGTCAGGGGCCAATGATCAAGTGTTGGCCAGAACAAATAGTCAATTCTTTTGGCTGCCTTGAGCTTTCTCAGGCAGGCACTTTAAGGTGGCAGGGGTCATCCTAAGGATGTTGATTTGAGCTGTTAGAAACTATGTAAGTGTTTAAGTCTTATAATATGTGTGGGGGTGTGAAACCATTTGTGCTGAGAGGCTGTAGTTATTATAGGCCAAGTTATTATAGGCTCAACGGAGACTGGCTTGAGTTTGGTCAAGTACAGGAAACTATTATATATAAATAATACTCGTATATTTTTTCAATAATAAAAATCACTATATTGAATAATATATATTGAATTAAATAATATAAATATATATTTAATGAATATATATTGAATGTGTATATGTATATATATTTGAATTAAATAATATAAATATATATATACGATTTAAAGGAATATTCAGATGTAATAACAGAAATTTCCAAAATTAATAAGACTTCTACTCTAGATTCAGGCAGCAGAATACATCTCAAGCAATATTAAAAAAAAAAAATTCTAGAGCCAGATCCATTCAGGGAAGCCAAAGAACACTAAATACAAAAGAAGATATTCAAAGCCCCTCAGAGGAACAGAACACTTACAGAGACTTACATTTAGACCTATGATACATTATTTAACAATGGAAGGCAAGAGAGAGTTGGAATAAATCTTCAAGGTACAGAGAGAAAGTAACTTTCAGTGTATAGCCAATCAAACCATATCTCAATAACTAGGGTGACATAAAGACATTTTTATGCAAACATTTACTAAGGGTATTACCACGAAAAAATATTCATTAAGGAATTCCTAAAGAATGCACTTTAAGGGGGTCAGCCACCTGGCGTAGTGGTTTAAGTTCAGCACACTCCAATTCCAAGGCCTGGATTCGTGGGTTTGGATCCCAGGCGTGGATCTACACCATTCAGCAGCCATGCTATGGTGATGACCTACGTACAAAATAGAGGAAGATTAGCATAGATGTTAGCCCAGGGCTAATCTTCCTCAAGGAAAAGACTTAAAAAGTAAAAAAGAATGTACTTTAAGAAGAAAGAAACTGGGCCGGCCCCGTGGCTAAGAAGTTAAGTGTGCACGCTCCGCTACTGGTGGCCTGGGGTGAGATCCTGGGTGCGCACCGATGCCCCCCTTCTCTGGCCATGTTGAGGCCGTGTCCCACATACAGCAACTAGAAGGCTGTGTAACTATGACATACAACTATCTACTAGGGCTTTGGGGGTGAAAAAAAAAGGAGGAGGATTGGCAATAGATGTTAGCTCAGAGCCGGTCTTCCTCAGCAAAAAGAGGAGGATTAGCATGGATGTTAGCTCAGGGCATATCTTCCTCACAAAAAAAAAAAAAGAAGAAGAAACAAACTGATAGAAGAAGAAATGGTAAGAGGTAAAAATGGATTGTGAGGCTAAAAAAGGGTAAACGTCTGAATAAATCATTGAAAGCATGATTTTTCCAAACAATCATAATATTGACAATGTATAACTGATGGAGTTAAAAACTAACGACAAGGGAACTTCTGTTTTAGAGTAGACCAGGACAGGAAAGCACTCGCTGCAAAACTGGACAAAGCCAGATAAATTATAAATATATTTTTAGAGCATCGGAGTACTTCAGAATCAACCAACTACAATTCCAGAAAGAAGAAAAAGAAATTTTTGTGAGCCCTGCAGCCGTTTTCTGATTCTGGGTGGTTGCCGAGGATCTGGCTTGCTCAGTCAGAGCCTCGACTAGGGAAAAGAGAAATTAGCCAAACTTATAGTGATTCTGCAGGACTGGTGTGGCAGAGGAAACCTGAGAGATTTCAGACATACAACTGCTCTTTCTCACAGCACCTGTGCTAAGTTTTGGTGCCACATAGAAATCTGGGGAACTAGGCCATAAAGCTTCCGCAAAACAAAATGAAACCTCCAGAAGTGGTGGAAGTGGCCTAAGTCCAACATACCGCTAGTCTGATCTTCAGGGAATTTCCCATATTGTGAAGCTATATCAAGTAGGAGGCTGGAGAGCTGTGCTGAGATGTCCGAAGTATGTAGCTGAATTGTCTATGGGCTCCCAAACTTGAGGAGACAGAAATCTACCAGACTTAGAACCAGACGCCTGTGCAGGGGAGGGGAGCACAGCAAACAAGAACAGGGAAAGTGGAAGGGCTGGGTTTACTAAAGTGAGACCCAGCCCGGACTCTGATCAAGGTCTGATTGGACTCAGGTGCTCCAACCTCACTCTGTTTCTCAATGAAGGAAAATAAAGTCATGTGGAACCTCTTGAGTTATGTTACACAGACCTTCCAAAGACACTGGTGAGAGGATGGAGAAGGCAAGCCACAGACTGGGAGAAGACCTTTGTAAATCACATATCTGACAGGACTATAAGGAACGCTCAAAACTCGGCAATAAGAAAATCCTAGTTTAAAATGGGCACAGGTTTGGACACTTCACCAAAGAAGATACACAGATGACAAATAAGCACATGAAAAGATGCTCAATGTCATTAATCGTGAGAAAGATGCACATAAAAACCACATTGAGATCCTGCTCTGTACCTATTAGAATGACTAGAATTAGAGAGGTTGAGCATACCAAGTGTTAATGAGGATGGAAAGTAACTGGAACACTCCTACATTGCTGGAGGGAACACAAAGTGGTTCAGCCTCTTTGGAACACAGTTTTATTTGTTTATTTACTTTTTTGTGAGGAAGATCAGCCCTGAGCTAACATCCATGCTAATCCTCCTCTTTTTGCTGAGGAAGACTAGCTCTGAGCTAACATCTATTGCCAATCCTCCCCCATTTTTTTCTCTCCAAAGCCCCAGTACATAGTTGTATGTCATAGTTGCACATTCTTCTAGTTGCTGTATGTGCGACTCGGCCTCAGCATGGCTGGAGAAGCGGTGGGTCAGTGTGCACCCGCGATCCGAACCCGGGTCACCAATAGAGGAGCGGACGCACTTAACCACTAAGCCACAGGGCCGGCCCCTGGAAAAACAGTTTTAAAGTGTAGTTAGTTATGCTGCTGTAACAAATTACCACAAATTTCATGACTTAAAACAACTCAGATTTATAGTGTTACAGTTCTGTAGGTTAGCAGTCTGACATGGGTCTCCTTGGGCTAAAATCAAGGTGTTGGCAGAACTAGGTTCCTTTGGGGGGACTATAAAGGTTAATGCATTTCCTAGCCCTTTCAAGCTTCTAGAGACCACCACATTCCTTAGCCTATGGCGCCCCTCCGCCACCCTCAAAACCAAGAACTCTGCATCTCTCTGGCCCTGCTTCCCTCGTTGCATCATTTTTATACTCTACTGCTTCTCTTTCCCTTTTAAGGACCTTTGTGATGCACTGGGCCAACCTGGATAATCCAGGATAATCTCCTTATTTTAAAGGCAGTTGATCAGCAACCTTAATTCCAACTGCAAATTTAATTCACCTTTGCCAAGTAAACTAAAGTATTCCCAGGTTCAGGGATTAGGACATCTTTGTGGACCATGACTTTGCTACCACAAAGAGTTTTTAAAATAAAGTTAAGCATACACATACCATGTGACCCAGCAATTTCACTTCTAGGTGCTTACCCAAGAGAAGAAGACTAATGTTCACACAAAAACTTGTTTGCAAAGATTTATAGTAGTTTTATTCATAGTCAAAAAAGACAAAACCGAAAATAACTGAAACGTCCTTCAACTGGTGGGTGAATAAACTGTGGTAAATTCATACAATGGATACCACATTCAGCAATAAAACAGAAGGAACTGCTGATACAGTCAACAACATGGATGAACACTGAAATATACGTATTGCGCTAAATGAAAGAAACAAGACTCAAAACGCTGAATACTGTAGGATTCCATTTATATGATATTCTAGAAAAGACAAACCATAGGGGAAGACAACAGATCATTAGCCACCAGGGGTTAAGGGTGGGGGAAGAGTTGACTACAAAAGAGCAGCTCAAGGGAGTTCTGGGTGCTGGAACTGTTCTGTATCTTGATTTTGGTAGTTGCACAGCTCTATGCATTTGTCAAAACTAACGTACAAAGAGGAAATCAAATACATCATTTCTCACCCATCAGATTGGCAAAAATTTAAAAATCTGACAATGCTGATCTGACAATTCCCAGGGCAAGGATGACTCAGACACTGTTGGCGGGAATGGAAATTGTTAAAACTTCAGAGGGTGATTTGGCTGCAGCTCGTCAAGTTGCAGATGCACATCAGCCTCTTGCCCAACAATCCACTCACAGGCAGGTGTCCATTCTAAGGAGTCCACGTGTGCTCGAGGAGACACACACACAAGTATAGTCATTGAACATGGTAGGGGAATGAATTAATTGTGGTTGGTTAGTTATTTTAAAAAGAAAGAAAAAAATGCATATGGGAAAGAATCCATCCTGCTGGCTACATATATGATCTGTGAAGGTAACTCATTGGTTTGTCTACTTAATAGTACATAGCACAGACAGCACTGTACTAGGAATCTGGAGACAAGCATCTGAGCATTTAGTTCCAACTCTGCCACTAAGTAGCAGTCAGACTATGGATGACTTAACTTGAGAAACCTCATTTTCCATTTCCCGGAAAATGAAGAGTTTAGGCTCTACAACCACCAAGATTATTTCCAATTCCACAATTCTATGATTCAATAAGTCAACAATCAAAAATTATATTCCAATTTACCTATGTTGAGAAACTGGTTTTCCCAGACACCCTGAAATCAGAAACTATCAGGGAAATAGGACATCTTAAAATATTGATACATAAAATGGCCCAAATTTATTGGTACATCTATGACTAGCTGTTTAATCAAGATTGTAACTCAGAAAGACCATATAAACAGCAAAACCCACCATATTGAATTTGGTGACCCTCAGGTAACACATATGTCCTCTCCCATTTTAACATTCTAAAACAAATTCACCATAGTAATGTGGGAGATCAAGATTTGGCCATCCTAAAATATATCTCTTTACCTTGATTGTTTTCTCTGAGGGACATTTGACCTACCACATTAACTGCCTAAAAAATTTGACATGGTGGCTCCTTCCTGGAACAGATCTATCATGATGACTATAAAGATAATGTAGGATAGAGGTTACAATAGAAAAGGCACAAACAAGCCCCTCTTATCAGAAGTTCTGTCTCTCTGGCCACATTCTCTAGATGGCCCTGCCAGGAGTTGCCAGACAATCATTTACATTTATAACGGAAATCTCCATTTATAAAGGTATCTCCCTCTGTTTTGGAAAGAAGGGGGGATGGCCTCATTTCTAGAGGCTTATCAATGTGGAAGGTGAGGCCTTAAATCTGCATAATAACCTTACTCTTGTTTACTGTGCTTTAGTGGTAATCTCCTATAACTGACTCCCCCCACCCACAACATGCTCCTTTGTCATTGGCTGAACATGGTATTTAAGACGACAATTTCTGCTATCGTGTTAAAAAACGCAGTGTCCCTGCTTTCTCCCATGTATACATGTTATTAAACTTGATATTATTTTCTCCTGCTAACCTGTCTTGCTAATTATTTGCCCAGCCATAAGAACCTTAAAGAAAAGGGCAGAGGGAGATTCTCCCTCTTTCCCCGACAGTTTTGGCGTAGTTGCCAGGAGCCACACTGGCAGGCAAGTTGCCTTCTCTGGCTTGAAGACCTGCCTTCTCCCTGCACTACTGCAGATGATGAGATACGGGAACGCCTGAAGAAAGCTAGCAAAAGGTAAGACTTCTTACCATGTCGGCCTCCCGGCATCTCTATCTGCAGAGTCTGGCAGAAGGAAGTGGTGAGAATTTTTTCTTTCTAACTTTAGATTGACAGGAGAAAATATTTGGGAAACTAGTTTCTTGTGCTTTTAGTGACTCTTGGTTTAAATTTGGTAGAGTACTCTTGGTTTTCATCTTGATCCCTTTTTCTCCCAGAGGTAGTCTCTGTTTTTCTCTTTTGTCTGTGTCTTTTGTCATAAGAAAGAAATACCATAGGGCAGGACGCAGGCATAGGCCCTATAAGCCTGCTGTCCGGGCCGGCGCCACAGACTGGTGAGTTTGCAGGTCTCACCAGACTGGCGTCTATTTAGACAAACTTTGCTGTGGGTTAATATGCACATGAAGTGAAGGCCATTGCCAAGGGCATCTTGGAAGCCAAAAAGGCCGCAAATTTGGTGGGTACGGGTCGAGCAGTTAAGAGCCATTAGCGTGCTCGCCACTTTCAGAAGACTCCTGTGACAGGATAAGTTGGGTCACGGAACGGGGTAGATGACACACGTCTCCTGCCAACTGCAAGAAAATGTCCGTGCAACGATGAGGTACTCTGTAAAGCACACAGTCCCCAACCCCGCGGTACCTCCCCCCCTAGGTATTTTTCTGGCTACAAGAGAACTAAGGCGTGGCTAAGGCTGTCATTGTGCACATAAGAAAAAAAAAACGGACGAGGTTTTTCCTTCTATCTTGTTCTGTGTCCTGAGAAAACTTGGCTTTGTGATCAGTGAGAATATTCTCCTTGGTCTCCACCATACGGAAGGTGCATTTAGCGAGGTGCCCCTTGGTGGCCAGTCAAGTAGACTGGGGTTCTGAACTGTCTCTTTGTCTGGCTGTGCCAAGCTCTCAGGGGAGTTTGTCATAAAGGGCCCAGTCCATAAGGGCTTTTGTCGTCTTCACCTTTGTTGCTTGTTAGTGATGGAAAAATCCCATTCCAGTATCATCTGCCCGGTGTCACAGATTAGCGGGTCTGTGACTGGAGGCGTCCCACACTATTGTGGGAGACCGGAGACACCGTTTTCACTACACCATCCTTACCGCCTGTGCAATGAAGGTCTTTACTTTCTCTGAACATTTTTGGGAATGAATTCTGTGGATCATAGGGGCTACATCATCTGCGCCCTCACCAGGGACGCCTCTTGTGTCCTTGATAAAGATTTATTCTAAGCATGGAAAGTTACTTCCGGGTCTTTCTTTAAAAAGGCTTATTGGATTCAATCACTATTGGAATAAATATACAAATGAAGATCCTACTCGTCAATGGCCAGACGACGGATCCTTTAAATTGGAATGACTTCTAAATTGAAAAAAATAAATAAATATTTTGAGAGCTCTCACATAATTATTTATTTGATACCTAGGAAAAGGCCAGAAAAAAGAACTAGCCTTTTTTTTTTGACTAGCCTTAAGACCTTGACTCAGGTTACAGTTAAATTGAGAACATGTAAAAGTATGAGTGTTCATAAGATTGTGAAGGTTAAAATGTTTGAGCTAAGTTTATATAAAGAGGTTACATCAACTTTGCCTGAGTATGTTTTAAAATGTCTGACTGGGAATGCTTCCCTTGTCCAAAATTAGAAGACCAAGACCTATTGATAAAAGTCTTAATGATAACTATCTTTAAAGGTATAAGAGGTGATAAAATTTACATAAAATTTTTTTAGAAAAAAACTGATGTTATTTCTATTACATAACTAGTTAACAAAAATAATAATTTAAATGATGGCTAATTTTATCTGAAGTCTTATAAAGTCTTGTAGGCAATCTAAAAAATTATTGGGAATAAGTAACTAAATAGTTGTAAAAAGGATGAATGTTGGATAAAATATAAACAATTATGTGTTATGGTGGTTACAACTTCCAAACTCTTTTTGGTGACTTAAAACTTTAGAGTTTTGCTAAAATTTATGACAAAAATTCTCTGAATATCAACATTTCCAAATAAGATAAGATATTAGACATTGATTGCTAAACTTACATTTGTCCACTTTTGGCTTTTCATTACAAGAAAACTAAAAGGTGTTTTGACTAAAGACACTCACAAACTGAAAGTGAAGGGATGGAAAAAGATACTCCACGCAAGTGGCAATGAAAAGAAAGCTCGGATAACAGTACTCATGTCAGATAAAATAGAATTTAAAACAAAAACTGTAAAAAGAGACAAAGAAGAGCATTACATAATGATCAAGGGAACAATCCAACAAGAGGATATAACACTTGTAAATATCTATGCACCCAATGTAGGTGCACCTAAATATATAAAGCAATTATTAACAGACATAAAAACAGAAATAGTCAGTAACACAATAATAGTAGGGGACTTTAACACTCCACTTAGATCAACGGATAAATCATCCAAACAGAAGATCAATAAGGAAACATTGGCCTTAAAAGACACACTAGAACAGATGGACCTAGCAGACATATATCGAGCATTCCATCCAAAAACCGAAGAATACACGTTCTTTTCAAATGCACATGGAACATTCTCCAAGATTGATCACATATTAGGCCAAAAACAAGTCTCCATAAATTTAAGAAGATTGAAATAATACCAAGCATCTTTTCTGACCACAACGGTATGAAACTAGAAATCAACTATAGGAAGAAAATCAGAAAAGCCACAAATACATGGAGATTAAACAAAATGCCACTGAACAACGACTGGGTTAATGAAGAAATCAAAGAAGAAATCAAAAAATACCTGGAGACAAATGAAAATGAAAATAAGACATGCCAGAATTTATGGGATACAGCAAAAGCGGTTCTAAGAGGGAAGTTTATAGCGATACAGGCCTATCTCAACAAACAAGAAAAATCTCAAATAAACATTCTAACAATGCAGCTAAAGGAACTGGAAAAAGAAGAACAAACCAAGCCCAAAATCAGTAGAAGAAGGGAAATAATAAAAATCAGAGCAGAAATAAATGAAATAGAGACCAAAAAAACAATAGAAAAAATTAATAAAACCAAGAGCTGGTTCTTTGAAAAGATAAACAAAATTGACAAATATTTAGCTAGACTCACCAAGAAAAAAAGAGAGAAGGCACAAATAAGTAAAATCAGAAATGAAAGAGGAGAGGTTACAACAGACACCTTGGAAATACAAAAGATTATAGGAGAATACTATGAAAAGATATATGCCAACCAATTCGACAATCTGGAAAAAATGGATAAATTCTTAGAATCATACAACCTTCCAAAACTGGATCAAGAAGAAGTAGAGAATTTGAATGGACCTATCACCAGTAAGGAGATCGAAACAGTAATCAAAAACTTCCCCAAAAATAAAAGTCCAGGACCAGATGGCTTCCCTGGTGAATTCTACCAAACATTCAAAGAAGATTAATACCTATCTTTCTCAAACTCTTCCAAAAAATTGAGGAGGAGGGAAGCTCCCTAACTCATTCTATGAAGCCGACATTACCCTGATACCAAAACCAGACAAGGAAAACACAAAAAAAGAAAATTACAGGCCAATATCACTGATGAACATCGATGCAAAAATCCTCAACAAAATACTAGCAAATCACATACAACAATACATTAAAAAGATTATACACCATGACTAAGTGGGATTTATTCCAGGGATGCAGGGATGGTTTAACATTCGCAAATCAATCAACGTAATACTCCACATTAATAAAATGAAGAATAAAAATCACATGATCATCTCAATAGATGCAGAGAAAGCATTTGACAAGATACAGCATCCATTTATGATAAAAACTCTGAATAAAATGGGTATAGAAGGAAAGTACCTCAACATAATAAAGACCATATATGAGAAACCCACAGCTAATATCATCCTCAACGGTGAAAAACTGAAAGGAATCCCTCTAAGAACAGGAACCACACAAGGATGCCCACTGTCACCACTCCTATTTAACATAGTACTGGAAGTCCTAGCCAGAGCAATCAGGCAAGAGAAAGAAATAAAAGGGATCCAAATTGGAAAGAAGAAGTGAAACTGTCACTATTTGCAGATGACCTGATTTTATATATAGAAAACCCTAAAGAATCCACCAGAAAACTTTTAGAAGTAATAAACGAATATGGTAAAGTTGCAGGATACAAAATCAACATACAAAAATCGGTTGAATTTCTGTACACTAACAACGAAGTAGCAGAAAGAGAAATTAAGAATACCATCCCATTTTCAATTGCAACAAAAAGAATAAAATACCTAGGAATAAACTTAACCAAAGAGGTGAAAGATCTATACACCTAAAAGTATAAAACATTTCTGAAAGAAATTGAAGAAGACACAAAGAAATGGAAAGATATTCCGTGCTCTTGGATTGGAAGAATTAACATAGTTAAGATGTCCATACTTCCTAAAGCCATCTATAGATTCAATGCAATCCCTATCAACGTTCCAACAAAATTTTTCACAGAAATAGAACAAAGAATCCTAAAATTTATATGGAACAACAAAAGACCCCGAATAGCTAAAGGAATCCTGAGAAAAAAGAACAAAGCTGGAGGTATAACACTCCCTGATTTCAAAATATACTACAAAGCTATAGTAACCAAAACAGCATGGTACTGGCACAAAACAGACACACAAATCAATGGAATAGAATCGAAAGCCCAGAAATAAACCCACACATCTATGGAGAGCTAATCTTTGACAAAGGAGCCAAGAACATACAATGGGGAAAAGAATGTCTCTTCAACAAATGGTGTTGGGAAAACTGGATAGCCATATGCAAAAAAATGAAAGTAGACCCTTACCTTACACCATACAGAAAAATTAACTCCAAATGGATTAAAGACTTGAATGTAAGACCTGAAACTGTGAAACTTATGGAAGAAAACATAGGCAGCAAGCTCTTCGTCATCGGTCTTAGCAACATCTTTTCAAACACCACGTCTGACCGGGCAAGAGAAGCAATAGAAAAAATAAACAAATGGGACTACATCAAACTAAAAAGCTTCTGCACAGCAAAGGAAACCATCAACAAAACGAAAAGACAACCTAACAATTGGGAAAAGATATTTGCAAACCATACTTCTGATAAGGGCTTAATCTCCAAAATATATAAAGAACTCATGCATCTCAACAACAAAAAAACTACTAACCCAATTAAAAAATCGGCAAAAGACCTGAACAGACATTTCTCCAAAGATGATATACAGATGGCCAACAGACACATGAAAAGATGTTCAAAATCACTCACTATCAGGGAAATGTAAATCAAAACTACAATAAGATATCACCTCACGCCCGTCAGAATGGCTATAATTAACAAGAAAGGAAACAACATGTTTTGGAGAGGATGTGGAGAGAAGGGAACTCTCATACACTGCTGGTGGGAGTGCAAACTGGTGCAGCCACTATGGAAAACAGTATGGACATTCCTCAAAAAATCAAAGATAGAACTACCATATGATCCAGCTCTTCCACTGTTGGGTATTTATCCAAAGAACTTGAAAACACCAATTTGTAAAGGTACATGCACCCGTGTGTTCATTGCAGCGTTATTCACAACAGCCAAGATTGGAAGCAACCTAAGTGTACGTCAAGGGACGAATGGATAAAGAAGCTGTGGTATATATACACAATGGAATACTACTCAGCCATAAGAAACGATGAAATCCAGCCATTTGTGACAACATGGATGGACACTGAGGGTATAATGCAAAGTGAAATAAGTCAGAGGGAGAAGGTCAAATACCGTATGATTTCCTTCATTAAGTAGTAGATATAACAACAGTAAACAAACACATAGGGACAGAGATTAGATTGGTGGTTACCAGAGGGTAAGGTGGGAGAGAGGAGGGTGAAAGGGATAATTCGGTACGTGTGTGGTGATGGGTTGTAATTAGTATTTGGGTGGTGAACATGATGTAATCTATGCAGAAATAGAAGTACAATGATGTACAGCTGAAATTTTTACAATGTCATAAACCAATGTTACGGCAATAAACAAAATAAAAGGTGTTTTGGGTCTATTGGTAAACATGTGCTTTATTAAAAGATTATTTTATAAAATAACATATTTCTAGAAGTTATAAAGTGTTTATAAATTTTCCAAGCCTCAAGATACTAATGCAAAAAAAAAGTTTATAATGGTTTACTTAGTTTTTACTTACAAATTAAGGTTTCTAAAGGTTAAAATTTCTAATTAATATATGTGATTGAAGCTACTAAAAAATTTAAAAAAATATGTCTGTGTACAAAAAAAATAAGATGTATAAACGTTCAAAAAATGGAAATGTTTTGTTTGGTTGATTAAGAAAAATAAATTTGTCCTCAAGTACTAAGAAGAAAATAAAAAACAATGGACAAATTCTGATTGTAAAAAGAAAGTTATAAAAGGTGTGGAAGAGAAATTCTAAAAAAGGAGTTTTTGCATGGTCAAGTTGGCTAAGATTAAAATAAATTTAATTAAGTAAATGAGTTTTAATAGCAGAAGTAAGCTGGTACAAAATTAAAATGTGGTCTTCTGTTTCTTAAATAGATAATTTGCTTAAACTTGATAAAGAGGTTACAAAAGATTTTTCTTTACCTTTCGGTAAGTCTACCTAAAAGACAGAAAGAAAAAAAAGAAACTGTTAATTTCCTCTGTTCAAAAGACTGAGGTCTCTCTATTCCGGCTTTTTGGACTGTTAATGCTCTTTGTGTTTTGATTTTTTATATTTTTGACAAGCTTCCCAAAATTCATGTCTTAAATAAAGTCTTTCTTTTCCTTTGGAAATTTTCAAAGAACCCTAAAACGTCTCAAAAAAATTTGCTCTCTTCCAATAAGGAAAAAGACAAAAAAATTTTCTCTCTACCTATAAAGAAAAAGATACTAGACTTATTAGGCTTATTCAGCATGTTAAATTACATGAAAAGCATTGTCAGACAAGTGATTATAAGCCTGCTTAGGTGGTATTTTGTGGGTAAATGTTATTGATATAGGTGTTTTAAAATTGGATAACATTACTAAAATTCTAATATGTCCTGGTTATCAGTCATAATTCTGGTTATTATTATTTTAAAGTGTTATATGTCACAAAATTAACCAAATTTCTCTGTCAATTGCCATTTTGAGGTCTTGTTGTTTACAGATATTTCTTTGCTCTAATGCTTTTGCAAAATGTTTCAACTTTAAAAAAATTCATAAACAAGACTCTGACATTTACACTGGAGTACAGGTTTCTGATAAACTTTCTGATCATAAAACTGAACTGGGTAAGAAGTTACAGAAATCTGTTAGAGAGACTGTTAACTTCATAAAGCTGTTAACAAAAAGATTGAGATCAAGTATAGATTACACAAGACTAAATAAACTGGTAAAAATGATTATAATTTTTATGATTTTTCACTTAAAATATTGCTAAATTTTTAATGTTTTGTTTTTTTCAGATTTAAAGAAAACTTTTTCTCTTTTCTCCAGAGCCAGCTATAACATAACAATTTAATAAATGATACTTTTATTAACAAAATCAAAATATTTCTCTTTTTCTCTCTACATGATCCCTCCAAAATTTAAAAACTCTTAGTGAGTAAATATTGTTGTTTTCATGGCAATATAGTTATTTACATAAGTTCAATAAAAATCTGTTCTCCTTATAACAAGACACAATTAAAAACACTAATTATATTACCAAGGCTGTGACTAAAACATCATATTTACGATATAACCATACAGCTTTTGAAAAATAAAGATTAGACTTTATAAAATAAAGCCACATAAAAATATTGGCCTAGTACCTTATGTTCCAAACAACACTTACCAAGATAAATAAAAAATGTCACTTAGCTGACAAGTACAAAAAACCTCAAAATATTTTAGAAAAACCTCAAAAAAAATTCACCCAAATCTATAGATATTACAGACAAAGTCTGATGACAAAATCCTTGGCTTGGCTTTCCTGGCCTAGAGAGGTCTTTAAAGTTAAATCTGAAATTCCTTATAAAAAGTTCCAACAAAGCAGATTTAAAAGAGCCTATGTCATCAATTGCTATTCTTACTATACTTATATAAATAATTGGGCCAACTCTATTAGAACTAGACTTATTTTACAAACTAGTTAGTTTTAATTTGACTATCCTTGATAAAAATGAGGGTGATTTAAAAAAAATTATATTTCAATAAAAACTATAATATTGTGGGGGGAAGAGGGAGAATCTCCCTCTGCCCTTTTTCTTAAGGTTCTTATGACTGGCCAAATAATTAACAAGACAGGTTAGCAGGAGAAAATAATACCAAGTTTAATAACATGTATACATGGGAGAAAGCAGGGACACTGCGTTTCTCAACACAATAGCAGAAATTCTCATCTTAAGTACCACGTTCAGCCAATGACAAAGGAGGATGTTGGGGGTGGGGGGAGTCAGTTACAGGAGATTACCACTAAAGCACAGTAAACAAGAGTAAGGATATTATGCAACTTTAAGGCCTCAGCTTCCACATTGGTAAGCCTCTAGAAATGAGGCCATCTCCCCCTCTTCCCAAAATAGAGAGGGAGATACTTTTACAAATGGAGATTTCCCTTATAAATGTAAATGATTGTCTGGAAACTCCTCACAGGGCCATCCAGAGAATGTGGCCAAGGGGCAGAACTTCTGCTAAGTGGGAATTGTTTGTGCCTTTCCTATTGTAACCTCCATCCTATATTATCTTTACAGCCATCATGATAGATCTGTTCCAGGAAGGAGCCACCATGTCAAATTCTTTAGGCAGTTAGTGGGGGATGTCAAATGTCCCTAGAGAAAACAACCAAGGTAAAGAGATAGATTTCAGGGTGGCTAAATCTTGATCTCCCACAGTCCCGCCTTTGAAACTACAAGTTTCACAGTCCCTTTGAAATTTAAAGTAGTTTCATAGTACAGAAGCTGGGTTGGTAAATTGTTTCATCTCACTGAACACATTTATTAGTCCTGATAATAGATCAGTTCAATTAAGTTCATTTTAGAAGGTGGTGATGCAGGTGGGCTCTCAAGGCTATGCCTATATTATGGAAGCAAGCAATCAAGTATTTAATAGAAGCATTTCTATGTAAACAAAAGAAAAACAAGATTAATGGTTGGAGTAAATTATAAACCAGTTTCTGAGGTCAGAGGACAGCCAGTTAAGATGATTTTTAGATGTCAGCGAGAAAGTATCTTTTGCAGTTTCAAATGTCTCTGATGGTGTCATCAGGTCATCTCTTAAGTTTATATCAAGTCCATCAGCTTCAATTTGTAAGGCTTCAGGAAAAAGGACAGGTTCAGTTTTCAGTGATTTCAAAAGAAAATGATGGAAAAAATCAAAAATGTTAGTTTGGACATCTGTAGCTAGATATTTCAGGAGACTGGAAGAAACCAGGATCCAGTCTAGTCAACAGATATAAAATAAAAACCTCAAAAGACAATTAACAAAACTAGGATCTAATATCCGCAAATTTATACTGAAATAGTTTTTACTGAAATATAATTTTGCTCTCTAAAATCACCCTCATTTTCATTAAGATAGCCAAAGTAAAACTAACTAGTTTGCAAAATAAGTCTAGTTCCAATAGAGTTGGCACAATTATTTACATAAGTACAGCAAGAATAGCAGTTGATCACATAGGCTCTTTTAAATCTGCTTTGCTGGAACTTTTTATAAGGAATCTCACATTGATCTTCAAAGGCCTCTCGAGGCCAGGAAAGCCAAGCCAAGGATTTTGTCATCAGACTTTGCCTGTAATACCTACAGATTTGGGTGAATTCCTCTCCTCCGAGGTTCCCCCAAAATATTTCGAGGTTCCTTGTACCTGCCAGATAAGTGACATTCTTTACTTGTCCTGGTAAGTGATGCTTGGAACATAAGGTACCAGGCCAATACTTCCACGTGGCTTTTCATAAAGTCCAATCTTCATTCCTCAAAAGCTGTATGGTTATATCGCAAATATGATTTTCCAGTCACAGCCTTGGTAATATAACCAGTGTTTCCAATTGTGTCCTGTTATAAGGAGAACAGATTCTTATTGAACTTATGCAAATAACTATATTGCCATGAAAACAACAATACTCACTTACTAAAGAGTTTCTAAATTCGAGGGATCAGGTAGAGAGAAAAAGATAAATATTTCAATTTTACTTACAAAAGTATCATTTACCAAATTGCTATAAATCATAGCTAGCTCAGGAGAAAAAAGAAAAAGTTTTCCTTAAATCTGAAAAAACACAACATTAAAAATCCAGCAATACTTCAAATGAAAAATAATAAAAATTATAATTATCCTTATCAGTTCATTCAGTCCTGTGTAATCTATTCTTGATCGCAATCTTTCTGTTAGCAGCTTCATGAAGTTATCAGTCTTTCCATCAGATTTCTGTAATTTCTTACCCAGTTCAGTTTTATGATCAGAAAGTTTGTCAGAAACCTGTACTCCAGTGTAAATGTCAGAGTCCTTTCTATGAATTTTTCAGAAGTTTAAACATTTCACAAAAGCATTAGAGAAAAGAAATAAGTCTGTAAACAATAAGACCTCAAAATGGCAATTGACAGAGAAATTTGTTTAATTTTGTGACATACAACACTTTAAAATAATAATAACCAGAATTATTATTGATAACCAGGACAGATCAGAATTTCAGTAATGTTATACAATTTTAAAACACCTATGTCAATAACATTTGCCCACATAATACCACATAAACAGACTTATCATCATTTGTCTGACAATGCTTTCCATGTAATTTAACATACTAATTAAGCCTAATAAGTTTAGTATCTTCCTCCTTATAGGTAGAGAGCAAATTTCTTTGTCTTCCTCCTTATAGGAAGAGAGCAAATTTCTTTGAGAACTTTCAGAGCCCTTTGAAAATTCTCAAAGAAAAAAAGTAAAAAAAAGACTTTATTTAAGATATGAATTTTGGGGAAGCTTGTCAAAAATATAAACAGTCAAAGCAAACAGAGTATTAACAGTCCAAAAAGCCTGAATAGAGAGACCTCAGTCTTTTGAACACAGGAAATTAACAGTTTTTTTTTTCTTTCTGTCTTTTAGGTAGACTTACCCAAAGGTAAAGAAAAATCTTTTGTAACCTCTTTATCAAGTTTAAGCAAATTATCCTTTTGAGAGACAGAAGACCAAATTATAATTTTGTACCAGCTTACTTCTGCTATTAAAACTCATTTACCTAATTAAATTCATTTTAATCATAGCCAATTTGACCATGCATATAACTCTTCTTCCAGAATTCCTCTTTCACAAACCTATAACTGTCTTTTTACATTCAGAATTTGCCCCATGTCTTTGTTTTCCCTCCTAGTACTTGAGGACAAATTTATCTTACTTAATCAATCAAACAAAATATTTCCATTCTTTGTACCTTCTTTATGCATCTTACTTTCCTTGTACACAGACATATTTTTCTTAATTTTTTAGTAGCTTCAATCACATATATTAATTAGAAATTTTAACCTTTAGAAACCTTAATTTGTAAGTAAAAACTAAGTAAACCATTATAAACTTTCTTTTACATTAGTATCTTGTGGCTTGGAAAATTTATGAACACTTACTTCATCATTTCTGGAAACATGTTACTTTATAGTACAATCTTTTTTTTTTTTTTTTTTGTGAGGAGATCAGCCCTGTGCTAACATCCGCCAATCCTCCTCTTTTTTTGCTGAGGAAGACGGCCCTGGGCTAACATCTGTGCCCATCTTCCTCCACTTTATATGCGACGCCGCCACAGCATGGCTTGCCAAGCAGTGCGTCGGTGCGCGCCCGGGATCCGAACCAGCGAACCCCGGGCCGCCGCAGCGGAGCGCGCGCACTTAACCGCTTGCGCCACTGGGCCGGCCCCAGTACAATCTTTTAATAAAACACATGTTTACCAATAGACCCAAAACACCTTTCAGTTTTACTGTGATGAAAAGCCAAAAGTAGACAAACGTACATTTAGCAATCAATGTCTAATATATTATCTTATTTGGATATGATGATACTCAGTGAATTATTTTCATGAAATTTAGCAAAACTCTAAAGTTTTAAGTCACTGAAAAGAGTTTGGAAGCTGTAACCACCATAACACATAATTATTCTTTAAAGTTTATCCAACATTCATCTTTTTCACAACGATTTAGTTACTTATTCCCAATAATTATTTAGATTGCCTATAAGACTTCATAAGACATTATTAGATAAAATTAGCCATCGTTTAAATTACTATTTTTGTTAACCAGTTGTGTAATAGAAATAACATCAGTTTTTTCCTACAAAATTTCATGTAAATTTCATCATCTCTTATACCTCTAAACATAGTTATCATTAAGATTTTTATCAATAGGTCTTGGTCTTCTAATTTTGGACAAGGGAAGCATTCCCAGTCAGACATTTTAAAACATACCCAGGCAAAGTTGATGTAACCTCTTTATATAAAATTATCTTAAACATTCCAACCTTTATAATCTTATCAACACTTACACTTTACATGTTCTCAATTCAGTTGTAACCTGAGTCAAGGTCTTAAGGCTACTCAAATTTTTCCCTTTATTTTTCTGGCCTTTTCTTAGGTACCAAATATATAATTATGTGAGAGTTCTCAAAACATTTTTTCCCCCCATTTAGAAGTTTTCCCAATTCAAAGGATCTGTCATCTTGCCATTGACGTGTAGGATCTTCATTTGTATATTTATTCCAATAGTGACTCGATCCAATAAGCCTTTTTAAGGAAAGACCCGGAGGAAACTTTCCACGCTTAGAATAAATCTTTACCATGGACGCAAGAGGCGTCCCTGGTGAGGGCACAGATGATATAGCCCCCATGATCCACAGAATTCACTCCCAAAGATGTTCAGAGAAAGTAAAGACCTTCGTTGCACAGGCGGTAAGGATGGTGTAGTGCTCCGGTCTCCCACAATAGTGTGGGATGCCTCCAGTCACATACCCGCTAATCTGTGACACCAGGCAGGCGATACTGGAATGGGATTTTTCCAGCACTAACAAACAACAAAGGTGAAGACGACAAAAGCCCTTATGGACTGGGCCCTTTATGACAAACTCCCCTGAGAGCTTGGCACAGCCGGACAAAGAGACAGTTCAGAAGCCCAGTCTACTCGACTGATCACCAAGGTGCACTCCGGTAAATGCACCTTCCGTATGGTGGAGACCAAGGAGAAGATTCTCACTGGTCACAAAGCCAAGTTTTCTCAGGACACAGAACAAGACAGAAGGAAAAACCTCATTCGTTTTTTTTTTTCTTATGTGCACAATGCCAGCTTTAGGCACGCCTTAGGTCTCTTGGAGTCAGAATAATACCTAGGGGGGGCAGGTGCCGCGGGGTTGGGGACTGTGTGCTTTACAGAGTACCTCGTCTTTGCACGGACATTTTCTTGCAGTTGGCGGGAGACCTGTGTCATCTACCCCGTTCCGTGACCCAACTTATCCTGTCACGGGAGTCTTCTGAAAGTGGCGAGCGCCCTAATGGCTCTTAACTGCTCTACCCGTGCCCACCAAATTTGCGGACATTTTGGCTTCCAAGATGCCCTTGGCAATTTCCTTCACTTCCTGTACATATTAACCCACAGCAAAGTTGGTAGACGCCGGTCTGGTGAGACCCGCAAACTCACCAGTCTGTGGGGCCGGCCTGGACAGCAGGCTTATAGGGCCTATGCCTGCGTCCTACCCTATGGTATTTCCTTTTTATGACAAAACACACAGACAAAAGAGAAAAACAGAGACTACCTCTGGGAGGAAAAGGCATCAAGATCAAAACCAAGAGTACTCTACCAAATTTAAACCAAGAGTCACTAAAAGCACAAGAAACTAGTTTCCCAAATATTTTCTCCTGCCAATCTAAATTTAGAAAGAGAAAAAATTCTCACCATTTCCTTCTGCCGGACTCCGCAGATAGAGATTCCCGGAGGCTGACATGGTAAGAAGTCTCACCTTTTACCGGCTTTCGTCAGGCGTTCCTGTATCTCATCATGTGCAGTAGTCCAGAGAGAAGGCAGGTCTTCCAGCCAGAGAAGGCAAATTGCCAGCCAGTGTTGCTCCTGGCGATTACAGCAAGAGGGGAAATCTCCCTCTGCCCTTTTCCTTAAGGTTCTTCTGGCTGGCCAAATAATTAACAAGAGAGGTTAGCAGGAGAAAATAATACCAAGTTTAATAACATGTATACATGGAAGAAAGCAGGGACACTGCGTTTCTCAACACAATAGCAGAAATTCTCGTCTTAAATACCATGTTCAGCCAATGACAAAGGAGGATTTTGGGGGTGAGGGGAGTCAGTTACAGGAGATTACCACTAAAGCACAGTAAACAAGAGTAAGGTTATTATGCAGCTTTAAGGCCTCAACTTCCACATTGATAAGCCTCTAGAAATGAGGCCATCCCTCTCTCTTCTCAAAACAGAGAAGGAGATATCTTTACAAATGGAGATTTTCCTTATAAATGTAAATGATTGTCTGGCAACTCCTCACAGGGTCATCTAGAGAATGTGGCCAGAGAGACAGAACATCTGATAAGAGGGGCTTGTTGGTGCCTTTCCTATTGTAATCTCCATCCTGCATTATCTTTATAGCCATCATGATAGATCTGTTCCAGGAAGGAGCCACCATGTCAAATTCTTTAGGCAGTTAGTGGGGGAGGTCAAATGTCCCTAGAGAAAACAACCAAGGTAAAGAGATAGATTTCAGGGTGGCCAAATATTGAGCTCCCACAAATGTATTTTTTTAATCAGAAATATTAAAACTAATGATTAAACTAAATGATTAAATATTAAAACTAATGGCAACTAATGACCTGTTTTCTTTCCCTATGGTTTATCTTTTCTAAAATATCATATAAATGAATCCTATCGTATTTGGCCTTTTGACTTTTCACCCTATCAGTCAAATCAAAATTTGAAAATTCCTGTTCTATGAGCTTTCCTAATCTAAATTCTTACAATTGTAAATGAATATGGAGACAAAACACACACTACATACTACTTCTAAAAACCTCCTCCTAATCCGATTTTAATTCTATCACCAACTGCCAAGAAAAATCTTTCCACTGATACCAAAATTCCCTACACATTATGTCAATCATCAATTGATCAGTCATCAGTCTATGTTAACAGAATGTGAGTTATTATTAGGAAGCTACATAATTTGCACCAAAGATTGTTTAAAGCTCCTTTCATTAAATGCAGTTTACAATAATTCACAGGCTTCAAAGTTCGCCTTGCAAATATACAGTCAATTATCAGAAACTATTAATGGGATTAGGCTTTTCTATAAAAGTGGTCCCAAGGAAGTAGGAATATTTATTTGTTTAAAGAACGCAATGAGGAGCCCAATAGCCTGAGCAGAGTCAGACAGAGGAGCGCTGACCACAGGCCATCTTATGAAGGGCTGTGTTCACCGGGAGATATCCCGACCTGGCCTAGACGGGGTCCCAGGTGGCATGAACTCAAGGGCTCTTGCAGAGGGCAGGCGACTCTCTGCTGCCCCCTGCACCTCTGCTGGGTGGGCAGGAGGCCCTGCTGTGGTGGGGCCCCGCCAAGGCAGAGAGACCGGCCTGCCAGGCGGCGCTCCTCTGTTCCTCCAAGGGGCAAAGTTGGGCTCCCCTGCCTGGAGCAGCCCCCCAGCAGCCCCGGCCCCCGCCCCCGACACTGCGCTCTTGCCATCTGCAGCGGAGATTGCCACACCCAGCCCGCTGCCCACCTCCTACCTCGGCACCACTCCTGCCCAGCTTTCCTCCACACTACAGAAAGGAGAGCTCCCCAGTGCTGGAAATTCTGGAGGAAGGATCCAGAAATCGCCAATCCCCCCACACAAACCTCCGAGGCAGCCAAGTCCACACCAGGGACCCCGGCTCCAGTGCACACGCTCCGGGGCTCTCCAGGACGCCGGCCCCTCTGCTGCTTTGAGCGCCCGTCCTGCGCATGCTCGGGCGTCTCTGAGGATACAATAGGAACCGCTGGGGTGGGCACAGGAGGGGTTGGGGACTGAGGTGTCCCTGAGAGGGAGAGCGGGAGCAGGCTGTCCCTCTGCAGCTCTTGACTCTGCTCTCCCTGGATGACTGTCAGCTCCTGGAGAAGATCTGCCTTCCCTTGAGGCGGCTCCTCCTGTTCTGAGAAGTGCGTCACATGAACTAACATTTGTTTCAAAAAGAACGATGACATCCTTAACACCTGATGTGTCGTGTCCCCAGAAGAATTCTCTGCTTCCCCAGAAAACTAGACAGCGAGCAGCTGGGACCGTGTTCTGACCCAGGAAGGAAGGATGCTGAGGGCAAAGCTGTCTCCCCTCTGCCGGCTCCTTCCCCTGATTTGTGGCCCTGATGGGGCTATAGCATTGGGGACTCGTGCAGGTGACAACGCTCAAGTGTTTGCCAATGGTATTACATTTCTTATGATTTAGTGGTTAAAACGGGAAGCTAGCTGTCAGTTTTCCTGACGATTTCACTCGCAGAAATGTCTTTGGACAAAGAAGTTTGCTTAATTTCTGATTTTTATAATCAATAACAATAATTAAAATACTTATTTTCTTAATCTCATTGGCATGCTAAAACAAACAAATCACTTGATTTTCACCAAATTGGACACATTTTCGTTAAAACTTTGGGAGTATCATTGTTTGAGGTAAAGAATGCATTTGGGAAGAACAATTACCCTTAGATAATATCTTCCCAGATAAATGTACAAACACACAGTTATGAGCCATTTTGAGGGGCCTGGGAAATCCAGTTTGAGTTCTACAATAGATCATCAGAAGGTTAAATTAGTAATTTTCTGAGGAGTTTGCAAGTAAATGTTCATGTTGTCTTCATCAAATAGGTCTGGTGATTTAATGAAGGTTGTGCTTAATGATAAAAGTGTTCAAGAGACTGAGAAATATTAAGTAAATGTACTAAAAACAAAAAGGTGCAAATCAAAGTAAAGCCTGCCATTATCCTCTTTAAAACAGAGTCACAGTAGCACTATTGTCAAGGTATGAGAAGGCATAAAAATGCTTTATAAAGTCAATTCTTCACTTCCAAAGGACCTAACGTGACATTCTAGGAGTCTCCATAGTCTTTCACTCATCTAGATTATAATTGCTCAATTTATATTTTAAAGACTAATGAATCTGAGGGCAAAATATTCAAGGTCAGTGTTTAATTGTTTTTCATTGTTGCAAAGTACATGGGTATAAAGTGTGGCTGAAATCCATGGTCTTGGAGAATAAAAATATATAGAACTTATTTATCACTCTCACAGCATGTCCTGACTTAATCCTACAAATGTCCCAAGAGTAAAACCACAGTGAATTCCATTCTGTTCTTAGATATGACATCTTTCATTCGTAATGAATATTCTCAAATTAGGCTCTAGCTAGTAATTATGTTCCTGATGCAAATATGCAATAAATAAGAATCCATGCATGATTAAATTTGGCTCAAGAAGACTACTTAGAACCCAAATTTGTTTTTTGCTTTGTTTTTCTTTATCGATTTCTTTCTTTCTCCTCAGCAGAGTCGGCAGATAGATGACATAGAATGCTGAGAGACTGGAGGGCAGAGTCTTGAAGAATGTGGGATTTCCTAATCTTCCAGATCTTTTTTATCTTTAAAATTCTATGATTTTTCTATTTATATAGGGGTTCATTTTTTTCATTATTTCTAATAGTGATCATAATAGTGAGACTAACAAAACTTAGCACTTGTGGAACATTTTTCATCATAAAAATTTACTTTATTTTGACAATTGTTAATATATTAAAAAGCCACTGAGAGCTAATCTGACGCTCAGAGGATTTTTAGGGTAGTGAGACTGTTCTGTGCAAAATGGTGGCTACATGTCACTATATGTATGTCAAAATCCATGGAACTGTACATCACAAAGTGTGACCCTTAAACTAGAGACTGTAGTTCATAACAACGTTTCAATATTGTTCATTCATTATAACAAACGTATCACAGTAATGCAAGGTGTTAATAATAGGGGAAACGGGGCTTGGGAGAGAGCAGAGAGGCAGTGCAGTGGGTGTATGGAGCTCTATGTACTATCTGTTCAATTATCTGTAAATGTAAAACTGTACTTTTAAGAATAAAGTTTTTTAAAGTTTTTTTGAAAGGCACCGAAAGGTAAGCTAACACTGTAGGGCATCTATTTTGTGCAGTAGGGCAAAGAAGAAGTTGAAATGATTTAAAAAGTTCACCTTGTGAAGGTTTGAATTGTGGTGTGTTTCTGAAGCCTTAGACAAGGGCAGGACATAGAATTTGAGACATGGATGAAATAAAGGAGAAGGAAGACATCAGAGTGATCAGAGCTGATCAAATAAATTTAGGACAAATTAATAATTGGATGGATTTGTTTTTATTTTCTTTGCTTTTAGTAATCTTACACCTTTCTATGAAAGCCACATGTGCACAATGTCCACAGGTATGTTTCGTACCGAGCGGCACCTGCTTCTCTCCCTCTGCATCTTCTATTCCTTTCCCCCTGCTCTCTCTACCTCTGACTGATGGTCCCTGTTTCTATCTCCCTTCCTTACTCTCCCTCTCTCCTGTTTGTTTGTTTGTTTTACTCTTTATCTTTGTGTTTTCTTTCTCCTCTTACACATCAGACTAACCATAAACTTCCTGGTCATTGTTTAGTTCCACTGAAAGATCTCAGTAGTTTCCATCAAGAAATGACAGATCAGTCTTCTGGGAAAAATTTCTCTATTTCAGCTACTTCACCCTCAACCTGAAGCAGGAAAATTTCTTGAAAGTTGAATCAATTTTTTATATTTTTTTCTTTTTTGAATCCAAATTTCAGAGCTCAAGGTCATATTGGAAAAATTCCTGAAGACGGCTGCCTAGAGTTGAGCCATAGGAGTTCTTCCTATGGCCATAAAGGGGAATCCTTATTTTGGCCATGGGGCCTCAGGAGAAGCCCTCGTGAGAGAGGAATCTTTGCTAACCCTATGTTGTACCTACGACTGGCTTCTCTTAAGACAGTGGTTCCTGAACTCCAGTGTGCATTAGAACCGTGTGGAGGTCCCCTACAACACAGAGTGCTGAGCCCATCCCAGAGTTTGTGATCCAGCAGGATGGGGGGACACGAGAATTTACGTCTCTGACCGTTTCCCAGGTGATGCTGCTGACCAGCCACACATTGAGAACCACCGGCTTAGAAACCCTAGGTTTCAAAGGATGCTTTGCTTGAGCAGACAGCCAAAAGTATCAAAATCGTAATCAAGATTCACCAACAACTTGAATGTGTTGGTATTTGGATCTAGAGGCTCCTGAATTTTCAGGGGCTAAAGCAAACATTACTCTGAGTTCAGGGTTTGTGACTCTCCTAAGTGTCACACAATTCCTTTGCTTGCTTCCCTTGAGCCCTACCTGGCTAGGAAAGAATATTAAAAAGAAAGCCAGCTTTGATTATTTAATCCTCAGTCAATTAAGACATTTTTGAGTGAGGTTTTTTTGACAGCTAACTTTATCTACACTATTAGAAACGAATTATTACTGATAACAATGGTTATTTACTAAGGTCCCAATATGTCTCAAGCCCTTTACATACTTTTATTTCTCTGCTTCTCAGAACCCTACGGGATCCCAGGTGTGTTTACTCTTTCTCCACAACTCCTCTAAGGAACCCCCCAGAGCACACTCATAATTGACCTCACCATGTCTTCTCTCATTTAATTTAGCAGTAGATTAAAATTACAGAAGAAACTTGAAGGGATCTTGAGCCCCAGCAGGAGAAGGTCTAAAGTCTATCCAGGACAAATGGCTTAATGTTTGTTTCTGAGAAGTTTCCAGGGACAAAGACTCCACAACCTCCAGAAACCAGTTCTGTTGATTATTATCTCTAATCAATGATATACATTAATTGTTTTTTTATTTATTGGTTGATTGTTTGCTATATTACTTTGCCATATAATAAAATTTTTCTTTGTGTTATTTAAATAATTTTCACTTTATATCCACTTTTTAAATTTAGCCTTCTCTGGACTTCCTCATACATTGAAGGTGGTAATTGTCACTTATTAGCATTTTCCTCTTCAGTTTAGATAACCTCAGTTTCTTTACTGTGTTAAAAATATTTAATAAGTGTAGTGCTTTTTTTCTCCAGTTCTTCTCTAGGTTCAATTTATTAGGTAGTGTCGGGGGAAGAGGGAGAATCTCCCTAAGCCCTTTCCCTTAAGGTTCTTATGGCTGGCCAAATAATCAACAAGACAGGTTAGTAGGAGAAAATAATACCAAGTTTAATAACCTGTATACATGGGAGAAAGCAGGGACACTGCGTTTCTCAACACAATAGCAGAAATTCTCGTCTTAAATACCATGTTCAGCCAATGACAAAGGAGGATTTTGGGGGTGAGGGGAGTCAGTTACAGGAGATTACCACTAAAGCACAGTAAACAAGAGTAAGGTTATTATGCAGCTTTAAGACCTCACCTTCCACATCGATAAGCCTCTAGAAATAAGGCCATCCCCCTCTCTTCTCAAAACAGAGAGGGAGATACCTTTACAAATGGAGATTTCCCTTATAAATGTAAATGATTGTCTGGCAACTCCTCTCAGGGTCATCCAGAGAATGTGGCCAGAGAGACAGAACTTCTGATAAGAGGGGCTTGTTGGTGCATTTCCTATTGTAATCTCCATCCTACATTATCTTTATAGCCATCATGATAGATCTGTTCCAGGAAGGAGCCACCATGTCAAATTCTTTAGGCAGTTAGTGGGGGAGGTCAAATGTCCTTCAGAGAAAACAATCAAGGTAAAGAGATATATTTCAGGGTGGCCAAATCTTGATCTCCCACACTCCAACCTTTGAAACTAAAAGTTTCACAGTCTTTTTGAAACTTAAATAAGTTTCATAGTCCAGAATCTGAGTTGGTGGATTGTTTCATCTCTCTGAACACATTTCTTAGTCCTGATAATAGATCAGTTCAATTAAGTTCATTTTGGAAGGTGGTGATGCAGGTGGGCTCTCAAGGTTATGGCTATTTTATGGAAGCAAGCAATCAAGTATTTAATAAAAAGCATTTCTATGGAAACAAAAGAAAAACAAGGTTAATGGTTGGAGCAAATTGGAAATGTGTTTCTGAGTTAGAGGACAGCAAGTTAAGAAGATTTTTAGATGTCAGCCTCAAAGCATCTTTTGCAGTTTAAAATGTCTCTGATGGTGTCTTCAGGTCATCTCAAGTTTATATCAAGTCCATCAGCTTCAGTTTGTAAGGTTTCAGGAAAAAGGGGAGGTTCAGTTCTCAGTGATTTCAAATGAAAATGATGGAAAAAATCAAAAACGTTAGTTTCGAGATCTGTAGCCAGATATTTTAGGAGACTAGAAGAAATCAGGATCCAGTCTAGTCAACAGATATAAAACAAAAACCTCAAAAGAGAGCAAAACTAAGATCTAATATCCGCAAATGTATACTAGAGTTTTTACTGTAATATAATTTTTCTCTCTAAAATCACCCTCATTTTTATTAAGATAGCCAAATTAAAACTAACTAGTTTGCAAAATAAGTGTAGTTCCAATAGAGTTGGCACAATTATTTACATAAGTACAGCAAGAATAGCAATTGATCACATAGGCTCTTTTAAATCTGCTTTGCTGGAACTTTTTGTAAGGAATCTCAGATTGAACTTCAAAGGCCTCTCGAGGCCAGGAAAGCCAAGCCAAGGATTTTGTCATCAGACTTTGTCTGTAATACCTACAGATTTTGGTGAATTCCTCTCCTTCGAGGTTCCCCCCAAATATTTCGAGGTTCCTTGTACCTGCCAGATAAGTGGCATTCTTTACTTATCCTGGTAAGTGCTGCTTGGAACATAAGGTACCAGGCCAATATTTCCACGTGGCTTTATTCCATAAAGTCCAATCTTCATTCCTCAAAAGCTGTATGGTTATATTGCAAATACGATGTTCCAGTCACAACCTTGGTAATATAACCAGTGTTTCCAATTGTGTCCTGTTATAAGGAGAACAGATTCTTATTGAACTTATGCAAATAACTATATTGCCATGAAAACAACAATACTCACTAAGAGTTTCCAAATTGGAGGGATCAGATAGAGAGAAAAACATAAATATTTCAATTTTACTTACAAAAATATCATTTACCAAATTGCTATAAATCATAGCTAGCTCAAGAGAAAAGAGAAAACGTTTTCCTTAACTCTGAAAAAACACAACATTAAAAATTCTGCAATACTTCATATGAAAAATCATAAAAATTATAATCATCCTTATCAGTTCATTCAGTCCTGTGTAATCCATTCTTGATCCCAATCTTTTTGTTAGCAGCTTCATGAAGTCATCAGTCTCTCTATCAGATTTCTGTAATTTCTTACCAAGTTCAGTTTTATGATCAGAAAGTTTATCAGAAGCCTGTACTTCAGTGTAAATGTCAGAGTCCTTTTTATGAATTTTTCTGAAGTTGAAACATTTTGTAAAAGCATTAGAGCAAAGAAATGAGTCTGTAAACAACAAGACCTCAAAATGGCAATTGACAGAGAAATTTGGTTAATTTTGTGACATACAACATTTTAAAATAATAATAACCAAAATTATGACTGATAACCAGAACAGATCAGAATTTCACTAATGTTATACAATTTTAAAACACGTATATCAATAACATTAACCCACATAATAGCACCTAAGCAGACTTATCATCACTTGACTGACAATGCTTCCCATGTAATTTAACATACTGTATCAGCCTAATAAGTTTAGTATTATCTTTCTCCTTAAGAGAGCAAATTTCTTTGAGAAGTTCCACGGCCCTTTGAAAATTCTCAAAGAAAAAAGTAAAAAAAACATTTTATTTAAGATATGAATTTTGGGGAGATTTTCAAAAATATAAACAGTCAAAGCAAACAGAGCATTAACAGTCCAAAAAGCCTGAATAGAGAGACCTCAGTCTTTTGAACGTAGGAAATTATTTTAACAGGTATTTTTTTTTTTAGGTAGACTTACTCAAAGGTAAAGAAAAATCTTTTATAACCTCTTTATCAAGTTCAAGAAAATTATCCTTTTAAGAGAAATAAGACCAAATTATAATTTTGTACCAGCTTACTTCTGATATTAAAACTCATTTACTTAATTAAATTCATTTCAACCTTAGCCAACTTGACCATGCAAAAACTGCTTTTCCAGAATTCCTTCCACAAACCTTCTATAGCTTTCTTTTCACATTCAGAATTTGTCCCATGTCTTTCTTTTCCCTTCTAGTACTTGAGGACAAATTTATCTTTCTTAATCAACCAAATAAAATATTTCCATTCTTTGTACCTTCTTTATACATCTTACTTTCCCTGTACACAGACATATTTTTCTTAATATTTAGTGGCTTCAATCACATATACTAATTAGAAATTTTAACTCTTAGAAACCCCAATTTGTAAGTAAAAACTAAGTAAACAATTATAAATTTCTTTTACATCACTATCTTGTGGCTTGGAAAATTTATAAACACTTTATAACTTCTAGAAATATGTTACTTTATAGTACAATCATTTAATAAAACACATGCTTATCAATGGACCCAAAACACATTTTAGTTTTCCTGTAATGAAAAGCCAAAAGTAGACAAACGTACATTTAGCAATCAATGTCTAATATCTTATCTTATTTGGAAATGATCTAGATACTCAATTGAATTTTTATCATAAAATTTAGCAAAACTCTAAAGTTTTAAGTCACCAAAAAGAGTTTGGAAGCTGTAACCACCATAACACATAATTATTGTTTAAAGTTCATCTAACATTCATCTTTTTCACAACTATTTAGTTACTTGTTCCCAATAATTATTTAGATTGCCTACAAGACTTCATAAGACTTCAGATAAAATTAGCCATCATTTAAATTACTATTTTTCTTAACCAATTCTGTAATAGAAATAACATAAGTTTTTTTCTACAAAATTTCATGTAAATTTCATCATCTCTTATACCTTTAAACATGGTTATCATTAAGATTTTTATCAATAGGTCTTGGTCTTCTAATTTTGGACAAAGGAAGCATTGTCACTCAGACATTTTAAAACATACTCTGGCAAAGCTGATGTAACCTCTTTATATAAAATTAGCTCAAACATTCCAACCTTTATAATCTTATCAACACTTAACATGTTCTCAAGTCAATTGTAACCTCAGTCAAGGTCTTAAGGCTACTCAAATTTTTCCCTTCCTTTTTCTGGCCTTTTCTTAGGTACCAAATAAATAATTATGTGAGAGCTCTCAAAACATTTTTTTCCCCCAATTTAGAAGTTTTTCCAATTCAAAGGATCCGTCGTCTGGCCATTGACGAGTGGGATGTTCATTTGTATATTTATTCCAATAGTGACTCGAACCAATAAGCCTTTTTAAGGAAAGACCCGGGGGTAACAATCCACGCTTAGAATAAATCTTTACCATGGACGCAAGAGGCGTCCCTGGTGAGGGCACAGATGATGTAGCCCCCATGATCCACAGAATTCACTCCCAAAGATATTCAGAGAAAGTAAAGACCTTCGTTGCACAGGTGGTAAGGATGGTGTCTCCAGTCTCCCACAATAGTGTGGGATGCCTCCAGTCACATACCCGCTAATCTGTGACACCGGGCAGGCGATACTGGAATGGGTTTTTTCCAGCACTAACAAGCAACAAAGGTTAAGATGACAAAAGCCCTTATGGACTGGGCCCTTTATGACAAACTCCCCTGAGAGCTTGGCACAGCCGGACAAAGAGAGTTTGGAACCCCAGTCTACTCGACTGGCCACCAAGGGGCACCCCGGTAAATGCACCTTCCGTATGGTGGAGACCAAGGAGAAGATTCTCACTGGTCACAAAGCCAAGTTTTCAAGACACAGAACAAGACAAAGACCACTCTGGGAGGAAAAGGGATCAAGATCAAAACCAAGAGTACTCTACCAAATTTAAACCGAGTCACTAAAAGCACAAGAAACTAGTTTCCCAAATATTTTCACCAGCCAATCTAAATTTAGAAAGAGAAAAAATTCTCACCATTTCCTTCCGCGGGACTCCGCAGATAGAGATTCCGTGAGGGTGACGTGGTAAGAAGTTTTACCTTTTTGCCGGCTTTCCTCAGGGGTTCCCGTATGTCATCATCTGCAGTAGTCCAGGGAGAAGGCAGGTCTTCCAGCCAGAGAAGGCCATTTGCCAGCCAGTGAGGCTCCTAACGACTACGCCAAAACTGTCGGGGGAAGAGGGAGAATCTCCCTCTGCCCTTTCCCTTAAGGTTCTTATGGCTGGCCAAATAATTAACAAGAGAGGTTAGCAGGAGAAAATAATACCAAGTTTAATAACGTGTATACATGGGAGAAACTCAGAAATGAGCAACTTGTCCCTCTGTCTAAGGTGCTTGCATAAGTATTGAAGCTAAAGGCGAGGAATGTGTTGGGGGTGGGTAGTGGCCTGGGACTTCAGATTGCAGGAGGACAATTCTTTTCAGGGTCACCTATAGATAATGTGGTCAGGGAGAGATAGAGTTTTTTGATAAAAGGGGCTTGGTGCCTCTCCCATTGTAACATCTACCTTACATTATCATTACAGCTATCGTGATAGAAGATCTGTTCCAGGAAGGAACCACCATGTCAAATTCTTTAGGCAGCTAGTGGGGGAGGTCAAATGTCCCTCAGAGAAAACAATCAAGGCAAAGAGATACATTTCAGGGTGGCCAAATGATCTCCCACACAACAAAGGTTAAGACGACAAAAGCCCTTCTGGACTGGGCCCTTTATGACAAACTCCCCTGAGAGCTTGGCACAGCCGGACAAAGAGACAGTTCAGAATCCCAGTCTACTTGACTGGCCACCAAGGGGCACCCCGGTAAATGCACCTTCAGTATGGTAGAGATCAAGGAGAATATTCTCACTGGTCACAAAGCCAAGTTGTCTCAGGACACAGAACAAAACAGAAGGAAAAACCTCATCCGGTTTTTTTCTTATGTGCACAATGACAGCTTTAGCCACGCCTTAGGTCTCTTGGAGTCAGAATAATACCTGGGGGGGAGGTGCCACAAGGTTGGGGACTGTGTGCTTTACAGAGTACCTCGTCGTTGCATGGACATTTTCTTGCAGTTGGAGGGAGACCTGTGTCATCTACCCTGTTCTGTGACTCAAATTGTCCTGTCACGGGAGTCTTCTGAAAGTGGCGAGCGCCCTAATGGCTCTTAACTGCTCGACCCGTGCCCACCAAATTTGCGGCTTTTTGGCTTCCAAGATGCCCCTGGCAATGGCCTTCACTTCATGTGCATATTAACCCACAGCAAAGTTTGTCTAAATAGACGCCAGTCTGGTGAGACCCGCAAACTCACCAGTCAGTGGGGCTGGCCCGGACAGTAGGCTCATAGGGCCTATGCCTGCGTCCTAACCTATAGTATTTCCTTCTTATGACACACGATACAAAAGACAGAGACAAAAGAGAAAAACAGAGACTATCTCTGGGAGGAAAAGGGATCAAGATCAAAACCAAGAGTACTCTATCAAATTTACCAGAGTCACTAAAAGCACAAGAAACTAGTTTCCCAAATATTTTCTCCTGCCAATCTAAATTTAGAAAGAGAAAAAAATTCTCACCACTTCCTTCCACCGGACTCCACAGATAGAGATTCCGGGAGGCTGACGTGCTAAGAAGTCTTAGATTTTGCCGGCTTTCATCAGGGGTTCCCGTATTTCATCCGCTGTAGTAATCCAGGGAGAAGGCAGTTCTTCCAGGCAGAGAAGGCAACTTGCTAACCAGTGTAGCCCCACCTTGGGCGCAAAAACTCTTATCTGATTTCTGATACTGGTGATTTCTGTTTCATTTCTTTTTTTTTCCTTAATCAGTTTTTCTAGTGGTTTATTAACTTTATTAATGCTTTTAAAAATAACTTTTAGCCTGATTTGTTTCTTTAGTATTTTTCTATTTCATTGATTTTTATCTTTATTATTGTTTCCATTCTGTACTTTTTTCCAGTGTGATTCTCTTTTAATTCTTAAGACAGAAGCTGAGATTATGGCTTTCCTGTCTTTCTTCCATATTCATACATTCATTTAAGGCTACACACCATCGTCTTCCAAACACAGATGTAGCTGGTATCTCTTGTCTTCTCTAGAGTATTTCTAAACTCTGTGCTGCAAGCCATGTCTGTCCCATAGGATCTCCAGCCCATGAGCCTGCAACAATGCCAGCCTTCGTGTGTCTCCATCCCTCTACCTGAAGCTGATATCTTCTGTCCAGTGTCACCATCTCATATGATTGCAGCCCACGTCTGACCTTTTGTGTTGTCAAGGTTTTCTCTCCCCTCTGTCCATGCCACCTCTCAAAAGTCTCCATTCCTTGTTCCTGTAGCCCATGCCAAGCCATATGAGTCTCCATTCCATCTCTCTAAAACCCATGGCAGACACCTAATTTCATTCTCTCATGTACTTGCAGTGGGTATCTTTCCTCGAATGTCTCTATCTCCTGTGCCCACATTTGATACCAGACCTCACATGGCTCTCTCACTCCATGTGTCTGCATCCCTTTCCATCCCTGAGTGTGCCTGTTAGCTGTGCTTCAGCCCAGGCCAGCTCGTGTTGGTCTGCGTTCTCTATGTCTCCAGCCCTGCTAGACAACAAGTGTTTTCATCTACTGTTACTCTAGGCGCTGTCTGAACTCGTGTGTTTCCTTACTCTGTGCCTGTAGCCCATGTGTTCCTCAAATATCTTCACCCAGTGTCCCACACTTGGGTGTCATTCACCTGTTAAATGATATCATGGTTCCTTCTAGGTTTTGGCCATTGTGAATAAAGTTGCTTTTTAGATGTTCTTAGGGGTCTGTGTGTGGATGTATATTTTCATGGTAGTTGGAGAAATACACTGGTGCACAATTGGTGCATCATATAGTGACACTATACTTAGCTTCACAAGAATTAGCAAGATGTCTTCTTAAGAGGTTATACTATGTGTATTCCCATCAGGAATGAATGAGATTTCCTATTGTCCCACATCCTCACCAGTAATTGGTATTGTCAGTTTTGGGTTTTTAGCTATTTTACTAGAAGAGTAGAGTATCTCAATGGTGTTATAATTTGCTTTTTCTTAATGCACAATGGATTTTATTTTTCAATATTTCCTTGTTGTTGAGCAATTTATATTTGCTTATTTCCCATGTATATATATATATTTTTGGTAACTTGTCTATTCATATTTTGGTCTATTTATTTTAATTTGGGGAGTTTGTTTTCTTGTTGCAGCGTTTGACTGGTTCTTTGAATAATTTGCATGCAAGTCTTTCTGCAGATGTGTGTTTTACAAATGTATTATCTTAGTCAGGAGTTTGTATTTCCACTCTGTGAATGCTGTCTTTCCCAGATTGGAGAATTTAAATTCAACCAAGTCCACATGATCAATTCTTTTCTTCATGGATTGTGCTTTTTGTGTTGTATATGAAAACAAACAATCAAACTATAAATCATGAAGATTTTCTCTTATTTCCCAGTATAATTTTTATAGTTTTGTATTTTATATTTAAGTTGATGAGTGATTTTGAGTACATTTATTTCTAAGGTGCAAAATTTGTGTCTTTGTTCATTTATTTCCATAGGGTCGTCCTTTTGTATCATCACCATGGTTGATGATGACTAGAGACTAAATGACTAAAGACTAAAAATCTATTATGTTTTATGTTGGAGTGCATTTATTGTCATGACCAAGATTAAGTTGTCTGTACTTGCAGAGGTCTATGTGTGGACTTTCCATGCTTTTCATTTACCTCTGTGTCTATTCATTTTAAAATATCACGGTCTCTTGATTATTGTAGTATTGTAAAATATCACAGTCTCTTGTCTTTGTAATTAATCTTGAAATTGAGAAGTGTGAGTTCATCAATTTATTCTTCATCAGGGTTGTCTATCTGACAAAGAAAGTCTGTACGTCTGTATTATATCCAATGCTGAAAACTAACAAGCTTAGGTAAGGTTTTATTTACCAAATATTATTTCATATCATGTTAACTGGAAAAACATTTGGATTTAGAAATAACTTTTCTAAGCACTTACTTCAAGTTAATTGAATAGAGCTCTTAATTTTGACCATACCCTCCAGAGGTAAAATACATATAACATACATGTAGACAGACACATATAAAGAAGAGACAGATGTTGGGGCTGACCCTGTGGCTTAGTGGTTAAGTGCGCAAGCTCCACTACTGGCGGCCCGGGTTCATATCTCGGGTGGACACTGACGCACCGCTTCTCTGGACATGTTGAGGCTGCTTCCCACATACAGCAACTAGAAGCATGTGCAATTATGACATACAACTATCTACTGGGAGCTTTGGGGAAGAAAAAAGAGGAGGAATGGCAATAGATGTTAGCTCAGAGCTGGTCTTCCTCAGCAAAAAGAGGACGATTAGCACGGATGCTAGCTCAGGGTTGATCTCCTTCACACAAAAAAAAAAAGAAAAAAAGAAAACCGGTACTCAACTTGACCTGCCAGTGGCAGTTTGGTGAGAAACTGAAGAGCCAGATTGTATGTATAACTGAGATCAAATGGTATTTGTCTTTCTCTGTCTCAGTAATTTCACTTAGCATAATGACCTCAAGGTCCATACATGACATTGCTAATGGCAAGATTTTTTCTTTCTTATTGCTGAATAATATTCCATTGTAATTATGTACCGCATATTTCTTCCTTTTTTTTGTGAGGAAGATCAGCCCTGTGCTAACATGTGCCAATCCTCCTCTTTTTGCTGTGGAAGACTGGCCCTGGGCTAACATCCGTGCCCATCTTCCTCCACTTTATATGGGACTCCGTCACAACATGATCTGACAAGTGGTGAGGCAGTGCGCTCCCAGGATCTGAACCCCAGGCTACCACAGCGGAACACATGCACTTAATCACTACGCCACCAGGCCGGCCCATACTACATTTTCTTTATCCACTCATCTATTGATGGACATTTAGGTTGTTTCCATATATTAGCTATATAAATAATGCTGTAATAATCACAGGGGTGCATATATCTTTTCAAGTTAGTGTTTTCATTTTCTTCGGATAAATACACTGAAGTGTATCTATTTTTAATTTTTTCAGGAACCTCCACTGTCTTTTCCATAGTGGCCGCACCAATTTAAATTCCCATGAACAGTGTACAAGGGTTCCCTTTTCTTCACATCCTTGTCAACACTTAATATCTCTTGTCTCTGATGATCACCATCCTTACACGTGTGAGGTGATAGCTCTTTGTGGTCTTGATTTGCATTTACCTGATGATTTGTGACGTTGATCTCCTTCTCATGCATGTGTTGGCCGTTTGGATGTCTTCTTTGGATAGATGTCTACTTAGTCTTTTGCCCATTTTTCGATTAGATTGCTTTTTTCTTATTGGATTGTATGAGTTCTTTATACATTTTCTTATGGGTTGTAAAAATTTTTTATAAATTTTGGATATTTAACCCTTTATCTGATACGTGGTTTGTAAAATTTTTCTCCCAGCCTTTTGATTTTGTTGCTTGTTTCTTTTGCTGGGCAGAAGCTTTTAAGTTTGATGTAGTCCCATTTGCTGGTTTTTTATTTTGTTGTTTGCGGTTTTGGTGGGATATCCACAAAATCATTCCCAAGATCAATGTCGAGGAGCCTCTTCCCTATGTTTTCTTCTAGAAATTTTACAACGTCAGGTCTGAGAATGCACAAAAGACCGGCAGGAGCAATGTCCCTTTTTTTCGCAGCTGAACAGCTTCAGTCTCTCATTTCTCTATCAAGCAGCTTTGTTGAGACCTTATAAACACAATTTTTTCCAATTTTAAGCCAAATTAAAAAGGTCAACCTGCCCCATTCACTCCAAAAGTGCCCTCTAGGCTCCTCTGGTCTAGGAAATACCCCCTGGGTTTCTCTTTCCTAAGAATGCTCCCCTAGGTTCCTCTGACCTAGGGTATGTACCGGTACCGCCTTAAGACACCTAGCCTTAAGACTGGAAAACAGCTCAAATAAACTGTGAACTGTTGACTTACAATAAGGAGGTCCGGGTTTCAGGAGAACTCACCGGGATCACCTGAAGAGTGCAGTGATCTGGGGGGCACAATGGACCCCTATTGGTACCCAATGCCAGTTCAGTGTAGATTCCAGGTGGTCTCTGGTGGGTTTCTCTGAAATCCTGCCATGACTACACCAACAAATGTCTACGTCAATAATCAATAATCAATCTATAAATCAAAATTGGAGTGAGTTTATTTTTAGCCAAGATTTGAGGACTGTGCCCCTGGGCTTTCCTTCCTTAAGGAAGGAAGGGCACCAAAGAAGTGGGGTGTACAGAGTGGTTATATACCGTCAAAGAGCATGTATCACATAGGATTGTAATGTCCCTTTTACTATAGCGACAAGATCACCCTGTCAGATTACCTGGCCAGAATAGCTATTGATAGACACAGCAGGGAGCAGGTCTGCTATCTAGATGGGCTTGGCTGGGTCGGGTCTGTTGTCTCTAACTGGGTGGTCACAGGATGACTGCAGCAACCAAATCCTAGCTTAGGGAGAAATGCTCATCCTTAAGGTAATGTCAATGAGGGGGAATTTGCATCCTTATCTTAAGGGCATTTACTCTTCTCTTTGGGACACGGGAAAGCAGATACACAATGCAGGAGACAGGCCATTTTGGAAAAACAAACTCTGGCCAAATTAGTTTTACCCCAAATGGCTTCCTCATGTGTTCCAATATATCCTATTGCTTGCCATTTATTTATCAGTTCCTTAGTACTCATTGTGTGTCTGTTATGTATATAGAATATGTAATATCCTGGGGAAAACAGGGGTCATACCATATGGTGCCTGGAGGCAGGGAGCATATAACCCTACTTGGAAAATAACTACATTTCTGAAATGCTAAACAGAAATAGAGCAGAGAAAAAGACATGCCTCGATGGTCGAGGAAATGTCACAGCAAAGTTATTAATTGAATGCAAAACAGCGACAATCAGCACAAATGTCAAGAAAGCTCTGGAGACTCAAGTTTGCTGAACCAGCATCTCATAATAAAGCAAAGATTGAGCACTGGTTCTGGAGAGACCTTGATGTGGACATATGGTGATGACGTTGAATTCTTCTGAAGAGGATTTAAATTTTTTGTGTGTGTGTGAGGAAGATCAGCCCTGAGCTAACATCCATGCTAATCCTCCTCTTTTTGCTGAGGAAGACCGACTCTGAGCTAACATCTATTGCCAATCCTCCTCCTTTATTTTCCCCAAAGCCCCAGTAGATAGTTGTATGTCATAGTTGCACATCCTTCTAGATGCTGTATGTGGGATGCAGCCTCAGCATGGCCGGACAAGTGGTGCGTCAGTGCCCGCCCGGGATCTGACACCGTGCCTCCAGTAGTGGAGCGCGTGCACTTAACCGCTAAGCCACGGGGCCGGCCCTGAAGAGGATTTTTTAAACACAGGAAATAATGTGTCATTATTATAACTAAACATAGATTTTTAAAATCTCAGAACAAGTGGTACTCCTGGTGGGTTATTTCTGAATAACAGCTGTCATTGTCTTAGCTCTTTCCACATAGTAGTTGCTCCTGCGTCACACCTGCCCTATGAACAGGGCCAAGGCAGGTATCATTCCTGATTTCCTGGTGAGAACGCTGAGGACTTGTAAAGTTAGGAAATCTGTCTGGGCCCCAGTATTGATGATATCCTAGGATTTTTGTCTACTCCCTATTTTTATTTATCTTCTGTAATTGCCATTATGTTTCGATATAACTGATAACTTGTTATCTTGGCTTTTCAAATGAAACCCACAAAGTTTGTCGGTGTCTTTTGGTACCTTTTAAGCAAATGAGGAAAATGATATTACCAGCTACGGCTGCTGCTCATATTGACAAGCCATTTCATTTATTTTTCTACCTGAGAAGCGTGTTCATTCAATAGACATTAAGTGGCTGTTATGCAGTCATCATGACATTGTCAAGAGTGGGTGGATTGACAGGACAAGTGTGCACACTTCTCGTGCTGAAGAGGCTTTCAGTGCATTTGAGGGGAGATGAAATACACTCAGGAAAGTGTTAAGCCGCCACCCTTCCAGACAGCATAACATTATTGTCAAAACGAGGGGTGCAGGTTTGCCGTGTCTGTGTGCTGATTCCGGAGTGGTCCACGTGAGCTGGGGCTTCAACCTGACTTTAGTGATTGATGAGACTCTGTGAGGGGAGGACCAGGGAAGGCCTTCTAGTGGAGTGGAGCTTGACTCAGGAAACAGGGAGAGACGAATTTGGGGGGTGGACGAGAGGCATGTAGAAAAACTTAAGTGATAGTCTGGTTGAAGAGATGGCATGTGTAGACACTAAAAAGCCATGAAAGAAAATGTGTTTTCCTTATTTTCTGCTACTGGATCCATGAGGTGAAGGAGAGGTTTTGAGATTACATCACAGCACTGCAATATGTGAGAGTCCTGGGGTGTGGCTGAAAGCCTGGAGGACCAACTGAACTTTCCATATATATATAGATTTATGGGGTTGTATAGAGTGCTTATAGCATACATTGTATTGGGATGAACATGGAATCCTAAGTGAAACCATTTATCCCTTTGGCTATTGGTGTTGCCTGTTTTATATGGAGCCAGTGAAGTCCAAGACTGAGTGGCATTGTGTTAGGATGATGAAGCACTCTAGGCAAGAGTCCCTTAATCGGGGGATGTGCAGCTCACTACCCGGATAGATGCCCGGCTACACCTTCCATGAAAGTTTCACATGATACAGATGTGAAGGAGGCAGGTTCCTGTGCCTAAAGGCTGACAACAGGCAAGGAGACATTTTCCTAAACCTGCAGCTGGTGCAGCACTGTCAGGACATCACACCTGACATCCTCTCTTGCTCGACTCTTACCTTCTTCCTCTAAGTATGAGGATATTCTCTGATGCTTCGGCCAATCCACATATATGGAATCCCTTCAGTTTCCCCAATGAGAGCTCATTTCTAAATTCATGTTAATTAAACGAAGCACTCATTTCACCAGTGAAAAGCTATTTCTGATATTCAGTAAGCTAAGTAGCAAATCCTCTGGTGCTTATCAAGATATGACTAGCTTAAAGAGACGTGAATAGCTGAAACGCACAGCCAGGTCTGAAATGTGACACTTTCTGATATAAGACTAGCTGACTCTTGGTATCTGAATTCTCTATTATGGTCAACGACTCTCCCTGAAGGTAAAGCTTGAACTAACTGATCTATGCATTGTATATTACCGTCAATGTTGAAGAATATTTTATGAGTTTTTTAATTTGTTAAAAAATTTTCAGAAAGAGCATCTCCTGTCCATCAGTTAATTCAGTTTGCTTTATAGTCCCAACACGATGACTACAGTATGTTTTTTGTTTTTAATTTGCTCTTTGCCTCTGCCACACAGTTATTCTCTTCACTTTGCTTTATAATCAACAAAGGTTTAGGGAAATATACATATAAGTAAGGAAAATATCATGAGGAGAACCCGGGACATGCACATATTGAACACACACATCCTAAACATGTTGTTGTTCTGAAATCCTAATGAGTAGTTTTGCAAGGTGTTTATAGGCCTCAAAGTGGCCTCCCTTGTGAGATTTCCACTTTACTTCCTGGTGCCAGGTGTAGTTATGAGCCTTCTCATTCTGTCCAGTTTCTATTGGTCTTTAGCTGGGAAAAGTATTCTTTACCATCAGATCCCTGTCTAATTCTTATATTCTTGTCTGGTTTATTTACTTTTTCACTATATTCCTCCCAAATAGTTCCCAACTTGGACCCAAGATAAGTCAGTTTCCTGGACCTTTTGTTGTTGAAGGCAGGGAAGCTATTATCATCCTGTGGTGCCTAGTATAGGCTGTCCTTTGACTATGCCACACGTATTCAAACAGATGTTAAAGGTACAGCATATTCGAATGTATTAAAGATGCTAAAAAGTTGCTTAAAAGATGTTTAAATTTCAGGGAGTTCTCCGATTGAGTGTCTGGATTTTCTGATCTTATAATCTCTGCCCATATGCCATCTCTACCTCTAAAGAAAGAGACTTATCTTCTCAAAGAAACAGCTCTTAGTTTCATTGAACGTTTCTATTCTTTTTCTAGCCTCTCTTTCATCTATTTCTGCTCTGATTTTTGTTATTTCTGTCCTTCTACTGACTTTAGGCTTTGTTTATTCTTCTTTTTCTAGTTCCTTTAGGTACCGTGTTAGATTGTTTATTTGGGATTTTTCTCGTTCCTTGACGTAGGCTTCTATTGCTATAAATTTCACTCTTAGGACTATTTTTGCTGCATCTCATAAGTTTTCATATGTTGTTTTTTATTTTCATTTTTCTCTAGTAATATTTTGTTTTCTCCTTTGCTTTATTCATTGATCCAATAGTTGTTCAGTAGCATGTTGTTTAGTGTCCAAATATTTGTGACTTTTCCAACCGTTTCTTGTAGTTGATTTCTAGTTTCACACAATTGTGGTCAGAAAAATGCGTGATATGATTTCAGTCTTCTTAGAATTATTGAGGCTTGCTTTGTTTCCCAACATATGTCTAACTTTGAGAATGTTCCATGTGAACTTAAGAAGAATGTGTATTCTGATGTTTTAGGATGAAATGTTCTCTATATATCTATTAAGACCATCTTGTTTGATGTTTCATTTAATGCCACTGTTTCCTTGTTGGCTTTCTGTCTGGATGATCAATCCATTGATGTGGGTGGGGTGTTGAAAGCCCCTAAAATTATTGTGTTGCTGTCAATTTCTTCCTTTAAGTCTGTTAATAGTTGCTTTATATAGTTTGTTGCTCCTGTGTTAGGTGCATGTATATTAATGTGTTATGTCTTCTTGGTGGAATGTCCCTTTTATCTTTATATAATGTCTGTCTTTGTCTCTTGTCAGGTAAGGGAAACAAAAGAAAAAATAAACAAGTGGGACTACACCAGACTAAAAAGTTTCTGCACAGCAAAGGAAACTGTCAACGAAATGAAAAGACAACCTACCAACTGGGAGAAAATATTTGCAAATCATATGTCTGACAAGGGGCTAATTTCCAAAATATATAAAGAACACATACAACTCCACACCAAAAAAATGAACGACCTGATCAAAACATGAGCAGAGGATATGAAAAGACATTTTTCCGAAGAAGTTATACAGGTGGCCAACAGGCACATGAAAGATGTTTAACATCACTAATTATTAGGGAAATGCAAATCAAAACTACAATGAGATATCACTTCACACCCATCAGAATGGCTATTATTAAAAAGGCAATAATAAGTGTTGGAGAGGATGTGGAGAAAAGGGAACCCTCATACATTGCTGGTGGGAACGCAAACTGCTGCAGCCACTAGGGAAAAATGATGGAGATTTCTCAAAAAATTAAAAATAAAAATACCATAAGATCCAGCTATTCTAACTCTGCATATTTATCCAAAGAATATGAAGTCAATAATTCAAAAAAATGTATGCACCCTTATATTCTTCACAGCGTTATTCACAATAGCCAACACTGTGTAGCAACTCAAGTACTTATCAATGGATGAAATAATAAAGATGTGATATATATACATATATACTATGGACTACTACTCAGCCATAAAGAAGACAACCTCATTCCATTTGTGACAGTATGGATGGACATTGACGGTGTTATACTAAGCAAAACAAGTCAGATAGCGAAAGAAAAATACTGATTGATTTCACTCATATGTGGAAAATAAACAAACACATAGATAAGGAGTAGAGATTGTGGTTACCAGAGGGAAAGAGAGAAAGGTGTAAAGGGGCACATATGTATGGTGATAGATGAAAAAAGACTATTGGTGGTGAACATGATCCAGTCTATACAGAACTGAAATATAGTAATGTAGACCTAAAATTGACACTTATAAGCTATATGACCTCAATAAAATTAAAAAGAAATTTATTTTTAAATATAGCAAGACCCACTTTACACCTGGGCTGCAGGCAGCCCACACACTCACTGAATTACACAGAGGGGCAGTTTCCCAGTTGAGTCCTGTCTGTTTTGCCACCATCGGAACCTCCTGATGAAGAACACAGGCCCAAGGATGCTGAGGCATGTGGGACCCCTGGAGCAGGGAATGGTCTGAGAGTGTGTGACACAAAGTATCTGTGCAGTGCATACTGGGTAGTGAGTTTGTGCTTCTCTTCAAGGTATGCCTTTGATCATAATCTGCAGATAACTCAAGGAAAATCACTGGTAGGCTTGTTAAATGGAAAATTCTCATGTCCCAAGTTCAATGTTGCTGAGTTAGAATTCCAGGGAAGGGGACACTGGACTTGTCCAGTTATTACCGTGTAGACTGAAGTTTGAGAAACACTGCTGCTGGCGTCCAGCTGTAGCCACTGCCCGAGGTCAAAGCTCCACATCTTGTCAGACCTGAGACGGCTCCCAGGGGAGATTTCTGTCTGTCGTCTGCAGAGGGGCGGCCACCTTACCTCTTCCCGCTGACTCGCTTCCTTAACTGGCTTCCTTGTGCCTCTCTTAGTCCTTTTCTTTACCTTCAGAGATAACTGAGAGAGGCAAGATAGAGATACAAATTTTACTAAATCTAACTTTTAGGTAGTCTTTAAAAAATTGTACAGCGTTCAGATGTAATATTTAATTTTATTTGGGGTTGTTTTTTGTCATTGTGCCTTTTGTTGTTTTAAAATATTTTGTGTTATTGGCTGGGAAGATAGCATGAGATTAACATCAGCTTTATATGGAGCCGTAAACCAGGAAAGCACTTTATATTTGTCACACGGAATTAAGAATCACATTTGTGTAATGATGTATAAAGGAATTTGGTTGTTTTATTATTTGTTTTTTCTTCTTTTTGGCATAATAAAGTCCCAGTTTCTTCTTGGTGGACTGAGCAGGACTATTGATGTCTGATCTATAAGTGAAGAGTTAATAGAAGGGCATTGTTACTATTCAGAAATCTCTCCTTCACCAACTTTTCTTAAATGGTAGCATGGGTGTTAGACTTAAGAATTTTGATGTTTCCCCCATTGGATTATAGAGAGAAATATAGTCATTAGAGACTTAACTTGGAGTTGTAGTCAACGAGCATAACATAAGAGCACTGAGCTTGGGCTCTGCCATTTATCAGCTTTGTAACCTGGGTGAGTTTTCTAGCCACTGTACCCAGTCTCTTCATCTGTAAAATGGTGAGAAGAACAAAATCTACTACATCAGAATATTTTGAGGGATATAGGAGTTCATGTATGTTCAAGCACAGAATCAACATTCAGATTGCTGTGCCTGGTTCAGTAGAAGTGTTTGCTGCTGTTATTATAATTATCATTATTTTATCTCCTTATCTTCCTCATGAGTTCCCTGTAAAACCAACAATGATCCACAGTGTCAACAGTTTTATTCTAGGTCCCTGCTTAAAGGCCTGCAAAGGGAGCCTCGTGCTTATAACCTCCTGTTTTATTCCAGTCTCTGGAGGGAATCATTGACCTCTTTCTTCTTTGCACTAGGCACTGAATGGGAGCCCACACCCAACCCCGCATGTCCTCCTTTTAGTATCCGATGCTTTTGAAACACTGCTTGGTGTTTACTTGGTGGACTATACTCCCTGACATGAACAACTCATGGGAGATAAGATGTAGGAAACATTGTCCTATGTAGGTCTCTGAGTTTATCATAAAGCAGAGTACAGTTGATCAAGGGCCAAGGTAGCGTTCCTTAATGCAAAGATCTTCACAGATGAGGGTGTTCTAATGTGACACCACCTGAAAATAAAGGAAGAACATAAAAGCATATGTAGTTTTACAAGGAAAACCACACAACTAAAAGAATTGATCCCATTAAATACACTATTCTATTTGTTTATGCGTCAAATTACTGATAGGAAATAGCCACGTGTAGAGATAGTAGAATTGATCGATTTCATAGAGAATTCTTTTTAACAGTTGTTCATATCTTGTGTTTTACATCATCGATTAGGGTAATATTTTCATCTTCTCCTGTCCTAGTGTCTTTATCTTTCTCAATTTTTCTAAGAGATATATTTATATTATCGTCTAAAATTCTAGGGCAATTTTAAAAAAGTTATGAAACATTTTAAGTTGTTGATATTGTATATTGTAGGAGCACTAGATTGCAAGTGAATTAGTGATAATTAGAGTTTTAGTTTGGTGAAAGATGGTAGTTGGAATTGATACCAGGATGTTTGTAACCCAGTTTTTTCTTCATTTTTTGATGTAGTTTTCAAAATGACAGAGCAAGTAATTTTTAATATAATAACTTGTCTCATTTTAAAATATGTGTTCTTGGAGAGGGTGATGGAGGTAGGTAGAAAATAGTCTAATGTAGTGACTTGTTTTTCTCCAGTAGATCTGTTATAAACCCAACAGCCATATAGCATCCTTTTGTCCAAATGACCTGATGGCACTTTCTTGACTTTTCTTACTGTGACTCTAGCAATCTGAGGTCACACTATCTTCTCCCTCCTAGTTATGTTTTCAGTAGTAAGAGTGACATTGTCAATAATATAGTGACAACTTTGCACACAGTCTACTATTTACTAATATATATATATCAATTGCAAACTTTGATAACATAATTGTTAAGTTTGAACTATTTGCAGTGCATTTAACAACTGATTGTTACCCATTATTTTGTAGTGACATCATGGTTAAAATCATTATTTGCAACATGTGACCCCTTTCAATTTTATTTTAAAGGAAAGGGTTCAATGACTCTTTTCTTTTTGAAGAAGAAAGACTTGCATTTCCATCTTAGAAAATTGAGAACTGTTTTTTTGCCTTTATTTTTTTGTCTTCAGCTCTTCTTCCTACTGGTTACTAATTCACATGTCCAGTTACTTCAGATTCATGGTGCTACCTCTTCTGCCTTTTTCATGGCTCTCACTTTAATTTTTCCATAATCCTTTCTGTGAAAGAGGTTTCTCTCCATCTTATAGATCAAGGAAGGAACCGACACTCCTTTGTATGAACTTGGAGACAGAGGCCAAGGTGAAGCCTTTATGCCCCTCCCCACCAGTGAATTGCAGAAGGGCTGCAGATTCCTGTGAATCTTTTGCTCCCCTCCTGGCTCCCTATATAGTTGGCATTGTCTCCAGGGAGGAGCTCAGCTTGGTACAATCAAATTTTTAAGTCTATAGAAGCCTGCTGAAAGATAAGACTGGCTAGAAATGACATCCGCAAGCAGTGTGCTCCAAAAGTTGGTAGCAGAAACATTAAGAAGAAGAAAACATTTCCGTTTATCTTGTTTTCTCTTTATCTTTTCTCCCTTCCTTTTCCTTTACCTAGATGGTACAAAACCTGTCCACACCCCCATGGTGGTTGTTTTTTTCCACAAAGCCCCAGTACATTGCTATATATCTTAGTTGTATGTCAACCCATGGTGGCTCTTTTCTTGGAGTCCCATGGCATTTTATTCATATCTCTTTCATTCAAATTATTTCTGTAGTGTAATTTATCTGTTTATACATATCTGTCTTACTTGCAGACTGCCAACATTTCAAGACCTTTGGGCTCATAGTATATACTTAAGTATTTGAGTAAATAAATTAAGCTCTTTTGTTGAATAAGATCTAAATAAATAAAATACCTACTCAGCACATGAATGCAAGCATTTGAAAGAGAGTTTTGTGGCTGCTAAAGCAGACTGTGGATCAGTTTAGGGACTCAGGCAAAAGTTACTCAATAGATTTAGATAAAATGAAAGAGATAATTAACTTTAGTTTTAAAATTCATGGAGAACAGGAGCAGGATATCTAAGTGTGAATAAGGACTTGATCATTCTTGTTTCATCTTTGGAAAATCCAGTCCTTTATGTTTCTATGAAAATGTCACTGGCCAAGAGAATGAACAGAGGACTGATTTTTAGAAAAGCAATTTGGTCACAGGAAGTCCTGGAGGAAAATATATGGAAGGAGAGCTGGTAGAAACATGGCAGAAACGTTTTGTGTATAAACCCTAAAAATTGGGTTTACATGCTGTCTGAAAGTACTGTAACCCAACATTTCTCCAATATAGATTTGAGCAGCTTTTAAATACCTAGGTATACAAAAGGATTACAAAGGAAAATAGATCAAACTGAAAGAAGTTTAGAATGGAACAATGCAATGAAGCTGAAGTAAGCCAGAGCACTGAAAAGTGTTTCAGAAGGACCTGCAGTTTTCTTTCTATTTTTTTTCCTTCTTTTTATTTATTTTTCCCCCAACACCCCAGTAGATAATTGTATGTCATAGATGCACATCCTTCTAGTTGCTGTACATGGGACGCGACCTCAGCATGGCCGGAGAAGCGGTGCTTCGGTGCGCGCCCAGGATCCGAACCCGGGCCGCAAGTAGCCGAGCACATGCACTTAACCACAAAGCCACGGGGCCGGCTCGGAAGGACCTGAAGTTTTTAAAGGTAGTTGGAAATGTATCTCTCAGGTTTAAAGTAGAAAGGGTAATGGGAACAATTCTCTATCATCTCATGTCTATGAGATTAAAAGCAACAGTCTCTCAGAGAAGCAAAACTTTTCTGGTCTCTAATGTCCCAAAAAGTGTTTTGAATTGTGCCTAATGAAAGAGATTCTGTGTGACATAATGCAAATACGGTATCATCAACTCATTTCCAAGTTGAGTTCAAACATTTTAGGACATGTTCAATTGAGGTAATGCAGAATTCTATAAGGGGCCAAGGAAGAGGCCAACAGCATTCTCTCTCAGCTTTTCACTTGATCAAGTGAGAAAATGTTCTTGAACAGATTGACCACGTCTCCTCAAGGCAATCCTCCATTTTCAATTTTTCTTTTCGTAAACTCAGCCTGCGTTTCCCATTACATATGCAAGCTAAAGCCTGTTTGTAGACATCCTTCGTTGGCAATGAGGAGCAGATCCATACTATTAAGTAATCAAATAAGCGGAACATCTGGTTGGCCCTTTTTAGGAAAATGACAGGTTTAAGCCAACCTTCATTGGTGGAAGGACATGGTATACCAAAATTAAAATATCTACCATTTATTATGCAGCTAATCATAAGTCATGCTATTTAAATGAAACTGAATGAATTCTTCTTCTAAGTTGACTAGATTTTAGTCAAACTGATGTGTAATTTTATATAAGTGCATTTTTACTTAAAATGTAAATCTCTTTAGAGACCTCTTCATTCAGTTTTAGAGGCATATTTTATATATTTTGGTGATTTTATTTATTTTCCTTCATAGCAGAGAGGCACATCCTACTCTTTTTCTTGCTGCCCTCTCTCTCCAAGATAAAACTCATCCAAGTTTATTTTGCTTCATAAGGCATAGGCTTACATTGTGATGATAAAGAGATCATTTCTGAAACATATTTGGAACTGTAGGGAGCCCAGAATTTTAGATTATGCTCAGAATTTTGTGAGGTAACTTCAAAAAAGATGGAACTTTTAAAGTTTTGCCAAGAAAGTTTTCTCCTACTTTTCTTCACAGTAATTAAAAAAAAAGTTTAGTTTCTTAATTGTTCAGATGGGTGAGTGTAGGAGTTGTCAGGATTATATGTACCCTTGAGAGCTCTCTCTCTGAGTTACTCTTTCAAAACAACCATCCTGGGAAGGCCCCATGGCTTAGCGGTTAGGTGATCACACTCCGCTGTTAGTGGCCCTGTTTCACATCCTGGGCGCGAACCGACGCACTGGCTTCTCCGGCCATGCTGAGGTCGCATCCTACATACAGTAACTAGAAGGATGTTCACCTATGACATACAACTATCTACTGGACCTTTGAGAGAAACAAATAAATAAATAAAATTTAAAAAATAGTAATTTAAAAAAAACCACCATGCTACTTCATGAATATTTAATGGGGACTCTGTCAGTCCCAGAGGTGCTGAGAGAAGCAGTTCCCAAAACTCCAGCAGGTCCTGGGAGAGGAGAGCGATGGTAATCAGTGTCATCAGAGTTTGGATGAGCAGTAGTCATTCTCTGGATGTTAGAACTGAGTGGAGTTTTCAAGCGCAGCCCAATGACTCTAGACCTGAGCCCTGCTCAGAAGCCAGTTGACTTGTCATTCGCTCTGAGCATGGTGTCTTCCCTCTGCTCGTGCCCTTTTTTGTCATTTCTCATGCTTCTCCTGACTCTTTCTCTTTCCTACACCAACTTTCTTCTTTTTCTCTCTTTCTTACTTTTACTCTATTATATTCCTTCTCCTTAACATTTTTTTCTTCCTTGTCTTATTGTTCTCATTCATTTTCTTTTTATTTGGTAGTACAGTTACTCCGTACATCACTTTCATCTTAAAATCTTGACCCTCTACAATTCTTATACTTCAGTTAGCTATTTTGAAGAGAGTATTTTGATAAATTTCTCTTAGATGTTATAACATGCTGATTCAAGGAGATAAAAACTATCACGAAAGGGATGGGGATGGAGAATGAATTCAGTTCAGGTAGCCATGGAATTAGACAGAGGGAAACTGAGAGCTTAGGTGTGGGTGTTCAAAATATTTCCTGATACATCTTTGTAGTTCATTGTTGTGGTAAACTGCACACAGTCTTATTTACTGTTGGAGCCCAGAAGTTTGCTCCTCTGGGCAGGTCAGCAGGTCTCGGCTCATAGAAAAGAAGCTAGGAAACACTGCATGCATTTCTAATGTAAAGAACTGTTAGTGTTCCACCAGGAGACACTTTGGGCTCTTCCCTGCACTATCTGAATAGAAAAAGAGGAAGAGAAGCTTTTCTCCATCTGCACAAAACCAGGACTTTATCTTGAGTTTGAGAGAGTTTGCATGTGACTGAAAACAAAAGTTTTCCCGAGTTTGGATTTGCTTTAATAGGATCTATTGGCTGGCTTTGATGTTAAAGGATTTTATTCAAAATTGGCTACATCTAGTGCTAAGTTCAGAGTGGAGATTTGTCAGTTTAAGAGAGAAGAATCCCTTTTGGATTAACTCAGTGAAATATAGTATTTGGGAAAAAGATTATATTTGAAGGCCACTTGTTAATATTCTGTCGCCACAGTGACATCTGTTGGTAAGTGACTATTTCATGCTATTCTCGATGATTTCTGTTTGAAAGACACACCCTGAGCTTGATAAATAAATGGCAAGCAATAAGATATATTGGAGCACATGAGGAAGTCATTTGGGGTAAATCTAATTCGGACTGAGTTTGTTTTTCCAAAAGGGCCTGTCGCCTGCATTGTGTATCTGCTTTGCCGTGTCTCAAAGAGAAGAGTAAATGCCCTTAACATAAGGATGCAACTTCCCCCTCATTGACATTGTCTTAAGGATAAGCATTTCTCCCTAGGCTTGGATTTTACTGCTGCACTCATCCTGTGACCACCCAGCTCCAGACAACAGACCTGACACCAGCCATGCCCAACGAGACAGCAGACCTGCTCCACGCTGTTTCCATTTATAGCTATTCTGGCAGGGTAACGTAGCAGGGCGATCTTGTGGCTATTGTAAAAAGGACATTACAATCCTATGTGATACTTGCTCTTTGACGGTATATAACACTCTGTACACCCCACTTCTTCAGTGCCCTTCCTTCCTTATGGAAGGAAGACCCAGGGCCATGGTCCTCAAAAGTTAGCTCATAATAAATTCACCCCAATTTTGATTTATACATTGGTTATGGATTATTTATGTAGACATTTGTTGGTGTAGTCGTAGTAAGATTTCAGAGAAACCCACCAGAGACCACCTGGAATCTACACTGAACTGGAATTTGGTACCAATAGGAGCCCATTGTGCTCCCCAGATCACTGCATTCTTCAGGTGACCCGAGTGAGTTTTCCTGACACCTGGACCTCTTTATTTTAAGTCGATGGTCCAGAGTTTATTTGAGTTGTTTTCAAGGCTTAAGGCTAGGTGTCTTAAGGGGGTACTGATACATTCCCTAGGTCAGAGGAACCTAGGGATGAATTCCTAGGAAAGTGAAATATAGAGAGAATTTCCTAGGCCAGAGGAGCCTAGGGGGAACTTTTGGAGTGAATGGAGCTGGGTGACTTTTTAATATGGCTTAACATTGGGAAGAATTATGTTTATAAAGTATGAACAAAACTGCTTGATAGAGAAATGAGAGACTGAATCTGTTTAGCTCCAAAGAAAAGGGACATTGCTCCTCCCGACCTTTTGGGAATTCTCAAGCAACTGAGAATCTCATAGGGGGTATCAGAGACAAACCCCACGACTTGTAACCCTCCTTCCTATAGCGAGCTCCACTATCATTCATGTTAATTTATCACAGGTTTGTCGGGGGGCGTGCACGGGAGGGTTAGTCACCCGCACTCCAAACCCCCACGGCAGTACATAGACTGCGGGCGGGAGAAACCAAGGCATGTAAGAGAGTGATTATGACCTTTCTTTAGGGAGTAACACTCTCAAGCAGCACACTCCTGACCCACTACACAGTCCCTAGAAATTGTTCAGACTTTGTAGCAAAATAAAAGAAAAGGAAAGTGGGAAATTGAGTTTGCTTGACCATTCCTGGCTGGGCTGCCTGACCTCTGAACCTAGGAGACTTGCGCAAGTGCTAAGACAGCAGGGGACCTAAGACTGAAAGAAAAAAGAAATTGGAAGGAAGCTTTCTGCAGATGGAAACTGCTATATTTTCTAAAACAGCGGCTATAAAATCTTTGTTGCATCTGTCTGTTCTTTATGTGTGTGTCTCTACATGTATGTTTTATGTGCGTGGTATTTTACCTCCAGAGTTTATGGTCAACATCAAGAGGTCCATTCAATTAACTTGAAATAAGCACTCACAAAAGTTAGTTCTAAATCCAAATGTTTTTCCAGTTAACGTGATATGAAATAATCTTTGGTAAATAAAAGCTTATTTAAGCTTGTTAGTTTTCAGCATTGGATATAATGCAGATATGCAGCTTTTATTCGTCAAATAAACTGATGTTATTTCTACTACAAAACTGGTCTCACAAATAATAAATGATGGCTAATATTATCTAATGTCTCATAAAGTCTTGTAGGCAATCTAAATAATTATTGAGGGGCCGGCCCCATGGCTTGGCAGTTAAGTGCACGCACTCCGCTGCTGGTGGCCCATCTTCGGATCCAGGGTGCACCGAGGCACCACTTCTCCGGCCATCCTGAGGCCGAGTCCCACATATAGTAACTAGAAGGGTGTGCAGCTGTGACATACAACTATCTACTGGGGCTTTGGGGGGAAAAATAAATAAATAAAATCTTTGAAACATAATAAATAATTATGAGAACAGGTAACTAAATAAGTGAGTTTTAAGTGAACTTTAAACGATGATCATATGTTATACTGTATATAGCTTCTAAACTCTTTTTGGTGACTTAAAAATTTAGGATTTTGCTAAATTTTATGATAAAAATTCATTGAGTATGTAGATCATTTCCAAATAAGATAAGATATTAGACATTGCTAAGTATAGGTTTATCTACTTTTGGCTTATTACAGAAAAACTACAAGGTGTTTTGGGTCTATTGGTAAACATGTCTTGAGTTTCATTTAAAAGATTGTACTATAAAGTAAGATGTTTCCAAAAATTATAAAAAGTGTCCATATAAATTTGTCAAGCCAAGAAATGCTAATGTAAAAGAAATTTTATAATTGCTTACTTAGTTTTTTACTTAAAAATTAAGGTTTCTAAGGGTTAAAAATTTCTAATATGTGATTAAGCTACTAAAAACTTAAGAAAAATATGTTTGTATTCAAGGAGAGTAAGATAAGTCTTTTCATTAAGAAGATATAAAAATTGGAAATATTTTTGTTTGGTTAGGAAAGACAAATTTGCCCTGAAAAGTACTAGAAGGTAAAAACAGGAGCTCATGGCAAAAATTCTGAATGTAAACAAAAACTTATAGAAGGTTTGTTGAAGAGAAACCCTGAGGAGTTTTATACATGGTCGAGTTGGCTAAGATTAAACTAAATCCCACTAAGTAAATGATTTTTAATATCAAAAGTAAGCTGGTACAAAATTCAAATTTGGTCTTCTTCCTTTTAAAAGGATAATTTTATTCTACTCTTTTTTTCCCCCAAAGCCCCAGTAGATAGTTGTACATCATAGTTGCACATCCTTCCTGTTGCTGTATGTGGGACGTGGCCTCAGCATGGCTAGAGAATCAGTGTGGTGCATCCGTGTGCACCTGGGATCCGAACCCAGGGCCGCCAGCAGCAGAAGGCACACATCCAACCGCTAAGCCATGGGGCCGGCCCTATTCTACTCTTAATCTTCTCTTGATAGAGGTTATTATGTAAAAAGATTTTTCTTTACATTTGAGTTAAGTTTATCTAAAGAACAGAGATCTGTTTTGTTAAGGTAATTCCCTATGTTCAAAAGACTGAGGTTTCTCTATTAAGCTCTTTTTGACTGTTTAAATGTTGTTTGTTAATTAAGCCTGGTTTCACTGTGACAAGAACAGGAACTCCTTGATCTTGTCTGACAAAGTGTTTAAAAGCTCTTTGTATTTTTGACAATCTCCCCAAAATTCATATCCTAAATAAAGTCTTTCTTATAATTTTTTTCTTTGAGAATTTTCAAAGATCCATGGCAATTCTCAAGTAAATTTGATCTCTTCCTACAAAGAGGGAGATACTAAACTAATTAGGCTTTTTAAGTATGCTAAATTGCATGGGAAGCATTATCAAGTAAATGATAAAACTTCTTAGGTTACACTGCGTAGGTAAATATTACCCATTATTTTAACCCTGCTATCTTGCTTCCAACATTACAAGAGAAAGGACCAAGACTGTATTCTATTTAATTTGGTTTACAGATGGGTCTTACTTAAATGATAAGCAAGATATTACCAAGCTGGATATGCTGTCCAGCCTCGAGAATCCCTGTGTGGGGGAAGAAGGAGAATCTTCCTCTGCCCTTTCCCTTAAGGTTCTTATGGCTGGCCAAATAATTAACAATACAGGTTAGCAGGAGAAAATAATACCAAGTATAACAACATGTATACATGGGAGAAACCAGGGACACTGCATTTCTCAACACAATAGCAGGAATTCTCATATTAAATACCATCTTTACGTAAAGACAGAGGAGGATGTTTGGGGTGGGGGTGTCAGTTACAGGAGATCACCACTAAAGCACTGTAAACAAGAGTAAGGCTATTATGCAGATTTAAGGCCTCACCTTCCACATTGATAAACTTCTAGAAATGAGGTCATCCTCCCCCTTCCCAATACAGAGAGAGAGATACCTTTACAAACGGAGATTTCCCTTATAAATGTAAATGATTGTCTGGCACCTCCTCACAGGGTCATCCAGAGAATGTGGCCAGAGAGACAGAACTTCTGATAAGATGGGCTTGTTGGTGTCTTTCTTATTGTAACATCTATTTTACATTATATTACAGCCATCAGATAGAAGATCTGTTGCAGGAAGGAGTTACTATGTCAAATTCTTTAGGCAGTTAGTGGGGGAGGTCAAATATCCGTCAGAGAAAACAATCGAGGTAAAGAGATATATTTTAGGGTGGCCAAATCCTCATCTCGCACACCTGCTAATTCCTATAACTCTGCTAACGCAATAAAAGACTTCTTTCCACAGGCTTGAAAGAAATCGCCACGGAAGAAGAGAAACAGATATAGCAGTCAAAAGGGGGAATTTTTATCACCCCCTCACAGCTGTGGCTTGCACCTAGTAAAAAAACCCATAGTACTGTGGGGAGACAGGGAAAATCCCCCTCTGCCCTTTCCCTTAAGGTTCTTATGGCTGGCCAAATAACCAACAAGACAGGTTAGCAGGAGAAAATAATACCAAGTTTAATAACAGGTATACATGGGAGAAACTCAGAAATGAGCAACTCGTCCCTCTGTCTAAACTGCTTGCTTAAGTATTGTAGCTAAAGGTGAGGAAGGTGTTGGAAGTGGATAGTGGTCTGGGACTTCAGAACGCAAGAAGACAATTCTTTTCAGCGTCATCTATAGATAATGTGGTAAGCGAGAGATAGAGATTTTTGATAAAAGGGGCTTGGTGCCCCTCCCATTGTAAGATCTATTTTACATTATCATTACAGCCATCATGATAGAAGATCTGTTCCTGGAAGGAGCCACCATGTCAAATTCTTTAGGCAGTTAGTGGGGGAGGTCAAATGTCCCTCAGAGAAAACAATCAAGGTAAAGAGATGTATTTCAGGGTGGCCAAATCTTGATCTCCCACAGTCCCGCCTTTGAAACTAAAATTTTCACAGTCCTTTTGAAACTCAAAGAAGTTTCATGGTCCAGAAGCTGAGTTAGTAGATTGTTTCATCTCACTGAACATATTTCTTAGTCCTGATAATAGATCAGTTCAATTAAGTTCATTTTAGAAGGTGCTGATGCAGGTGGGCTCTCAAGGTTACGCCTATATTGTGGAAGCAAGCAATCAAGTATTTAATAGAAGCATTTTTATGTAAACAAAAGAAAAATAAGGTTAATGGTTGGAGAAGGTTGTAAAGCAGTTTCTGAGTTTACAGGACAGCCAGTTAAGAAAATTTTTAGATGTCAGCATCAAAGCATCTTTAGTAGTTTAAAATGTCTCTAATGATGTCGTCAGGTCATCTCTCAAATTTATATCAAGTACACTGGCTTCAGTTTGTAAGGCTTCAGGAAAAAAGCAGGTTTAATTCTCAGTGATTTCAAATGAAAATGATGGAAAAAATGAAAAACATTAGTTTGGAGATCTGTATCCAGATATTTTAGGAGACTAGAAGAAATCAGAATCCAGTCCAGTCAACAGATAGAAAACAAAAACCTCAAAAGAAAATTAACAAAACTTGTATCTAATATCCGCAAATATACACTATAGTTTTTACTGAAATATAATTTTTCCCTCTAAAATCACCCTCATTTTTATCAAAGATAGCCAAATTTAGACTAACTAGTTTGTAAAATAAGTCTAGTTCCAATAAAGTTGACCCAATTATTTACATAAGTACATCAATAATAGCAATTGATCATATAAGCTCTTTTAAATCTGCTTTGCTGGAACTTTTTATAAGGAATCTCAGATTGAACTTTAAAGGCCTCTCGAGGCCAGGAAAGCCAAACCACGGATATTGTCATCAGACTTCGCCTGCAATACCTACAGATTTGGGTGAATTCCTCTCTTCTGAGGTTCCCCCAAAATATTTCGAAGTTCCTTGTACCTTCTAGATAAGTGACATTGTTTACTTACCCAGTAAATGCTGCTTGGAACATTGAACATAAGGCACCAGGCTAATATTTCCACATGGCTTTATTCCATAAAGTCCAATCTTCATTCCTCAAATCTTTATGGCTATATCGCAAAAATGATGTTCCAGTCACAACCTTGGTAATATAACCAGTGTTTCCAATTGTGTCCTGTTATAAGGAGAACAGATTCTTATTGAACTTATGCAAATAACTATATTGCCATGAAAACAACAATACTTATTTACTAAGAGTTTTTAAATTCTGGAGGGATCAGGTAGAGAGAAAAAGAGAAATATTTTAATATTGCTTACAAAACTATCATTTACCAAATTTCTGTAAGTTATAGCTAGCTCAGGAGAAAAGAGAAAAAGTTTTCCTTAAATCTGAAAAAACAAAACATTAAAAATTCAGCAATACTTCAAATGAAAAATCATAAAAATTATAATCATCCTTATCAGTTCATTCAGTCCTGTGTAATCCATTTTTGATCCCAATCTTTTTGTTAGTGGCTTCATGAAGTCATAAGTTTCTCCATCAGATTTCTGTAATTTCTTACCCAGTTCAGTTTTATGATCAGCAAGTTTATCAGAAGCCTGTACTCCAGTGTAACTGTCACAGTCCTTTCCATGAATTTTTCTGAAGTTGAAACATTTTGCAAAATCATTAGAGCAAAGAAATAAGTCCGTAAACAAGACCTCAAAATGGCAATTGACAAAAAAATTTGGTTAATTTTGTGACATACAACACTTTAAAATAATAATAACCAGAATTATTACTGATAACCAAGACAGATCAGAATTTCAGTAATGTTATACAATTTTAAAACGCCTATATCAATAACATTTACTCACAAAATACCACTTAAGCAGGTTTATCATCACTTGTCTGACAATGCTTCCCATGTAGTTTAACATACTGAATAAGCCTAATAAGTTTAGTATCTTCCTCCTTATAGGAAGAGAGCAAATACCTCCACACTATGATGAGAACAAGACAACATTAGTTGTAGACAGCTGCCCCAAGACTCCGGACCAGGCCTGTATTCTCAACCTTAAATCCACTCATTTAAACCTTTGTTATGCTTAAACTGTATACCTATTTTATAATTTGATGGTGCTCAGGGCAATCTACCCCAGGAGGCACCACTCTGGTATGCGGATTATTTCAAGCTGAAGACAATAAGGACTCAGAGAGCTCAGGGAGAATATTTGAGTTTCCCCTCCCAAACTGCCTGAAGAATTTAAAACAAAAGATCTGTTTCAAGAAAGAATTGTTATCATGATGGCTGTAAAGATAATATAGGATATTTGTTACAATAGGAAAGGCAGCAAGCCTCTTTTATCAAAAACTCTGTCTCTCCCTGACCACATTACCTATAGATGACCCTGAAAAGATTTGTCTTCCTGCCCTCTGAAGTCCCAGGCCACTACCCACCCACAACACGCTCCTCGCCTTTAGCTGCAATACTTAAGCAAGCAGCTTAGACAATGGGACGAGTTGCTCATTTCTGAGTTTCTCCCATGTATACCTGTTATTAAACTTGCTATTATTTTCTCCTGCTAACCTGTCTTGTTAATTATTTGACCAGCCATAAGAACCTTAAGGAAAATGGCAGAGGGATATTTTCCCTCTTCCCCTGACAAATTGTTACACTTAAGATTTTCAGAATACTATCATACTTAAGGAAAGTGATTGATTTGAAACAGACTGGTCTTAAAGTCCAGGCATTTATCAGGAGGCTCCTAATATAACTTAATGGTTATATAGAACAAATCTCTGGCCTTTGACTACTGGCCTGATGGCTAAAACATTGCACCCGATCTTCCCTTAAATTCAGGGAAGGATTCACAGTGACAACTGCTGCCAACATTCCTCTGCTTAAGGCCAGATAGGCTCATTCAGTGTTCCCCTGGTATCACCACCGAGCAGCTAGCTATATTTGTTCCTTTTTTAGGGCTAAATGATGTCACATCACATACAGAAGCCCTTAATGACAGTAAAGCAGGAATTGCCTTATTAAATACTAAGTAGTCTTTAATAAAAAGACTGTCCTTCAAAATAGAATGACCTTAGATATTTTAACTACATCCCAAGGTGGTACACGTACAATCATTCAAACTGAATGCTGTGTTTTCATACCTGACGAATCTTCCAGTGTGTCATCTCTGCTAAAGCACATGAATAAGCAGGTGAATGCCATAAGCGATCCTGCATTCAGTCTTGAGTTTTTTGGTTTGCTCCCTTCTGGTATTGGTTCCCTTTTTCGATCTGGACTGAAATTCCTATTTCTATTACTTCTTGGAATTCTTGTATAATCATAATATTTAAACTAATTGCTGTTTTCTTTACTCAGTGCTGTAAGACTGTCATGTAAGCTGGAGTAATGAAAGCTGAGGAGGCCGATTGATCTTATAACCTTGGACAAACTTGCTTTTTTGATAAGGACTAGGCCTAAGAACTCATTTTAAACTAATCTTTTCAAAGATGCTAAATTATTATCATTGTTACTGTACTTGTTCTATAATTGTGAAGAGCATAAATACAAGGAGTCATAAAAAGCACATATGCAATGTTTGTACAACAACCTAAAATTAATCCAAAACCCATGAAATGCTTCCTCTATTATATATATATACCTCTTTGCTTGTCCACTATGTCTAATTAATTCCCCCCAAGGTGGACAACTGGGCAAATAAATGAGACAAAAGCCTGGCACCGAGGGACATGAGGGACCCAGGGCAGGCAGCAACCACTCTGGGGCCGAAAGACAATATTTTGATCATCAATACTTTTTATCAAAAGATTATAGATCAAAAAGGAGAAAACGATAAATAAATGGGAAGCAATAGGATATATTGGAGCACATGAGGAAGCCGTTTGTGGTAAAACTAATTCGACCTGGGTTTGTTTTTCCAGAAGGGCTTGTCACCCGCATCGTGTATCTGCTTTGCCATGTCCCAAAGAGAAGAATAAATTCCCTTAAGATAAGGATGCAACTTCCACCTCCTTGGCATTTCCTTAAGGATAAGCATTTCTCCCTAGGCTGGGATTTGACTGCTGCACTGTTCCTGTGACCACCCAGGTCCAGACAACAGACCTGACACCAGTCACACCCTCCCCACTGTGTCCATCAATAGCTATTCTGGCAGGGCAATCTGGCAGGGCGATCTTGTGGCTATTGTGAAAGGGACATTGCAATCTGATGTGATACATGCTCTTTGATGGTATATAACCGCTCTGTACACTCCACATCTTTGGTGCCCTTCCTTCTTTAGGGAAAAAAGGCCCTAGGCCATGGTCCTCAAAAGTTGGCTCATAATAAACTCACCCGAATTTTGATTTATAGATTGATTATATATTATTTACGTCGACATGTTTTACAAGAAATATCTTGAAAGGAAAAAACAATAAAGCAGCAGCCCTGCATTACACATGAAAGTTGTGCTCCCCCTGGAGGGAAAAATGAGGATACAACATTGGTTGAGCACTTGATTTTATAATCCACTGGTGCCTTTCAAAAATATAGCTATTATTGTAAGAGTAAAGATATCCTTAAGAATACTGTCACAAAACAGGTTTTCCAAGCTTCTTTTTGTCAGAGATGAGACAGACATCAGCCTGGGGCACTTGAAGAGGCATGGTGGACTCAGCTGAGGGTTATTTAATTATCATGAGATGATTAGCCAATAGCGAATAAGATGCAGAATGATTAAAAAGAGGTAAAGGGACATAAAGTTGGAAATAATTAAGAAAAATAGTGCCTTCAAAATATCCTCTCATTATTTTTATAGCATTTGTTTTGAGGCATGACTAGGATAGTATCTTAGATTTTTCTAAATCCTTATCTCCAGAGCATATATTACTGAGTTTTTCATTAAATATGATAATGCCAAAGAAAACCTTGACAAAAGTATTCTGTACTATCAATAAGGACAAAACATGTACAACATTGCTCTATATATTAAGATTCCAGCTGTAATAGTCAAAATATATATTCACGTGTGTAAAATTATAATGATTTTCTATTTTTCTCGGGCTGTGAACCGTGGTAAAATATATACTAATAAGCAGAAAACCTGATGTTACAGCTAGGCCATTCAAGGGTGAAATAGATCAATTTAAATTTCACACCTTCTCCTTTCCTTGTAGCCAGTGAAGTGTCTGGAAGACCAAAAACACATAAAATTAATTGAGAGTTAACAGTGTTTGGAAGCAGTTGATGTTAAGCCCTCAACAATGGTGGCCCTTACTTCAGGAGCCATTGACTCTTTGTCATAAGTTTATTGTATAGACGAGTTCTATTCTTAGATGATTTGTGTATGTTTCATAGAAGAGAGACAGGGCAGGAGAGTTAACTATCACTCTACACCGGTTCCTTTACTGTATTACCTTATGCAATTCTTACAGTAATCCTTTAAAGTAACTATTATAATTCATATTTAACTGATAAAGAAAACCATGTTTAGGCGCCTGCCTGGTGGGACAAGGAGTTAAGTGCGCGCATTCCGCTGCATCAGCCCGGGGTTCACCGGTTCTGATCCTGGGCCAGTGCCAATGCACTGCTTGGCAAGCCATGCTGTGGTGGCGTCCAGTATAAAGTGGAGGAAGATGGGCACGGATGTTAGTCCAGGGTCAGTCTCTTTCAGCAAAAAAATATGTAGATTGGCAGATGTTAGCACAGGGCTGATCTTCCTCACAAAAAAGAAATTTTAAATGACCATGTTTACAAAATTGATCAAGGGTGAAAGGGAAGATCTGAACATCAGTCTGTTGGGTTTTATGCCTCATATTCTCTCCACTGTGATAAAAATGGTGTTTCAACATGGGTACTCACCATCTTGCTATTTAATACTGGCTCCTGCCAACAGCATTGGATGAGATGAGATGAGAAATTTATTTCCAAAGTTGTTCTATTATATTTAAATTATACTATTTATGAGTCAAATGTCAAGTCATATTTTAGAGGCATAGAGAACAGCTGATTACTTCACCTACACATTTTCTAGTCTTACTATAACGTTCGTGTGTCACATTCTGTCAACTTTGTGTCAACTTTACCAACTTTAGTGCTTCACTGTTCTTTTTTTAAAAACTTACAATTTCATTTTCCATGTAAAGCACCTTGCTGCTTTCTTCCTAGTCACTAGATGGCAGTTCTGTATCTCTGTAAATTACCACTGCAGCAGGAAATGAGAGGTCTTAAGCCAGTTTGTTCTGTACAAATGATGGACATAGGAGGACTTCTGGTCCATCAAGGCTGCCTGTGTTATTCCGTGGCTGTAACGGGGATGTCCAGGACTGCTTAGGCCGGCATGAAGCAGAGTTAGAAAGCATCCTCTAAGTTCTTCTCCGGATGTGAGTTCAGGCACTTACCATCTCACCTGAGCACACTAGAGTTTATTGAATGTGTTCTGACTCTTACTCTCTCTGTGTAGTTAATAAGGCTGGCAGCTCCATACCCCTAGAAAAAACACATGACACATAAAGCCTTTTCTCAACTAAACGGAGTTGAGGGCTATGGTGTTCTCCGAGAGTCTGATGCTTAAAGCAAATGCAGCTGGTGCTCATATGGAGGGAAAGAATGTCAGCTACTCCTTGAGGGCTTTTATTGATACTCCTATGGAATGAGCAAGTTTAAAATAAAACCACATGGCTTATACCTCACTAACTGATTATTTTATTTTCAAGTAATATGTTGTGAAAATCTGCTATGTCTAAAAAACTATTTCATAAAACTGAAACAATTCTCTTTTTTATTCTCTGGTATTTGAAATATTATTAAAACTGTAAATCCTTTAACATTCTACAATATACAAATAGGCAAATATCAATTATATTCTCAAAAAATGTTTGTTCCCATGTTAAAGATTAATATATGGTAGCAAAATGGGTTACCACCCAGTTTTTAACTAAATTTTTGCTTTTGAAATTACATATAAAATTTGTGTTTTGAAGTATTTTCCTAAAATTCAGCATCTTTCTGATATAAATGGACTAGTTGAAAGGTAACTAGAATGAAATTTGATCTTTAAAACTCTAGCTTTGTGTAAGAATTGATAATATCAGGCAGTTGAAAGTTGGGTCTCTCCACATTATGATATTTATTAATTGTGAATAGCCAGATCTATTACAAAGTGCTGAATAATAAAAAGAAATTAAACAATATCAGCACTCTCTTACCCCACACATACAGTTTATATGCAAATAAACTCTCAAAGGTCAGAAAAATGCTTATGATTTCGGATAACTGGTAAAATACTATCTCATTCCAGTTTTAACCTCATTTGAAATTGACTTAAAACTCTTCTCTTAGGATCCTGCTCTGATCAGTGCCTCCTGGTCCCCTCAATGCTTCATTTGATTGCAAACCTATCTGAAGAATTGAATATTCTTTTCCATTTGTTCTCTTTAAGGTATCTGTGATAGTGTTTTTTATACAATGACCACTTGGTACAATTTATTATTCGTTTCAGAAACATCTTGGGACTGCCTCGTGGCTTAGCAGTTAAGTGTGTGCGTGGCGCTACTGGCAGCCTGAGTTCAGATCTCGGGCGCGCACTGACATACTGCTTCTCTGGCCATGCTGAGGATGCATCCCACATATAGTACCTAGAAGTATGTGCAACTATGACATACAGCTATCTAGTGGAGCTGTGAGGAAAAAAAAAGGAGGAGGATTGGCAATAGATGTTAACTCAGAGCTGGTCTTCCTCAGCAAAGAGAAAGAGGAGGATTAGCATGGATGTTAGCTCAGAGCTGATCTTCCTCACACACACACAAAAGAAACATCTTTATTTAGGAACAAATCAAGGAAACAGGTGTGAGGAATGTAGGGTCACCTAGCATGGTGCCTTTTTTTTTTAATGTTTTGTTTATTGCAGTAACATTGGTTTATAACATTGTATAAATTTCAGGTGTACATCATTATACTTCAATTTCTGCATAGATTACATCATGTTCACCATAGTGGCTGCACCAGTTTGCACTCCCACCAACAGTGTATGAGACATCCCTTTTCTCTACATCCTCTCCAACACATGTTGTTTCGTGTCTTGTTAATTATAGCCATTCTGACGGGCGTGAGGAGATATCTCATTGTAGTTTTAATTTGCATTTCCCTGATAGTTAATGATTTTGAACATCTTTTCATGTGTCTTTTGGCCATCTGTATATCTTCTTTGGAGAAATGTCTGTTCAAGTATTTTGCCCATTTTTAATTGGGTTGGTAGTTTTTTTGTTGTTGAGATGCATGAGTTCTTTATATATTTTGGAGATTAAGCCCTTATCAGAAGTATGGTTTGCAAATATCTTCTCCCAATTGTTAGGGTGTCTTTTCGTTTTGTTGATGGTTTCCTTTGCTGTGCAGAAGCTTTTTAGTTTGATGTAGTCCCATTTGTTTATTTTTTCCATTGTTTCTCTTGCCCAGTCAGACATGGTGTTTGAAAAGATGTTGCAAAGACTGATGTCACAGAGTGTGCTGCCTATGTTTTCTTCCAGAAGTTTCACAGTTTCAGGTCTTACATTCAAGTCTTTAATCCATTTGGAGTTAATTTTTGTGTATGGTGTACGGTAAGGGTCTACATTCATTTTTTTGCACGTGGCTATCCAGTTTACCCAACACCATTTGCTGAAGAGACTTTCTTTTCTCCATTGTATTTTCTTGGCTCCTTTGTCAAAGATTAGCTGTCCATAGATGTGTGGGTTTATTTCCGGGATTTCGATTCTATTCCATTGATCTGTGTGTCTGTTTTTGTGCCAGTACCATGCTGTTTTGGTTGCTATAGCTTTGTAATATATTTTGAAATCAGGGAGTGTGATACCTCCAGCTTTGCTCTTTTTTCTCAGGATTCCTTTAGCTATTTGGGGTCTTTTGTTGTTCCATATAAATTTTAGGATTCTTTGTTCTATTTCTTTGAAAAATGTTGTTGGAACTTAGATAAGGATTGCATTGAATCTATAGATTGCTTTAGGAAGTATGGACATCTTAACTATGTTAATTCTTCCAATCCAAGAGGACGGAATATCTTTCCATTTCTTTGTGTCTTCTTCAATTTCTTTCAGCAAAGTTTTATAGTTTTCCGTGTACAACTCTTTCACCTCTTTGGCTAAGTTTATTCCTAGGTATTCTATTCTTTTTGTTGCAATTGTAAAAGATATTCTATTCTTTTTGTTGCAATTGTAAATGGAGTTGTATTCTTTTTTTTTTTTTTGAGGAGATCAGCCCTGTGCTAACATCTGCCAATCCTCCCCCATTTTTTTTTTTGCTGAGGAAAACTGGGCCTAGGCTAACATCCGTGCCCATCTTGCTCCACTTTATATGGGATGACGCTACAGCATGGCTTTACAAGTGGTGCGTCATTGCACACCCAGGATCTGAACCGGCGAACTCCGGGCTGCCGCAGCTGAGTGCCTACACTTAACCACTTGCGTCACCAGGCCTGCCCTGTTGTTGTATTCTTAATTTCACTTTCTGCTACTTCGTTGTTAGTGTATAGAAATGCAACTGATTATTGTAGGTTGATGTTGTATCCTGAAACATTATCATATTTGTTTATTTCTTCTAAAAGTTTTCTGGTGGATTCTTTAGGGTTTTCTATATATAAAATCATGTCATCTGCAAGTATTGACAGTTTCACTTCTTTCTTTCCTATTTGGATTCCTTTTATTTCTTTCTCTTGCCTGATTGCTCTGGCTAGGACTTCCAGTATTATGTTAAATAGGAGTGGTGAGAGTGGGCATCCTTGTCTGGTTCCTGTTCTTAGAGGGATAGCTTTCAGTTTTTCACCATTGAGGATGATATTAGCTGTGGGTTTGTCATATATGGTCATTATTATGTTGAGGTACTTTCCTTCTATACCAATTTTATTCAAAGTTTTTATCATAAATAGATGCTGTATCTTGTCAAATGCTTTCTATGCATCTATTGAGATGATCATGTGATTTTTATTCTTCATTTTATTAATTTGGTGTATCACGTTGATTGATTTGCAAATGTTAAACCATCCCTGCATACCTGGAAGAAATCCCACTTCATGATGGTGTATAATCTTTTAACGTATTGTTGTACGCGATTTGCTAGTATTTTGTTGAGGATTTTTGCATCGATGTTCATCAGTGATATTGGCCTGTAATTTACTTTTTTTGTGTTGTCCTCATCTGGTTTTGGTATCAGGGTAATGTCGGCTTCGTAGAATAAGTTAGGGAGCTTCCCCCCTCCATCAAAGTTTTGGAAGAGTTTGAGAAGGATAGGTATTAAGTCTTCTTTAAATGTTTGGTAGAATTCACCAGGGAAACCATCTGGTCCTGGACTTTTATTTTTGGGGAGGTTTGTGATTACTGTTTCGATCTCCTTACTGGTGATAGGTCTATTCAAATTCTCTACTTCTTCTTGATTCAGTTTTGGAAGGTTGTATGATTCTAAGAATTTATCTATTTCTTCCAGATTGTCGAATTGGTTGGCATATAGCTTTTCATAGTATTCTCTTATAATCTTTGGTATTTCTGAGGTGTCTTTTGTAATTTCTCCTCTTTCATTTCTGATTTTACTTATTTGTGCCTTCTCTCCTTTTTTCTTGGTGAGTTTAGCTAAAGATTTGTCAATTTTGTTTATCTTTTCAAAGAACCAACTCTTGGTTTTATTAATTTTTTCTATTATTTTTATTTTTGGTCTCTACTTCATTTATTTCTGCTCTGATTTTTATTTCCTTTCTTCTACTGATTTTGGGCTGTGTTTGTTCTTCTTTTTCCAGTTCCTTTAGGTGCATTGTTAGATTGTTTATTTGAGATTTTTCTTGTTTGTTGAGATAGGCCTGTATTGCTATAAACATCCCTTTCAGAACCGCTTTTGCTGTATACCATAAATTCTGGTATGTCATATTTTGATTTTCATTTGTCTCCAGGTATTTTTTGATTTCTTTTTTGATTTCTTTGTTGACTCAGTCGTTGTTCAGTAGCATTTTGTTTAATCTCCACATATTTGTGGCTTTTCTGTGTTTCTTCCTATAGTTGATTTCTAGTTTCATACCGTTGTGGTCAGAAAAGATGCTTGGTATTATTTCAATCTTCTTAAATTTATGGAGACTTGTTTTGTGGCCTAATATGTGATCAATCCTGGAGAATGTTCCATGTGCCTTTGAAAAGAACGTGTATTCTTCTGTTTTTGGATGGAATGCTTTGTATATATATACTAGGTCCATCTGTTCTAGTGTATCATTAAGGCCAATGTTTCCTTACTGATCTTCTGTTTGGATGATCTATCCGTTGGTATAAGTGGAGTGTTAAAGTCCCCTACAAATATTGTGTTACTGTCTATTTCTCCCTTTATGTCTGTTAATAATTGCTTTATATATTTAGGTGTACCTACATTGGGAGCATAAATATTTACAATTGTTATATCCTCTTGTTGGATTGTTCCCTTGATCATTATGTAATGCCTTTCTTTGTCTCTTTTTACAGTTTTTGTTTTAAAGTCTATTTTGTGTGATATGAGTACTGCTACCCCAGCTTTCTTTTCATTGCCATTTGCATGGAATATCTTTTTCCATCCATTCACTTTCACTTTGTGAGTGTCTTTAGGTCTGAAGTGTGTCTCTTGTATGCAGCATATATATGGGTCTTGTTTTTTTATCCAGTCAGCCACCCTAAGCCTTTTAATTGGAGCATTTAGTCCATTGACGTTTAGAGTCGCTATTGATAAGTATGTACTTACTGCCATTTTTTAAATTTTTTTCTCAGTGTTTTAGTAGTCATTCTCTGTTCCTTTCTTCTTCTATACAGAATTGATAGTCTCTTTAGTTTGACCTCTGTCTGAAAGCTCTACTCTTTAACTTCCCTCCTCCCTCCTTTTATGTTTATGATATCATATCTAACCTCTTTTTCTGCATTTGTATCCATTACCCTCTTATGATGGAAATAAATAATTTTTCCTATTTGTTTTCTTCACTTTTCCCCTTAAATCAGTCCCTTTAACTTTTCATGTAGCACTGGTTTCTTGGTGATAAACTCCTTTAATTTTTGCTTGTCTGGGAAATTTTTTATCTCTCCTTCCATTTTGAATGATAACCTTGCTGGGTAGGGTATTCTTGGCTGTAAATTTTTTCATTTTTAGCACTTTAAATATCATACCATTCTCTTCTAGCCTGTAAGGTTTTTGCTGAGAATTCAGCTGATAGCCTTATGGAGTTTCCTTTGTATGTAAGTTATCTTTCTCTTGAAGCTTTTAGAATTCTCTCTTTATCTTTAATTCTGGACATTTTGATTATGATGTGTCTTGGTGTGGGCCTCTTTGGGTTTATCTTGTTTGGAGCTCTCTGTGCTTCCTGTACTTGGATGTCTGTTTTGTCCCTTAGGTTAGGGAAGTTTTCATCTATTATTTCTTGAAATAGATTCTCTGCCCCTTTTTCTCGCTCTTCTCCTTCCAAGATACCTATCACACAGATGTTGGTGTGCTTGATGTTATCCCAGTGGTCACTTAGACTGTGTTCACTCTTTTTAACTCTTTTCTTTTTTACCTGTTCAGATTCGGTAATGTCTTCTAGTCTTTCATCCATCTCACATATCCGTTCTTCTGTATTCTCTACTCTGCTTTTGAGTCCCTCTAGTGAATTTTTCATTTCCAGTATTGTATTCTTCATTTCTGATTGGTTCTTTTTATATCTTCCATTACTTAGTTGGAATTCTCACTGAGATCATCTATTCTCCCCGGATCTGTGAGCATCCTTAACACTCTTTGTTTGAACTCTCTGTCAGGTAGGTTGCTCATTTCCGTTTCACTTATTTCCTTTTCTGGGGTTTTGTCCTGTTCCCTTACTTGGAATGTATTCCTTTGCCTCCTCATTTTGCCTCTTTCCCTGTGCTTGTGTCTACATATTACGTAGGTCAACTACATCTTCTGCTCTTGGATAGGTGACCTTATGTAAGTGATGGCTTAGGAGGCCTGCAGTGTGCTTCCGTAAGTTCTCAATTTTCCAGTGGTGACCACTATGCGGGCTACGCGTGTCCTTCTGTTGTGGCCAGTTTGCTCTCCCTGTAGGCGCCCAGGGAGGCTGAGTTATGCTCCTGGCCAGCTGTTGTAATGCTCAGCTGCTTGTAGTTGTTGTGGGCCCTTCAGTCTATTTATCAGGTGTGGGGAGCCCCAGCACAGTTGGCTGCAAGTTCTAACACCACATTTGTGTTGCAGTATTTCTTTTAAGTGAGTAGGCGCCCAGCGTGGCAGGTTGTTAGGCTCAGGGCCTTACAATTGCTATAAGCCTACAGCCTTTAGGTCTCTTGTCAGCTCTCTGAGGATTGCAGCTGGGTGGGGCTGGCCTCAGGCATGGGAGCACCCAATTGTTTCAGGCTTTGGAAGGTGTGGCAAACACCATCTGTGGGTTTTTGAGAAGCACAAGTCTTCTGCAGCTGACAAGCCTTGCCGCCCACAGGTCCACACACACTGTCAACACAGTCCTGCCCCGTGTGCATGCCCCAACCTCCTGAAGTGGACCCAGTCTCTCCATGGCGGGAACCCCACACACTCCACCACCGCCCCACACACTCCACCTGCTCCTTGTGCACGCCCTGTCCCAATGAAGTTGTCTCAGTTGCCAGGCTGCAGAGAATACAGTCACCAATCTATGCAGGCCCACAAGTTGCCTGAGGGCTTGTTGTTGGGTGGGGCCAGTCTCTAGGATGGGCTGCCCACCCTGGCTGAGCTGGATTAAATTGGTGCTCTAGCGGGTGGGACAGACCCTGGGCTAGCAGACCTCAGGGAGAACTCCAATGGCGTCTATGTCAGCACACCCACACCAGGCCACAACAATATTCACCACCAATGTCCCAGTACCTGGAGAGGTCTCACCTCTCACCGAGATGCACACAAGGCCTATTAGGTGAGTCTCTTTTCACCAAAATACTGTATACCTTTCTTTTTGGTGATTTTAGGTTGCTTTCTGAAACGGGTGACTTTGTGCATGGGCCCTTTAAGAGCCGGTTTCTAATTTGTTTGTGAACCAGCTTTTCTGGTGGTACTCCCTAACGTTTTAGTAACAGGCAAAGTCAGTTATTCTGCCACTCATCTCGATTGTGATGGGTCCACAACATGCCCACAGCGGGAGTGCTTCCCGGCTCAGGGCCCCGCTGCTCCAGGGAGGGCTGCCTACCTTTGGGCGACTCCTGGGCGGCCGTGAGGCACTGCGGCTTGGGAAGGTGGCATTTTTCCTCTCCAGAAGGGAGTTTCTTCCTCTTCTACCTCAGTTAGGATTGTCCGTTGTTGCAGGAGTTCCTCTTATCCAGTTTTCAGTTCTGTCTCAGCGGTAATTTTTCCACGAGTAGTTGTAAATTGGCCGTGTCTGCGGGAGGAGGTGAGTTCAGAGTCTGCCTGTGCTGCCATCTTGACTTCCTCCTCCTGATGGTGTTTGAGGGAATTCTCACGTGAGTCTTGGCATAGAAAAGTTTAAAGAGTAAAGCAACATTGGTCAGATTAAAAGTGTTGGATGAACATAATTCTGAAGGAATAATGATGGAGACATAAAAACAAGAAGCCACTTGAATTGCATTGGACGGTATTAGAGACATCAAAGGACTATGAAAAACTCTAAGGTGAAAAGTAATATGAATTTACATGATAATTATAAACCACTAAACAACAATTCACAAGACAAGTAAACAACTAAAATAGAAACCAGAATAGGAAAAATAGAAGTTAAAGGAGAGATGGAGAGTGATGGTTGGGGTCAGAAAACATAGCTTAGTCATCCTTGAAGTCTCCTTCAGACTCTGATCATTCTTACTGCTCAGTAAACACTTTGAGCCCATCAGCCTGGGGAGGGGCAAAGTGAGAGGTGGTTGGAGGGGAGACAATGCAAGGATACCCTTGTGGAGGCACTGACATTGAAAATCAGTGACATTTTTGCAAAGGTGTTTACCATAATATATTAAGGATTATTCTGGAAATTTAAGGATTTTTCTGGAATGTACATTTTCATTTTATGGAAACTCCAACTAGCCCAGAGAATTATTTAGACATTTCAGCTTTAGAAATAAAGAGAGGGGCCACCCCTGTGGCACAACAGTTAAGTGCGCACGCTCCACTGCGGCAGCCCAGGGTTGACAGGTTTGGATCCTGGTGCGCACCGACATACCGTTTGTCAAACCATGCTGTGGTAGCATCCCATATAAAGTAGAGGAAGATGGGCACAGATGTTAATCCAAGGCCAATCTTCCTCAGCAAAAAGAAGAAGATTGGCATCAGAAGTTAGCTCAGGGCTGATCTTCCTCAAAAAAATAAAATAATAAAAAAAAATAAGTTGATGGTCCAGGAGTTTATTTGAGCTGTTTTAAGGTCTTGAGACTAGAGGCTTTGAAGGATACCGGTACATTTCCTAGGTGGAGAAAAACCTAGGGGGAATTTCCTAGGCCAAGGGACCTTAGGGGAAGCTTGGAGTAAACTGAGTTGGTTGTCCTTTTAATTTGGCTTTAAAATTGGAAAGAATTATGTTTATAAGGTATGAACAAAACTGCTTGATAAAGAAATGAGAGTCTGAACTTGTTCAACTATGAAGAAAAGAGACATGGCTCCTCCCGGCTGAAAAGGCGTTTTACAGGTGACGGAAAATCCTCTGTAGGAGTGTCAGAGGTGAACCTCACGACGTATAGCGGTCCTATAGGGCGTTCCATTATCATTCACATTAATTAATTATAGCTTCGTACGGGGACTGGCACGTGAGGGTTTGTCACCCGCACTCCGAACCCCCTCGGTGGTCCTAGACTGTTAGCGGGAGAAATCGAGACAGGTAAGAGAGTGGTTACAACATTCCTTTAGGGAATAACACTCAAAGCAGCACACTTGTGACCCACTACACAGTTCCTAGAAGGTGTTCAGTCTTTATAAAAAAACAAACAAAAAAACAGAACTAAAAATGGGAAACCATGCTGCAAAAGCCTGCTGGCTTCCAGATGGACAACCCCCCACGGGGACTCCTGCTGGTTTCACGTATACTGCATATGGAAACAATCTTTGCAAGTATTTAACTAAATGGGAAAGCTTAACTAAGGATGACTTAGGTCGTAAATGGCCAAATTTGGGAACGTTTGACTTCTGAAAACTACTGTATTTGCACACACAAGTTGAAAAAGCCTGCAATAAAACCAAAACAAAAGAAGAGGAAGCTTATTATGATTGGCATTTAGAGGCTTCAAAGAATAATAATGATAAAATGACTTCTTTACAGGAGACTAACCATAAACTGACTGAGACCATTTCTGAATTAAAGAGAGAGAAGTCACAAGCTGTCCACCCCCCTCACCTCCTCTACCTTCTCCACCGCCTCCGCTTTCAGCACCTCAGAGCTCATCTCCTTCTCCCTCAGCACCCGTGTATCTTTCCTTTCTGACCTTCCATGCCCTGACCTATCCACTTCACCTCCTCCTCCCTCACATCCTCCTCCCTCACCTCCTACTCCTCCCTCACCTCCTCCTCCTCCTTCACCTTCTCGTCCTCCTTAACATTGCCTCCTCCTCCACTCCTAGAGAAAACAAGGAGTAACTCTCAGGGAACAGATACTGAAAGTCCTAAAGTTGTAGTGGTTGCCTTTAAGCAGAAACCTGTTACTGGGTGAGGTGAGCCTGCTCTTGTGTATACTCCTTGGATTAGAAGTGAATATAAGATTTTGACGAAGGACTTCCCAGACCCTTTGCAAGATCCTTTAGGGTTTGCACAAGAATTTGATTTTATTGTTAGAACATATGCACAGGATATTCAGATTTATATCAGCTTGTGCATTTGCTGGTGTCTGAGAACAAAGCAAATGAATGGATAAAAGAGGCAGATTGGAGAAACCCCCTGGAAGATTTCCATAGGCATGAGCCTCATGACCTTAAATAGTGTAGGGATATAACTCAAAACCTACACAAAGCCATTCCAGTAGTTTTTCCCAGGAAGCTAGATTGGGCTAAAGTCCATCAATGTAAGCATAGACCCGAGGAATCTATCTTTGATTATTTTGAAAGGCTTGAGAGAACCTTCAAACAGCACTCTGGGCTGGCTCCTGAATGTTTTGAGGATCATTAAAATGATTCAAATTTCAATTCAATTTCCTTAGAAGGATTAGATGAGGAATTAGCAAAGTTAGTTAAGAGACATGAACTGGATTGGACTTTAATGCACACTAGTGCTCTTGTCACTATTACAGATAACCTATCTAAAACCTTCCAGAAAAAAAAAGGCCACTAAGGTTATGAGCATACAGCTACAACAGCTTCGTGGCCCAACAAGGGGTATCCTTGAGGGTATAATGCAAAGTGAAATAAGTCAGAGGGAGAAGGTCACATACCGTATGATTTCCTTCATTAAGTAGTAGATAATAACAACAATAAACAAACATATAGAGACAGAGATTGGATTGGTGGTTACCAGAGGGGAAGGTGGGAGGGAGGAGGGTGAAAGAGATAATTCGGTACATGTGTGTGGTGATGGGTTGTAATTAGTATTTTGGTGGTGAACATGATGGAATCTATGCAGAAATAGAAGTACAATGATGTACACCTGAAATTTTTACAATGTCATAAATCAATGTTACCGCAATAAACAAAAAATTAAAAAAAAAATCTAACCAGAAACGAAATCACCGTTTCTGTTACTATTGCAAAAAGCCTGGTCGTTTCAAACAAGACTGCCATAAACTCAAATGGGATTTAGGGGGTGACAACAATAAACAAGAATAGGGCTGCTCCGAAGATTATGAGAGGGCACTTCCCCTCCTCCTTACAAATGCCGTAGGGGAAATTGAGATAACTATTGGAGGGGAAACTTTAAAGGTCCTTGTAGATACCATGGCTACCTTATCTGTCCTCAACCCTACCCTTATTCATTGCCCTCTCCCTCGGAGTAAACAGACAGTTCAAATGGTAAGGGTTTCGAATTTTCCAATGCAGGTTTTTAAATCAGAACCAGTAATTTTTCAATTAAGAACCATCACAGGAAAAAATGTGTTCCTCCTGGTTAAATGTGCTCCAATTCATTTGATTGGACGAGATCTTCTAGAAGCATACAACGTCCTTTTCACAAAAGGGTGAAATGTTTCTAGATTCAGAAAATCGGGATGCTGACCAGACTGTAATTGCTGAAAGGTTGATGATTGTGAAATCAATGACTCAAATAGAAGAGAAAACTGATGACCTGTTATTACAAGTGCCTAGAGAATTATGGTCATCATCCTCTTCAGATATTGGGAAAATTAAATCAGCCACTCCTATTAAGGTGACTTTGACAACTCTAAGCCTCTATCTAACATTCGGCAACATCCACTTAGACCAGAGGTATTAAATGGGATAAGCCCTATCATTCAGGAATTTCTTGAAAAGAGACTTATAATTCCTTGTACTAGTCCCTGTAATACACCTATCTTGCCTGTAAAAAAGCCGAATGAGAAAGGCTGGAGATTTTTTCAAGATTCAAGACCTATAAAGAACATCGTGATTCCCCGACATCCTGTGGTTCCTAACCCACACACTTTGCTCTCGGCCATTCCAACTAAAAGCTGCTATTTCTCAGTCACTGATTTGGGTAGTGCCTTCTTCAGCATTCCCGAGGAAAAGAATAGTCAATATCTTTTTGCCTTGACGTGGGAAGATCGCCAGTATACCTGGACAGTGATGCGACAGGGCTATATTGAGACGCCCACATATTTTTCCCAGATACTCAAGGCTGACTTAGTGAATATAGAATTCCCTAATGACTGCACTTTAATTCAATATGTGGATGATTTCTCTTGCATTCAAACACTAAGTTGGATTCTCAGAAGGACACAATTTATCTGTTGCAACAGCTAGCATCTAAGGGGCATAAATTGTCCAAGGACAAATTACATTTTTGCCTGCCTGTTGTAAAATATCTAGGACACTTGATATCTAAGGATGGACTGTTGATTGATTCTGAAATGATTAAAGGAATCCTGGTTTTTTCTCTCCCTAAGACAAAGAAACAGTTAAGATGAATCCTAGGACTAACTGGATATTGCAGGAACTGGATACCTAACTTTTCACTTATTGCCCAGCCCTTATATACATTACTAAAGTCTGACCAGCCTGATTTCATTGTATGGACACCAGAAGGAGAGAAGGCAGCAACTACCTTAAAGTCTGTTTTGGCCCAAGCACAAGCCTTAGGACATCCTAATTACAGCTTGCCATTTTTCCTCTTCACACATGAAGATAAAGGAAATCCCTTAGGTATCTTAACTCAAAAACATGAAGGTCGACATCGACCTATAGGTTATTATAGTCAGCAGTTAGACTCAGTGGCAAAAGGGCTTCCACCTTGTATGAGACCCATTTCAGTAGCAGCGCTCTTATGCAAGACCAGTGAAGAAATGCTGATGGGGTCTCCTTTGACTATCTATGTTCCTGACTCAGTCAAATCTCTCTTAAATTCTCATCACACTCAGCATTACTCTGTCAGCCGACTAGGCTCCTATGAAGTTCTGTTGCTCTCTGCTCCTAATATTACCTTAGCCCTATGTAATAATCTTACCCCTGCAACTTTACTTCTAGCATCCCAAGAAGAAGATGGCCACGACTACATTTATTAACCAATTACCTACTTACTCCTAGGAATGATTTGCAAGAAACTCCCATTGATAATGCTGATCTAATTTGGTTTACAGGTGGATCTTACTCAAAGGATGAACAAGGATGTTATCAAGCTGGATATGCAGTAAGGTCCTCAGTAGATGTAATCGAGAGTTTTTACTTAGCAGAGATAAAGTCAGCACAGCAAGCCGAGTTAATTGCTTTAACTTGAGCTTGTCAATTGGCCAGAGATCAGGTAGCAAATATCGACACTGACGGTCGTTATCCTTTTGGAGCAACACATGACTTTGGAATGCTGTGGAAACAACGAGGGTTTTTAACATCTTCGGATCAGCCTATAAAGCAGGGGAAACAGGTTGCAGAATTATTATATTCTATAGAGCTACCGAGACAACTAGCGATTATTAAAATGCCAGGGCATCCAAAATTTGATACTTTGGAAGCTAAAGGAAACCAGCTTGCTGATGCAGCTGCTAAACAAGCAGCCTTGAAGGCTCGCCCTACCCAGCCTCGAGAATGCCTGCTGCTTCCTATTAACTCTGCTAACCCAGTAAAAGACTTTCTTCTACAAGCCCAAGAAGTGGCCATGGAAGAAGAAAAACACATATGGCAGTCAAAAGGGGGAATTTTTGACACCCTCTCACAGATGTAGTTTGGACCCCATAGGAAACCCATGATACTTGTTGGAGCGCAATTGCCCCTGCTCCAGCATATACACCAACTAACCCACTGGGCACCTGAAAAGGTTATTTTATGGGGAAAACAATACTATTGGAAACTTTTTCCCACAGTGGCCCATAAAACTTATACTCGTTGTGTTATATGCCCAAAGTATAATCCAGGGAAACCACTTCATGGGTCACAAGGCCACTTTCCCCTTCCTAAGGGACCCTTTGAGGGCAATTGAACTTTGTCTAAATGCCACCATCTCAAGGATATAAATATATCTTGGTAATAATCTGTGTGTTCTCACATTGGGTTGAGGCCCTTCCTTGCAGAAGAGCAACGGCTCTAACAGTAGGTAAATTACTATTAGAGAGAATAATTCCTGCTTGGGGAATTCCTACCGAGTTACATAGTGACCAGGAAACTCATTTCACCGGACAAATAATTAAATCCATTGGTAATATTTGGCCAATAATGCAGAATTTCCACTGCGCTTACCATCCCCAATCCTCAGGATCGGTGGAAAGAACTAATAGCTCGATCAAAATTCAGTTGGCAAAGCTTTCAGAAGCATTTAATCTCTCATGGCCAAAAGCTCTTCCACTAGTGCTCCTCAGTCTTAGATCTACATCCTTTGGTAATCATCGACTGTCTCCTTTTGATATAATAACTGGACGACCTATGCAATTAGATGAAGAAATGTAGGAACCAACTTTACTTATTGTCAAGGTCTCATTGAGGCTCTTAAGAGAAATGAGAAATTGGTAGCTAATTCTTTTCCCAGTAAGCTCCCAGGAGACGAAGACCTTAAGGATCATGGATTACAACCTGGAGATTTTGTTTATTGGAAAAGACACCTGATAAAGGGCTCTTTGCAACCCCATTGGAAAGGACCATATCAGGTGTTTTTAACCAATCTGTGTGCTGCAAAATTAAAAGGCGTAAACTCATGAATTCACATTTCTCATTTAAAAAAGCCTTCTCCACCTGAATGGACTTCAACTCCAGTCTCTGACACCCAACTTCGACAGACCAAGACGAATATCTCCAAATCAGGATGAGAAGAAGACGACATCTGTTGTAGGCATCTGTCCTGAGACTCTGGACCAGGCCTGTATTCCTAACCTTATATCACCTCATTTAAACCTTTGTAGTGTTTAAGCTTTATGTAATTGCTAAAATAATCAATTTCTAGATTGTCTTACAATTTTCCTACACCAATGCTTTACCCTTCAACTTTATAAGATAGATTAGAATCTAATTACAAAACCATTTGTTGATTACAAAATATAAATTCCATTTAAGGTTCCCCTAATGCTATGTTTGTTTTTCCAATCTACATCTGAATGGACCTCTGATGGCAATGTTTTTCTGCAATGGGCACATTCCTTTGCTACACATAAAAATCTGTCTACTTGTTGGCTATGTGGCCAACTTCCACTTTCTAAGACCCTTGGTGGGTCTTTCCCTTTCGAGGCACAGATTGGAAAGCTCTAAAGCAATTTAGTGTGATACAAAGATCTAGTTCTAATGTTCACAGTTCGTCTGATATTACTAATTATGATCCTGAAACATGGTCAATAGCCCATACTATTAGTAATACAGGACACGGTTATTCTTTTCTATTACTCAAACCATCCAATTATCCCAAGAAATTGCAGATAAACAAAAGAAATCAGACATTACAGTAAAAACCATGGAAGGTTTCACACAAATTTTGGATAGATATGTTTGGCTTACTCCTAGTCATGGATCTTTAAACATACCAGCACCTTTATGTTGGGAACAGAGAAATCATTCCAAACAAAATCTACCAAATTACACTCTAAAGATGGGCTGGATACCCACCGAGTCATGTCAGAATACTATTATACGTAAAAAAGTGATTGGTTTGGAACAGACTGGTCTCGAAGACCAGGTGTCTATTGGATGGCTCCTAATGGAACTCACTGGTTATGTCGAACAAACCTCTGGCCTTGGCTGTCACCAGGATGGCTATGGCGCTACACTCTGGGCTTCTCTTGCATACAGGGAAAGATTCGTCCAGAGCTAACATCTGTGGCCAATCTGCCTCTCCTTAAGGCCAGATGGGCTCATTCAGTGTTATACTTGTATGACCACCTAGTAGCTATATTTGCTCCTTCCTTGGGGCTGGAAGATGTCATATCACATATAGAGTCTCTGACAAAATTTACTCAACAAGCCCTTAACGATAGTCAGGAAAGAATAGCTTTTTTAAATACTGAAATATCTTTAATGAGAAAAGCTGTCCTTCAAAATAGAATGGCCTGAGATATTCTTACAGCAACCCAAGGTGGTACATGTGCGATCAAACTGAATGCTGTGTGTTTATACCTGACGAGTCTTCCAATGTGTCACCTCTACTAAAGCACATGGAAAAACAGGTGAATGCCTTAAGTGATCCTACACCCAGCCTTGATTTGTTTGGTTGGCTCCCTTCTGGTATTGGTTCCCTTTTTCGATCTGGATTGCAATTCCTATTTCTATTACTTTTTGGAATTCTTGTACTAATCATTATGTTCAAACTGTTGTTTTCTTTACCTAGTGTTGTAAGACTGGCATGCAAACTAGAGTAATGGTGGCTCGGTGATTTGAGATGGCTGATCAATCTTATAACCCTGGACAAATTTCCTTTTCTGATAAGGACTATGCCTAAAAACTCATTTTAAACTAATCTTTAAAAAAATGTTTAATTATTATCATTGTTACTGTACTTGTTTTACAATTGTGCACAATGTAGCATAAGGGGCTATATATATTAAAAAAAAGCACATATAAAATATTTGTGCAACAACCTAAAATTAATCCAAAATCCATGAAATGCTTCCTCCGTTTATATATATATACCTCTTTGCTTGTCCACAATATCCGACTAATTCCACCCAAAGTGAACAACTGAGCAAATAGATGAGATAAAAGCCTGGCACCGAGGGACATGATAGAATCAGGGCATGCAGCAACCACCCTGACTCTGAGGGAAAATATTTTGATCATCAATGTTTTCTATCAAAAGATTATACATCAAAAGGGGGAAAATGATAAATAAATGGTAAGCAATAGGATATATTGGAGCACATGAGGAAACCATTTGGTGTAAAACTAGTTGGGCTTGACCTAGATTTTTTTTTTCCAAAAGGGGCCTGTAGCCTCTGTTCATCCATTATATATCTATTTTAAGCAATTAACATGTCCCAAAGACAAGAACAATACCCTTAAGATGTAAATGCAACTTCCCCCACATTGGCATTTCCTTAAGGATAAGCATTTCTCCCTAAGCTAGGATTTGGTTGCTGTGCCCATCCTGTGACCACCCAACTCAAGACAGCAACCATGCCCATGGAAACAGCAGAACTGATACCCACTGTATCCAACAATTGACGTGCTGACAGGTCAATGTCGTGGCTATTGTAAAAAGGACATTGCAATCACATGTGGTACACGCTCTTTGATGATATATAACCACTCTGTACACCCCACATCTTTTTTTTTAATAATTTTATTTATTTACTTATTTTTCCCCCAAAGCCACAGTAGATAGTTGCATGTCATAGCTGCACATCCTTCCAGTTGCTGCATGTGGGACGTGGCCTCAGCATGGCCAGAGAAGCGGTGCGTCGGTGCACGCCCAGGATCCAAACCTGAGCATGTGCACTTAACCGCTAAGTCATGGGGCTGACCCTGTACACCTCACTTCTTTGGAGTGTTCCATTTCTTCATGAAAGGATTCTCTCGGGCTATATGGTCCTCAAAGGTTGATTCATAATAAACTCACCCCAATTTTGATTTATAGATTGGTTACGGATTATTTGCGTCGACATTCTATTTGTCCCTCCAGTATCTAAACACAGTACTTGACACCTTTGGTGCACTCAGAAAATGTTTGATGAGTGAATAAGTATGTGGGACACCACACTGACTGGAGCAGAAGGGGTTTTTCGGGGAGTGGTAGAAATTTCGCTGACATTCCTACCATTAGTAGTTGAAGCTCTGGGCTTTGGACCAGTTTGTCTGGGCACCAATCCCAGTTATTCCACTTTTAACTGGGGAATCTGTGCAAATTATTTACTCTCTGAGCCTTAGTTTCCACATCTATAAAATGGGGTTACTGAGAACTCCTGTCTCATAGGGTTTTAGTGAAATTTAAATGCATTAACTAATGTAAAGTGCTTAAAAGAGCTCCTGGCACATAGTAGGCACTAAAATGTTAGCTGTTATGTTATCATTATTGCTCTTATTTCTGAGCAATACTCTGGTTTTGAAAAGATGCTTTCATAATATAGTTGATCCTCATTATTTGTGGAGTCCGTGGTTGCACGCTTGCCTACTAGCTAAAATGTACTGGCAGCCCCCAAATCAACACTCTCAGGGCTTTCATGTCCATTTGAAGATATGCACAAAGTGGTGAGACATTTGATTCTCTTGACGTGCATGTTCCCAACTGAGGGGGAACCAGGTGACGCTCTGCCCTCTTGTTTCAGTCTATACTGTAAACAAGTGTCCTTCTTGCAGTCTATTTAGTGCCCCATTTCTCATCTTCTTGTGCCTTGTGTTGGTGACTTTGCTGTTTAATATGTCCCCCATGTGTAGTGTTGCAATGCTGCCTAATGTTCCTCAGGGCAAGAGTCTGTGACGTGCCTTTACAAAGAAAGTATGCATGTTCGACAAGCTTCTTTCAGACACGATTTACAGTGCTGTTGGTGTGAATTCAATGTTAATATATCAACAATATATAATAAATAAGGTGACTTTAAAGACAAACACAGAGAACAAGGTTATGTATTGATCAGTTGAAGAAAATGTGACTAAGGCTTGCAGGAACCTAACACTGCATTTCCCGTAGGAGCAGTGGGTCATATTCACTGATTCAGTGTTCACAGTGACTTTATAGACTGTCATACTGTGCATAATTAGAACTGCCTGTATCTTATGTAATCCTCACATACTCCTTTATAGTGGGTAGGGTAGGGAACAGGGTTCCATATTTTGCTATTAAAGTAAGGCTATTACAGACCTTATGAACCAAGTAGAGAATTTAAAATGTCTTGTGCTCAGCATAGGAGCCATGATTTTTTTTTTTTGTGAGGAAGATCAGAGCTGAACTAACATCTATGGCCAATCCCCCTCTTTTTGCTGAAGAAGACTGGCCCTGGGCTATCATCTGTGCCTATCTTCCTAAATTTTATATGGGACGCCACCACAGCATGGCCTGACAAGCGGTGCATCGGTGCGCGCCTGGGATCCGAACCTGGGCTACCAGCAGCAGAGCATGAGCGCTTAACTGGTACGCCACGGGGCTGGCCCGTAGCCATGAGTTTTTGAGCAAGGAAGATCTATGATGAACTCATGTTTAAGGAACAATTACCTGACAAGAGAATGCGGTATTGAGAGGAAGAGGGAGAACTGAGCCGGAAATGAGGACCAGCTGTGAAACTCTCCAAGAATTCTCATGGTTATGTGAGGAGATTCAAAGCTAAGGTGCTGATGTGATAAAGGAAAAGTAGCAGCCAACGGATGAAATAATGGGTTTTGTAATCATATATAGGGTATAAATCAGGCTGTGGTTCTCAAAGTGGGCTCCCTGAACCAGCAGCATCAGCAGCACCTGGGAACTGGGTTAGAAATACAAATTCTCTGGTGCTGCTGCAGACCTGCTGAACTGGAAACTCTGTGGTGGGGCCTGGCCATCTGGGTTTCAACAAGGCCCCCAGGTGCTTCTCGTGCTTCTGGTGCTCATCAAGTTTAAGACTAATGAATTAGAAAAATGATTCCAACCTGTCACCATGTCCAGGTAAGCTGCAAGGCAGGGAGGTGGTATTTGTTTGGAGGATATGATGCATTTTAAATTTTAGGAAAAAATAGTCAGCATCTGTTTACTCGTAAGGTTTCCAGAGATGCCATCTTAGCTGTCTACCTGTGAAGCTCTTTTTTCCACAAAATGTTCTCCTTTAGAGAGCCCTTGGTAAGTTATTTACCACTTACCACATGTTCTGAGAATCCCTTCTTCCTTGAAATCCCCTTTCAAACTTGAATACGTACTTTATTTTTGTGCACAATCTCCTCTATTTAAAATCTGGATTTCTCTTCCTATAGGATCATGTATGGCACATGCAAATTTACTGTCAATTTGGAATGCCATTGGTTTGTTCCAAACCCTTAGAAAGTTTTAGAATTTGGAACCTGATGAATAGAGAATGTATAAGCTTTTGTGTAGGACTCATATTTTTCATATGTCTAGAGATATTCCCAACTTGCCAGTAATGTGGCCTTAGATTTAGCAGAACTTGAAAATCTGAATATAGTAGAAAATGACTTATATAACTCATACTAACATTTACAAAATAAATGATCAGAATGTTAACTTACCAATAAGCACTTTCCATATTCTAGGCTCTGAAAGTATCTTACTTACATAATAAACATGATAAAGTTTCAAAGATGAGCCAATTAACTTTTGAGCAAAAGTTTGACTTGAGTGTATCTGGGCTTCCTTTTTGACAGTTGTAGCCTTAATGTTACATTAACCTTTTCCTTTTCTGGAAATCAGATGATCTTGTATTTGGTGAACATTTTAATTTTTAATGGCCACTTGTATTTTGTGATATGCACGTCTTCAAACAATCTATAAGAACTAACCATTACCACCCACATATAAGATTATACAGGAATGGAGGAATTTTGTCTGACTTGTATTTAATTGTTCAGCCAAAGCAGATGACAGACTCTACCACATCCAATGATTTAAGAGTTTGAAGCAGTATTTTTAAATACAAATAATCTCAAAATTGATAATATAGACAATATATTACTTACTGTGTTAACTAACCAAAACAGTTAAATTTGCTATCTTTCCTCCATTTTTTAAGGATGCACCCATTATATAGATTCTGTACAAAATTGCAAAGATCACTTTTTCCATTTTCAAAATTTATTTATTTTAATTTTTAATAGTGATAACCTTACTGTTGGGTAAATTGCTGCACAATTACTGGAAATGCTGAAAGTCTTTTGGAAAAGTGTAGAAGTCTAAAGATAATGAAAAGTACATTTTTCCAATGTCAAGTCCTTTGAGCTTCTCTCTAGTTGTACTCTGAAGAGATGGAAGATTAAGTACCAGCACAGGACACAAGGGAACAGGCTGCCAACTTGAGGGCTTCCCACAGACCACAGAGTGCCTGGCAGACACTTGGAGATTAAATCTGGGCTTTGTCCATGGGTGGGCCCTGAGAGGAGTATTTTGCTTAAATGACCAGAGAATAGACAACCTTTTTTCTTGATAATAAGCAATATTTATCATGTAAATTTCTTTATAAATCTCTGAATAAAATACAAAAAAGTAGCCCGTATAGCAATCAACTCTTACTGACAAGCCCCACAGCCTTCTCTAGAGAGCTCAACAGAAAATGTCTCCACTGACTGTGAATTGCTCTTCTCTGAAAGCCAGCCAGCCCTTCACTGATAGCCCTGGATAAGGAAGGTCAGATACAATTCTTTGAAGATGTTTAGCTGAATTCAGAACCAAAAATCCTACCTCCAGTTGTCTCCTTTGTGAGAATGGATGGCCGGCCTTATTTCATAGGCTGGGCAGTTGAGGTTTCAGATGAGCTTAATTGCTCTCTTCCCCAAGTATGGAAAAGGAGGCTTAGAGATGAGATTTTGCAGGTAAAGATAGGGTCATAGAGGGGAATAAATATTTCAGCAAATTGGTTTTTTGTTCTCTATAGTAGAAATAATTTAAGAAGCAGATAGTCTCTTTCTCCAACATCTCTTCCCTTTTCTCTATTTGTAATATCGCTGTAAAAATTCTCTCTATAAAAATTTCAGTATTTTTTCTTTGCAGTCTGTTTATTATCATCTTTATGAATTCTTTGACTTTACCACCTTCTTGGCACCACAACGCTAGCCACTGAGATATTATTATAGATTCAGTTTTGCAATTTCATCCTCTTATCTCTATTTCCTCTGCCATTTCTTAGTTTTAGTTCATTTTTTTTTAATTTTTTGTTTATTGCAGTAACATTGGTTTATAACATTCTATAAATTTCAGATGTACATCATTATACTTTTATTTCTGCGTAGATTGCATCATGTTCACCACCCAAATAGTAATTACAACCCATCACCACACACATGTGCCGAATTATCCCTTTCGCCCTCCTCTCCCCCCTTCCCAACTGTTAGTTTTAGTTCTTATTTTATCTTATGCTTCAAAACATTTGAAGTTTACAGAGTATATCAGTTCTTTATTTTCTCAACTTTTTATTATCTAAGTGTCCTCAACTATCACTTTTTTTAAAAAAGAAGTGAAATACATAACAGAACAATACACTGTAATAAATTGACCACTTATAAAATTAAGTTCAACCAGAAATCCCTCCCCACTTAACAGAGACAATTTTTTATAATTCACCATGATTTAGTTCAGGCAGGATCAGTTTATCAAAGATTTTTGGATGCATTAAACCACATGAGATAAGTACAGTGTAAAGTAAAATGGTTAATCTTGCAGAATTTGTAGAATTTCTTGATGGTTAAGGAAGTTGATGGTGGATAGCCTGAATCATATGAAAAGTAGTTGATTAATTAGCACCTGACAGAGTTTGTTAATTTGGTAAACACATATATGTTGAAAAGTTAAGCTTGCATATCAGAGTATTGTCAGATGCCACTGGGAAAATTCATAATGTTCTCAAATACTACAAAAAAATGACCATTTTTTCATAAAAGATGTCATACATAATGGCATCATATACCTCTGTCAGAAAATTTGCAAGAAGAAAATTAACACGAGGCATTTTAATTCTAACAATTTGTTTATGCTTACTATTAGGTTAAAAAAATTTTCTAGAAATAAAGTGATAAGTGATATACTTGCTTAATTTTTAATTTTTTTAGGAAAAAACATTTTCACATTTTAAAAAAATATTTATTTTTATTTATTTTATGCTGAATTTATTCCTGGGCCCAAAGACTTTTTTTAATTAACAAACACCAATTCTTTTTAAACGCTTTCCAAAAGTTGAAGAGGAGAGAATACTTCTAACGTCATCCTATGGGGTTAGCACTACCCTGATATCAAAGCCAAATCGATTAAAAGAAAAGAAAACCTGAGGTCAATATCTTTGATGAAGAGTGATACAAAAATCCTCAATAAAATAATAACAAACCAAATTAAGCAGCATATTAAAAGGATTACGCATCATTTTTCTAAAATAATTTTATTTATTTACTTAATTTTTCCACCCAAATCCCCAGTAGATAGTTGTATGTCATAGCTGCACATTCTTCTAGTTGCTGTATGTGAGACGTGGCCTCAGCATGGCCAGAGAAGCGGTGCGTCAGTGTGCGCCCGGTATCCAAACCCAGGCCGCCAGCACTGGAGCACGTGCACTTAACCGCTAAGCCATGGAGCCGGCCCATTTTAAGTGGGATTTATTCCTGGAATTCAACATGTTTCAATATATGAAAATGAATCAATGTAATAAACCACATTAACAGGATGAAGGAAAAAAACATGATCATCTCAATGGATGCAAAAAAGTGATTGACAAAAGTAAACATGCTTTAATGTTAAAAACACCAAAAAACCCTCATAGTAAAAGGAAACAACTTCAACATAATAAAAGTCATATATAGAAATCCACAGAGAACAATGTATTCAAGTGTGAAAGAGTGAAAGTATTTCCTCTAAGATCAGGAACAAAGCAAGAAGATCCACTTTCACCACTTCTATTCAACATGGTATTAGAAGATCTAGCCAAAGCAATTAGGCAAGAAAAAGAAAGAAATAGCATCCAAATTGGAAAGGAAGAAATAACATTGTATTTTTTCACAAATAATATCTTATATGTTGAAACCCTTAAAAATTCCACAAAGAAATTCTTAGAACTAATAAATTCTGCAGAGTAGTGGGACACAAAATAGATATGCAAAAATTAGTTGTTCTTCTATACATTAATAATAAGTAATCTGAAAAAGAAATTTAAAAACATTACATTTTTATTTACAGTAGCATCAAAAAGAGTAAAATACTTAAGAACAAACTTACTCAAGGAGCTAAAAATTCCAATGATGTTTTTTGCAAAAATAGAAAAATATATTCTAAAATTCATATGAACTCTCAAGGGACTCTGAATAGCCAAAACAATCTAGAAAAAGAAGAACAAAGCTAGAGAACTCACACTTTCTGATTTCAAAACATACTACAAAGTAAACAAAACAGTGTGGTACTGGCATAAATACACACAATATACTAATGAAATAGCATAGAAAGCCCTGAAATAAACCTTTGCATATATGGTCAAATGAATTCTGACAAGGGTGCAAAGACCATTCATTGAAGAATGGATAAGTTTTTCTAAATATGGTGCTGGGAAAACTGGATAACCACTTGCAAAAGAATGAGGTTGGACTCTTACATTACACCACATACAAAAATTAACTCAAAATGGATCAAAGATCTAAATGTTAGAGTTGAAGCTATAAAATCTTTAGAAGAAAACACAGGGTAAAAGCAGCATGTCATTGGGTCCAAAAGACATTGCCAACAATGATTTCTTTCATCTGACACCAAAGCCATAAGCAACAAGAACAACAAAATAATAAATTGGACTTCATTAAAATGCAAAAGTTTTCTGTATCACAAGATACTATCAACAGAGTAAAAAGGTCACCCACAGAACAGTTGAAAATATTTGCAAATCACATATCTGATAAGGGATTAATAGCTAGAATATATAAAGAACTCCTACAACACAACAATTAAAAAAACCACAATTTAAAAATGCAAAAAGGACTTGAATAGACATTTCTCCAAAGAAGATATAAAATGGCCAGTACACACATGAAAAGATGCTCAACATCACTAAGTATCAGGAAAATGCAAAATAAAACCACAATGAGATACCTCTTCACACCCATTAGGATAGTTACTATCACAAAATCAGAAAATAACAAGGATTGGCAAGGATGTTGAGAAACTGGAACCGTTGTGCTCTGATGGTGAGAACATAAAACCGTGGAAAACAGTATGACAGTTCCTTCAAAAATTAAAAATAGAATTACCATATGAGCTAGCAATTCCACTTATGGGTTCTGAAATAATAGAAAATATATTTATTGGTCTCTGCCTCCAATTCCTGGCACAGAGCTACTAAAACCCTTATACTTTCCTAAACAATAAGGACACTAGGAGCATCTCTTGTTCTAATATTTGTCTTTGACTCCATCCCTGACACAGAGCTCCTAAAACACTTGTAATTTCCTAAGTGATAAGAACACTAGGAGAATCATTTGTTCTATTGAGACAACTCTGTGTGGGCTCCTGGATGGCTCCTGGATGGGGGCTGGTAACTAGAAAGACCAAGCCCTGATTAAAAGGTTGAAATTTTTAGCCCTACCCCTTATCCATCACAGAGGAGAGAGGGGTTAGAAACTGAGTTAATAATTGATCATGCCTATATGAGGGAGCCTTCATAAAAATCCCAATAGAAGGAAGTTCATAGAGCTTCCAGGTTGGCCATGACAGGGAGTGCTTGGAGAGTGGTAAACCTGGAGATGGCATGAAAGTTCTGTGCCCCTTCTCACATATCTTTCCCTATGCACCACTTCCATCAGGCTGTTCTTGAGTTATATCCTTTTATAATAAACTGATGATCTAGTAAATGTTTCTCTGAGTTTTGTGGGCCACTCTAACAGATTAATCAAGCCCAAGGAGGAGGTTGTGGGAACCTCTGGTTTATAGGCAGTCAGTCAGAAGTACAGGTAACAACCTGGGCTTGTAACTGGCACCTGAAGTTGAGGTGAGGTTGGGGTGGGTGTGCAGTCTTATAGGACTTAGCTGTCAACTTGTGGAATCAGATGTATCTCTGGGTTGACAGCATCAAATTGAGTTGAATTATCTGATGATCAGCTGGCATTGCAAGTGTTGCTTGTTGGAGGTGTGAAGAACTCTCCCACATGTGAAAAAATGAATCTCAGAACACCATTTATGAGTATACACCTAAAAGAATTGAAGAGAGAGGTAGAAAGACATATGTACACTCGTGTTGTTAACAACATTATTCAAAATAACCAAAAGCTGGAAACAAGCCAGGTATCCATCAATAGATGAATTGACAAAAAAAAAATGTGGTGTATACAGACAGTGGAATACGATTCACCCTTAAAAAGGAAGGAATTCTGACACATGCTATGACATGCATGAACCTTGAGGACTTTATGTTAAGTGAAATAAAGCCAGCCACAAAAGGAAAAATATTGTGATTCCACTCATATAAGGTACTTAGAGTAGTCAAATTTATAGGAACAGAAAGGAGACTGGTGCAAGAAGGAGGGACAACAGGGAGTTGTTGCATAATGGGCACAGAGTTTCAGTGCAAGGTGAAAATAGTTCTGTGGATGGTTAGAGGTTATGGTTACACAATAATGTGAATGTACTGAATGTCACTGAACTACACACTTAAAAATGGTTAAAATGGTCAATTTTATGTTATGAATATTTTATGACCATTAAAACTATTATTTGCAACAAATGAACAAACACTAGCTACATGCAACAACATCGATGAATATCACAACGATAATGCTGCATAAAAAATTATATTCAAAAAGCTATATATTTTATAATTCCATTTGTATAAAATCCAAAAAAGAAACAAAACTGAGATCTGGCTTCCAGTAATGGTTGAGTAGCTTGTTGAACTAACACTCTCACAGATAACAATGATAAAATCTGCATAAAATATTATATATATTTATATAGAATCATGTATCTATATGTAATACAGGTACAATAAATGTGTATAAGTGTGTATGTATAAATCTCTTCCAAAAGCAAGCAGAACTGAGAGGGAGTCTTCCCTTGAATGATGAGAATTGCACCAGGAGATATTTGCAAGCCTGAGTCTTTTTCCTCAAAGCATTCCAAAATCTGTACTTGGCCCAGACAGTGGAAAAACTACAGTCTTACTTATAATGTTAGAGCATGTATTTTCGGGCTGGAAGAGTAGCTGGAAAGTTAGGGGAGAAATTTTGGAAGGGAGGGAACCATAAAGAGGAAACATCTCAAAATATGTGTGTAACTCTCCCTCACACAGACATCAAATTTGCAGATCTTTGAACAACACACATGCAGGGTAGGCCCCAGGGGGCCTAGTGTAAAAACAGAAGTTGGAAGATGAAAGAAGTGAATGAGTATGTCAGCTATGCCCACTGTAAAGGAGAGAAGATTGGAATTTCAGTCCAGCCAAGTTAACTCCCTGCTAGAAAAATAACAACACTCTTCAAAGGAATACAATAGAATACAGAGTCTCTATAACTATGACTCATGGTTTCCAGTACACAATTTAAAAAAACATGAGATTTGAAGAAATAGGAAAATTTAATCCATATGTGACCCAAAGCAAGCACTAGAAACTCTCCCAAACGTGTTGCAATTAACAGACATGGATAAGAAATCAGCGATTATAAAGATAATCATGGTGGTAAAGAAAAATATTCTCATAATGAATGAACAGATCTTGAAACTCAGCATAGAAATGGAAATTACAAGAAAGAACGAAATAGGAAGATGAAATAAAAAAATACTTTTGAGTTTACCAGTAGATTAGAAATAGTAGAAGAAACATGAAGATAGAGCAATAGAAATTATCCAACCTGAAGAAACGAATGTAAAAATTTTGAAGAAAAATGAAGAGTGCCTTACCTGTGAGATGATGGAGTCCCCAGCAGAGAGGGGAGAGACAGAAAAATTAAATGAGGCAGAAAGGCAAATCAACAAGTAATAGCATAAAACTTTCAAAATTTGGTGGAAAATCTAAAATTTTAGATCGAAGAAAGTCAGCAACCTCACAAAATAAAATACAAAATAAAACCATGCATAGGCACATGATAGTCAAGCTGCTAAAATCCAAAGGTAAAAAGAAGAACTTGAAAGCAGTCAAGGAAATACTGGGGAAGACATTACATACAGGGAGAAATAATGTGAATGATGAATGATATATTATCAAAAACAAAAGAGACAAAGCAACAACAAAATGACATCTTTCAAGTGCAGAAAGAAAACCCAAAAGTCAACACAGGATTCTATATTTAGCAGAACTCACTTTCAAAAAGGAAGCAGAAACCACAATAAGATACCGGGCACTTATTTATTGGCTAAAATAAAAAACAAAATTGCAAATGCCAATAAAATTGCAAATACCAAGTGCTGGTGAGGACTAGAAACAACTAGAACTGGGAATGTAACATGATAGTTGCATTCGGAAAACAGTTTAGCAGGTTCTTATAAAGTTAAACCTACACTTATTATGTGACTCAGATATCCCACTCCTAGGGATTTACTGAAGCAAATTGAAAACTAATGTTTAAACAAAAATCTTTGTGTGAATATTGATAGCCATTTTATTCATAATTGTCAAAAGCTGGAAATAAACTAAATGTCCTTCATCAGGTGAATGGAGAAAGAGACTGTGGTGCACTGGGACATTAGAATACTACTTGGCAGTAAAAAGGATAAACTTTTGATTCACACAACAAGATGGATGAATCTTGAATGCATTTCTCTAAGTGAAGGAGGCCAGATTCAAAAGGCTATGTACTATGATTCCATTTACATGACTTTCTAGAAAAGTCAGAATTAAAGGGATGGAAAATGATCAGTGGTTGCCAAGAGATGGACTGGGGGAAGGGGTTGACTATAAAGAGACAGTATGAAAGAATTTTGGGGGTGAAAAAAACAGCTCGGTATGGTACTGTGGAGGTGGATACACGACCATGAACTTGTCAAAACCTGTAAAACTGTACATAACAAAGGGTGAATTTTACTCTGCAAATTTTACAAATCAATCAGGATGCTGAGGAACTCAGATGGAATGCAGTGACAAATGAATCTCACTGTATTCCACGTATGTGACATAACCACGCTGAAGGGCTGAGGATGGAAGATCCTAACCTAAGTAACTTTGGAAGACAGTGTTTTGATGGGATACTGTAGAATTAAAGTACTGGACACAAACACTGTACTCTAGGTGGTAAATTTGTTTTCATAAGGGTATGGATTAGTAATTCTGAAACTAGTTGACACTTTAGTAAATATTGCAAATATCTGGAGTTAAGTTTCTCACTGTTGGTTAAAGAAGTGACGAATAAACAAAAGGAAAAGGCTAGAATAAATTCTGTGGTGCTGGATTGGGGTTGGATGTATCAGTATGAATCCATGTCTCTTTTAATATATCTATCCAAATAGAAAGATAGATTGCTAGATAGATTGAAAGATCTATAGATAGGTGTGTATACCTGATTTTATATTCATACATACATTTCCAAGCTCTGCTGAGAGAGTCTAGAAGCAATGACACTAGTATCAATGAGCATACCTAGCTCCCTGATCTTGGTTTCTAAATATCATTCTCCAATAAAAAGAACCAGGTTTTCTTGGAGAAATGGCTGATTCTAAGGCTGGAGATGGAAAATACAAGGTGAGCCTGGAGCATCTTGTAGTGCCAGAAAGTAAGAAAGTGCTTTAAAACAACAGAAAATGATGAGATGTGTCAAAGGAATCAATCTGAAAGACATCCCAGTGGCTCAAGCTAGAAAACTGTAAGCAACAAAATAAATAACAGTAGCATTGGATTATTACCCAGAGAAAAAAATAAATATCCATGAGTCTATACTGATATAAAAAAGATTAAATAAGAAAGGAAGAAAGAAAGAAAAAAAGGGGATAAAAAGATTGAGAGAAAGAGAGAAAGAAAGGAAGAATGAAGGGGGGGGAATCTTCCTCACAGAATTCCAAATAATAAATGTGGCTGGATAGCATGAAATAGAAAATCGCCACTAGAACGCTACAGTAATAATTACTGTGGGCAAGTCTGACTGATGAATGCAAAAACTGTGGGTGAAACTTAAAGAAGAAACAGTACCTTTGCATAGCTTCAAAGCATCTCCCTCCAAATAATTAACTTTTTTCTCTTAAATTCTTTAAAAGACTTATGACTATTTAAAGCAAAAATTATAACACTATATTGTGGGATTTATAACATGGGTAGACGTAAATTTTATGACAACAATAGCACAAAGGACAGACAGAGGTAAATGCAACTGTTCTATAACAAGACTTCCATATTTTACATTGAATAAACTGGTGCACTATTAAGTCCAGGTAGACTGTGATATGTTAAAGATGCATATTGTAATCTGGACCAACCACTAAAAACTGCAAATGTGTGTCACTTAAATGCTAATAAAGGAATTAAACAGAATACAAAAAGCGTTTATTCAAGAATTTTCGCAGGAGATGACCTGCACATCCCCAGGAGGAAGATGAGCCCACTGCGGGGCATCCGCAGAGCAGAATGCCCTCAGCTGTGCCGAGGAGCAAACGCTGACACACACATGTTGTGTGAGCCTCACCAACCTCGTGCCGAGGGAGGCAAGGTGGACAGAAAACAATACCCGTGGGATGATTTCAGCCAAGATGAACCTATGGTGAAAAAACCAGAACAGTGGTTGCTTCAGGGGTAGGAAAAAATTGCCTGGGAAGGAACAGGAAGGAGTTTTCTGGGGTTGATGGAAATATCCTATTCTTAAAGGGGTGAAGGTTATATGGGCATGTTTATTTGCCAAAACTATACTGTTCTTATTTCTGCCTTTCAGTGTGCATATATCTTACCCCACCCCCTCACACAAAAGACTAAAAGAATAATAAAGTGAGGTGGGAATGAGATGGAGTGTGGATGAAACAAAAATGGCAGATGATTAGTAGTTGTTGAAGCTGGGTGACGGGCCTACTATGCTATTTTGTTTATTTTGTATATTGTTTAAATTGTTCTGTAATAAAACACTTGTGTAAGAAGACAAACTTGATATACAATGTTCACTGGTAAGATACTGGTTATCATTGGGGAGGAAGGAGGGAGAAAGGGATTGTTGGGGCCTGAGTGAAGCTGGTGCTAGTTCTTAGTCACACAAGTGTGTTCACTTTTTAATAATTCTTTGAGGTTTACATAGATGACTTCTGCATATATTTCTGTACATGTTATACATCAATAAACATTTTAAATCCTGCATATATGCACAAAGATACTAACTCATTATCTCAGACTAACAGCAGTGTTTTGTTTTAAAGTGGAACACGTTTACTCATGACACCATTAGATGAATTATCATACTCCCAAGTATCTGATAATACCCTCACCCTTGTGCGGCACTGTGGATCTTTCCATTTTTGCCTCAATTTGGCAAGTGGCATGGCTTAGAGTTTTTATGATGCAATCATTCTCCAGCAAGGCCCACCCCCACGATGATACTCATCAAAACCTCAACACCTAGCACAGTGCCGTGTTCACAGCATGAACTCAAGACTTGTGGGACAGGGTTGAATGAGGAAGAAAACGAGGAGCAATGATGTTCATAACTTATGTCTAGGTGCCATAACGTGACTGAGGAAATTGGTAGGGTTTTTCAATAGATTTGTTATGACTTCTAATTTTTCCTATTTAAAACAATGGGAAATAGGATCTCAGAGTTCTTTCTCAGAGAAAGTCTGACATTTCAGGCACAGGTTACTGACAATTATTAATGGCATATGACTTTCCCACCTCATCTTAGTGTTAAGTTTTTAATTCCTTACCTTGGAAATGACCTAACTTTGCTTCTTCCAAATCTTGTAGTAATACTGATGCCCCAGAAAGTCTGGCCACGGATATTCTTCTGTTGTGCGTCCTCCCTGCAAAGAAGTGGAGCTGTGCATCCACCCGTCTGAGAAGCGTGTGGTGCTGTAGTATTTGGAGTCAATCAGAGAAGCTAAATGGAAAAATGACTTCAGAGAGTTATCACCATAACCCCCACAGCAAAAACTTATTTTGCTTCATTATTTTATGATTCTGAGGGTATATATAAAAGGGATATTAAAACTGGTTCCCAGGAGCCAGCCCTATAGTAGACCAGAAATTGCATATTACATTCCTCGACGAACTTGCCTAACATTGTGGGAAGGACGAACGCGAAGTTTCAGTGCTGTTGCCTGTGTCAATGAGGTCAAGAGGTCCAGACTGGGATAAGGAAGCCCAGTGAACAAGCCTGTGTGCAGCCTCAGAGAAGGGGCGTGTGTGTGGGCCCCTGAAGAGGCTTAGGGGTCATGCACGTGGTTTTCCTGTCTGTATAATGCAGGAATGGGGCTGCCCGCTGTGATGTTTTCTCCTTTTAATGACATGGCTCAGGGCAGTCCTTCTAAGACACCTTACCAAGGTATGGGGACTTCAGGTGGGCGGGGTCCAAAGGGAGGGTCTCTGCAGCGACCCTGACCATGGGGTCCAGAGGGAGGATCATGGCAGCCTAGAAGGATGGAGGGGATCGTAGGACAGATGGCCTTGAAAAGGCAAATTCTAGGATCCTAGGCACCTGGTATTTCCATTTGAGATATGGAAGCAGAAGGTCGGGACCCAGGGGCAGAGGGACAAGGCGGGAGTTGGGGCCCCTAGCTGTGCATGTTGGGAGCTTTTGTCTCTTAACCGCTCCCAGCCGGCAGCCTGCATGGCTGCAGGACTACAACTCAAAGGGTGCTCTGGGCACGGGATGATGCCTAGGCCTGGAGGGAGGAGAAGGGCTGTGTGAGCTTGGCTGAGGGCCAAACTGCCGTTGACTTAGGACTCTGGTCCTACACATGCTCTGTGTGGACTGAGTTCCAGAGGGATGTGATGGGACGAGAGGTACCACGGCATAACGAAGGTGTGGCGGCTGCATGGGCAGCTGCGGGCCTGCAGCGTGCAACTGCTTTTGTTCAAAATTGAAGCTGGACTCGTGCCTCTTCCCCACCGCCTCCCTCCATTGCTTGATTCCTCCTCCTACCTGCATGCCTGTGGGTCTTGCCACAGCCTCCTACCTAGTCCAGGGCCAGGTGCTTCTCTAAACTGCTTATGGGAACTGGTTTGACATCCCAGAAACTTTCCACTTTGCCTGCTGCCCTCTGCCTTCTCCAGCCAAAGTACCATCATTTCATCAGCTTTTGGGAGACATTCGCCCTTGTGGTCCCTCTTGCAAGCACAACTTAAGAGCTTTGCAGGGTGGTAACATTGGCTGTTGCTTGCCTTTTTTGCAGATGTGGAAGTTGAGGTATCTGTGAGGTTAATAATTGGTTTCCAGGGGATCCGCTAAGAGCGGAGGAGAAAAACCCAATTCCCAGGCAAGTATCTAGTAGGCCGTTTTCACCAACCCATTCCAGTGCAGAGGCCTCTGAAACAACAACCTTAAGATGAGAATAGCTTAAGCATTTTGCCCTTTAGGTTGATCACCTAATCTCAGCTCAGGCCTGAGTGGCCGACCAGTCTCTTAGGGACATGGGTGGCAACTCAGATCCCTCAGGAAGAGAACAGTGGTCCAGCTTTGGGAGAGGGATGTTCAAGGTAGAGAGCTCTTGGGCAGCATTTGAAACCCATCAGCTTTAACCTCTCTGCTTTGGATTCCGGCAAGGTTCCCAGATAAACATGCCTAGGGATAGTCAGATGTATGGTATTCTTTAAAAATTGATTAGAGTAGTGAAAAGAACAGAGCATAAAATATCCTGCTTATTTGCAAAAGATAAAATGCAAGCAAGACCTGCCTGTTAATTTTTTTCTGGTCATTCTCTTGCCTGTACCGTACACTTGAATGCAGAAACAAAAAACTTGAATTGCCAAATTCTCTTTTCCTGAGATTAGTAAATTAAGTTAAAAGTCTTATTGAAACCTGTGGAGGAATGGTTAGCAGCTTTCATGATTTATGTCATCCCTAAAAATCTTGGCTTCGATCTACATGAAGAAAAGTCCTTGTTTATATTACACATCCCGATAGGATATCTTTCCGATTCCTCAATGTGGGATATTATCAAAGCAAGTGAAAAACCTGGTAATGGAAACTGGACCCTGTCACTCTGTCAAGAATTAGCTTCTTTATGAATTAATGACACACGAATTCTTTAACATTTTTGTAGAGAAAGGATGAGAAACTGTAGTGTCTCTGAATGTGACAAGACAGGGAATTCTCCTTAGACCACATCCTTGGGTTCTTCTCTCGTGTTCAATAGGCCCAGGTGATAGTCCATGTAGTCAGGTGCAGCGCCGCCACCCCAGTCCACAGTGTTCCATACTACTCTGGCCTGTGCCATCTTCAGGATGTTCTGATGACACTCGTCCACAAAGGTTGGAAAAAGACATTGTAACACGACGATATTCATCATCTTGAAACCGGGATTAATGGAGAGGAAAGTCTCGGGGTCTGTGTGCTCCGATGCACTGCTGTTGGGGTGTGGCCGCAGTGACCACTGTGCTCCCAGCAGTCCCCACAATGGTTGCCTCAGAGTTTGATCTCCTGGCGCAACCACAGCAGCTGTTGACAGAGGTGGGCGCTTGTGCTTCAGTGTCTTCCGTCAGATTTTGTGGCTCTGACACTCTTCTCTTCGGCCCCTTCCCATTCCTATCTGTTGCATTGGTTGCTTTGTAGTTGTCTCCTAGGAGCCACTGTATGTAACTGTATTTCATTGTCTTTAGGGACCCATGATCTCTAAACGAGTCACTACACAACACCCACTTATCCTGGTGTAGCCCGTGTTCACCATTTCCAGGGGAGCTGTGAAGAGCCCTGCTTACTTGGAGCTTCTCTCATTCTCATGCTGCTGGGGCTGTTACGAAGCTGGGCCTCTTGTCTTTGGTCTCATTAACATTATTCTTTTCATCGATTATTTTGAAGTCGGATATGACTTTGTTAATAAGGTGGACACTAGCTGTCACAGGCACTTTTATGTATCTTCCCCAACAGCTCTGTGAAGTAGGCCTGTGATCCCCACTTTACAGATGGGGACACTGAGGCTCAGAGATGTCGAGTAACTTCGTTCACTTTACACAGTTTCTTGGTACATTCTGAGCCTCCACCTGGATCTCCGCCTCTCAGGTGTGTACACTTAGCTGGTATTCCACTTTGTCCCTCTCTGCCAGGATTCCCAAAGTCACACGCCCCATCCTGAGTCCATTGTCTGATTGTTGTCAGTCACCCTGCACAAACAGGCCCTGGGTGGGGAGTGGGCTAGCAGGGCGTGGTCATCCGGCCTACGCTGGGCAGGTTCTAGGTTCATGGCGAGTGCTGGAGCAGTGGAAGATACTGACTGTCACTCGCCAGGAAGGTTTCTTATGTAGAAATACTCCACTGACTTTTTGCAGGTGTCATGTCTTTTTGTCTTCATTGCTCCTCTGGGCTTTCTCCTACAGTCCATGCTGTGCAGTAACATACAGTACAGAGACTGGTGAACATAATACTGTTGCCCTGCACCAAACGGTCACATCACTCATCTTTCTAATTATGAAAGAATTACATACTTTGTAAAAAAAGTCAAATTATACAGATCTATGTAGAGTAAAGTGAAACCTTCCCCTTCCATCCCCTTCCCTGCCAACTCACTCCTCTACTCAGAAGGAACTGTTGTTAAGAGGTTGCAGCTTATTCTTCTGGACATTTCCAATGAATTTATAAATACACATAAAGTTTTTTTAACATAAATTACATAACTACATCGTTTTGCAATTTGCTGTTTCCCAAAACATATATCATAGACGTCTCTCCTTATCAGTGCACGTCACTCTAACTTAGCTTTTTAGAAGTTTTGGAGTTACTCCAAAGAACAGGCATACCATGATCTGTTTTGTTCTTCTTTGATAGAGATGGGGTTATTAACAGTTTCACTATTACACATAATGCTGCAGTAAGATCCTTGGATGGAATTTATTACACTGCTATTCAACTGCTCAATTTGCTTTGTTCCCTTTTAGTCAGAGACTATGATATATTTGTAACAATTTTGTGGGAATTAATTTATAGGGAAATTAATTTTATCTCAATAAATACATTTATGGGGAAACTGGACTTCAAGGTCAACCATCTCAGTATTCTGGAGAAAATTCATGAAACTTAGAAGGTATTATGCTTGCTACATCACATTCTAACAAGTCACGTTAACAATTTAAATTTGAATGTTTGGGTAGGCCCGGTGGCGCAAGCGGTTAATTACATGGGCTCTGCTGTGGCGGCCCGGGGTTCGCGGCGGCCTGAGGTTCGCAGGTTCGGATCCCGGGCACTCACCGATGCACAGCTTGCCAAGCCATGCTGTGGCAGCATCCCATATAAAGTGAAGGAAGATGGGCATGGATGTTAGCCCACGGCCAGTCTTCCTCAGCAAAAAGAGGAGGATTTTCATATGTTAGCTCAGGGAAGATCTTCCTCACAAAACAAAAATAAAAAGCAAAATAAATAAAGTTGAATGTTTGTATAGCCTCTACAGTCTTTGTTCAGAAGAAGGATGACTTTTTCTTGTCTTGAAAACTTCTAACTCCAGGGGCTCTCAGTTGGGCTTCAGAGAGGATAAGATGTTGGTGTTGTATCTGTTTCTCTTCAGCTGTAGGCTGCATCATCTAAAGATCATAGAATTGAACATGTTTCAATCGATATATACGATTTGGGTCAAAAACTCAAAGTAATGAACCCAAGATTGGAATCTGTAACTTTGGTTCTTAATGAAGAATTTCCTTTGATATCCTCAAGTCTCTGTGATTACTAGTAAAAACTCACATATGGATGAAGTGATGTGGTTCTGCTGGCAATGTCTGGCTTGAACATCCGTAGTTAAGGCTGCCACATCCCTAGGTAGATTAGACTTGACCTCTCTACGACCTCTGCCCTTGTTCTTTGACCTGGGAAAAATAAGAATTTAAAAAAACTGTTGTTACTAACTGTGAATGCTGGAAATGCCCATTAAAGCTTGAGTTTGATTTGGTAAACCAAAGGGAGTACATGCAGAACAAAGCCTTTAATATCTATGAAATATCAAAAAGTTCTAATTTTTTTAAATATAACTCTATTTTTGCAACAATGCAACATGTATATATACGAATGAAATATCCCTCTGTCCATTTCTTAAGTTGTTTCCATTGATTTGATGGATTTATCCTCTAATCAGAATTCCAAGTGTGAAAGAACATCTTGGTCTTTCAAAGAAAAGAAGCCAGTGATATTTGATTTTCTTTTAGCTCGGCATCCTACAGGTTTGAGGAATAAATTATCATGTAATGATAAAATGATTCTGAAATCTAATTGTTAATTAGAGGGGTGTAAGGGATGATTGAATGGTGGTTCGTCCTCATGGTCAGAGGTATTGTACACATGGACGTGTAAACACGATTCAGGAAGCTGCTTCAGCTCCGTGACATCCCTGAGAACCACAGTGCAGGAGGATATAGGGGCATAGCCATCTACCTCGATCTCCTGGGTTACATGTAGATCCAGAGGTCTTGACAGTGGCTTCAGAACAGCTAACTTTTGTCTATTTCTCCCCTTCCTTCTCTCCAGCTTATCTCAAACAGTCCTGACTATCATGTTTTAAAGTAAGACCAATTATAGTTATTTACATGAGCTTCTTGTTCATTATTGCAGATTAATAATCAGGGATACCATTAAATATCATTTAATCTACCTAATTAAATTTGTTGTACCTTTTAATTGATTAGAACACTAAAGTTAGTTCAGAGTTTGATATGCACCAAGTGTGTTAATCTGCTTACAACTGCCATGTGCCTCACTCCACTTATTAGTGTATCTTTGGCCCATCACAAGATTTTAATGACTCAAGTCATCATCAGCTAAGATAATGCACGGTCTTTTTGATGACCAGGAGGCACATGGGTCCATTTTGGAAATATGCCCATCTGTCTTTGCACCCCATGGGAAGTTTCTGGTCACTAGGTCTCCAGGTGGCTTGCACAAGCCCTAGGTCTGTAATAGCTTGGTGCCTCTCCTTCTACTTGGGGTAGCAATAAAAGAGATCAGAGAGACTTATTAAAGTTTTGGTTGCATGAAGTCTTCTATGAAGACCATCCATGCATATTGTTCTGGATAGCTCTCTGTTCCTAAGACTACTAGTTATTTTAAGGGCTTGTCAGGAACTGTGAAAGGTTTGATGTTTCACGTTACCTGCAAACCAATAAGTTAGCCTACAATGGTCTTGCAGATGCTGGCAAAAGTCACGAGTCCCATGCGTCAGAGACAAAGGACTTAATGACACAACAATAGCAGTGGCCAGAGTATCAGCATTTGCACCGGTTCACTAAATCTCACTTCCTACAGGGTGATACACAGTCGGCCAGGTGACATGCAGAGGGTTGCAAGATCTCAGAGCCTAAGGAACTCAAATCTTTGATAACGGGCAGGATGTCTACTAACTTTTGCCCTGGGGGGGTGTTATTTTTATTATACTGGGCAGTAAGGAAGCCTGCCCTTTGCTCCAGAGGAGGCCACTATTTCTATCTTCCAAGGCCGACAGCTCTAAACACATCCTTGAAAAGAGAGCCTGGTTTGACTGGCTTTCAAAGATAAGCTTGAATGAGACTTGATCGTCATTCTGTTCTTCTGTGTCCTTTATTGGGATTGTGCAAATATGCTCTTTTCTCTGTAAAGTTCACTAACTTTATTCATACATAAGAGATGCTTTTCTTTTTATTTATTAAGTTGAAATTTTCTTATCAGAGAAAATGATGAAACTATTATGGGTTCGATGTGAAAGTATGTTTTTCCAGGAAAAATGTGAAAATAGCTCGGTGCTCGCAGAAATTTGCCACAAGGAGCTGATAGCAACTTAAATGATTTTAATTTGAATACTGTTTTGTACAACTTTCTTCCATCTTACATCATCCTCTCTGCTTCCTGTAATTCCCATATGGGAATGGGGCAGTTTCAGGGATTCACTGAACTCATATACAGTATTCAAATGGTTTTGTCTGTTGTGTTTTTTTAATTGAGATAAAGTTGACATACAACATTAAATTAGTTTCAGCGGTATGACATAATGATTCAATGTTTGTATATATGTTGAAATGATCACCACAATAAGTACAGTTAACATCCGTCCCCATATAGAGTTACAAGTTTTTTCTCTTGTGATGAGGACATGGCATATTTGAAGGTGCAGAAGAATCAACGATGGTGTCATACATTTCCATATACAGCTTGATGAATTTGGACATAAGCATACAGCCTTGAGACTGTCACCACCATCAAGGCCACAAACATATCCATCATCTCCCAAAGTTTTCTCTCACCTCCTTTATTACTATTATTGTCTGGCAAGAACTCTTAATATCTACTCTATTAGCAAATGTAACGCAAGCAATACAGTCTTGTTAGCTGTAGGCACTATGCCCTATCCTGGATTTCCAGAACTTATTTATCTTGATAACTGAAACTTTGTATCTTTGAACATCAGCTCCCCATTTCTCCATCTCCCCAGCCCCTGGCAACCACCATTCTAACCTCTGCTTGTGTGAGTTTGACTATTCTAGATTCCACAAATAATGAAATATTTGCCTTTCTCTGTCTGCCTTATTTCACTTAGCACAATGTCTTCTAGGTGCATTCATGTTGTCAAAAATAGCAGCAAGTCCTTCTTTTTTCAATGTTGACGAATATTCCATTTCTTTATCCATTCATCCATCAGTGACGTTTAGGTTACTTCCACATCTTGGCTATTGTGAATTTGCTGCAATGAACATTAGAGGGCAGGTATCTCTTTGAGACCCTGATTTCAATTCCTGTGGGTGTATACCAGAAGTGGGATTGCTGGATCATAGGCTAGTTTTCATTTTTGGAGGAACCTCCATACTGTTTTCCATAATGGCTGTATCAGTTTACATACCCACGAGGTTTCCTTTTCTCCACATCCTCACCACTATTTGTCATCTTTAGTTTTTTTGATAATCCCCATCATAACAGGTGTGAAATGATAGCTCATTGTGGTTTTAATTTACATTCCCTGATTTGTGATGCTGAAGACATTTTCATACACCTGTTGGCCACCTGTATGTCTTCACTGGAAAAATTTTACTCTGATCCCTTGACCATTTTTTAAATTGATTTGTCTTTTTGTTTTTGAGCCAAACAAAAAAAGAGAACAAAATTTCCAGGCATTATGGGTGCTTCCCAGTTGATGCAGATGGCTTTGTAGTTACAGTGGTACAAAAAGATCATGTTTCATGCTTTTTCTTCAGCTTGTCATAAGACCAGCAGGAGCTGCGGCAGGGCAGATAATCGGGATCTTCTGGGTTGGGAGATTTACAAAATAAATGAGTAGTAAGGAATTTTTTATTTTTCCAAGGAAATTATTTTGATTATAGTCCATGGAATCCAGGATTGATAGGTGTAGGAGAAACTTAAGGTGAGTATGGTTGATCTGGCATTACTACTGATCTTGAGGGACAGGTATCTACTGTATGAATGTTTGAATAAAAATATTAGAGATCAGGAATTTGTGGTGAGTGAATATGTTTTCCGAATTACTTTTGAACATAACCATTTGGATTATGTGAACATCTGGGATATGGGAGTAAGTTGCTAACAGGGGGTGGTTGATAACGTCACTATTGATTTAATCTCTATGAACACCAAGTGGTCAATGGATTAAGCAAATGAGTAGACAGAAAACACAGAAATGGTAAGATTTGGGGTTTAGTAAATTACTGGGGACTGACTGTCCTGAGAGGGAGTGCCAGGACTTGTGCGGTTCAGAGTGACAAGGAAAAGAAGAGAATAGAATTACACTCAAAAAAGGAGGACGTGTTAACAGGATGGAGGGGGGAAACGATCTGGAGGAGCCTTGAGTTTGATCTTGAGCTTTCTGTTCTTGATGCAAATCTGCCTGATGACATCCCAGGAAACAGGTCAGATCTATCCCCAGATGATAGAGGGAGGGTGGAAGTACAAAACAGCCAGGATAATTCTCCTAAAAAGGCAGGCCTCCTTTATCATTTGACCCAGTTTCATGATTTGTTTTTATAGGGTAAGAGGAAAAGAAGAATGATAAGTCACGTCTTCACAGAAGAAGCAGTGTAACTGTGGGAACCAGTCCAAACCAAAGCCAGGTTTAAGCATTTCCATTCTTTTGAGGATGTCCAGTGACATATTCAAGAGGCCAGTTACTAGAATCCCATCCCATCCTGGCAATGACTGGTCTCTGAGAGGACAACTTGGACCAGCCCCACCAGATCTGCTGGCCCGAGAGACCGCAAGGACTCCAGGCCTGCAGCAGTGTAGGACAACTCGTAAGTCCTTTCAATCTTGCCAAAACGTTGCAAAAACTTGCATCTAGTCACACAGGTGAATCCCTGCCAGGTGTGCTCGCAGGTGGTCTGCATTCCAGGTCCCATGCTAACTCCTGCTGGACTTCAGATTTGGCAGAGATGATTCCAGGAACTGATCTGTGCATTCCACAGCTCCACTGTGGAGATATCAGGAAGGAGTAAAGAGCAGTGAAGAGCACAGGAGCGAGACTGGTGTTAGCACTGATGGCGGAAAGACTTGCTAGCGAGGCAGAGAAAGTGAGGGTCTAAGAAGGCCGTCCTGACAGCAGATGAAATGGAACAGGCACCTCAGTGAGGTCTCTTGGCTGCGTCCCTAATGTTTCCTTGCTTTGAGCTCTTGAAACTTTTAAATATATCGATATTTTCTTTTATTAAACTCTGCTTCGAGACAGAAAATATAGACAACAGTTTCTTTCTGAGGTGAGAGGTTGAGTTTCAGGTGAGGAGAGAAAGATCTTCCTTTTTCATGCTGTTCTCTCATTTTCCTTTACTATGTATATTATTTATTTGTACGTTAAAGTCAGCAGCGAATTATCAACGTCACGGGGTGATTCAGTTTTTCCCCTCACAGTCACAGTAAAACCTACCAAAAGTGGATTCTTCTTTTTGTATAATATTCCAATAGATTCCAAAATATTATTTCAAACGCACTTTTATGTCTATGTTCTCAAATTAGATATTTACTTCTAGGTCTCCATTTTTCAGTTCTCTGTTGCATGCTAATTCAGAGTTGCATCTAAGGAAATACCAGATTTCCCTCAGTTTTTTAGATCCATATGTGTTGGAAATTTGATTCATGGAAATGGACATGGCAGTTGGGGAATCGTGCTATTATCAAAAGTGATCTTTTCAGCATCAGTAATGCTGAAAGAACCCACTGCTTGTTGGGATTTAATTGTCTATTTGAGGGATCAAGTTTTCACTGTTGGTAGTTCTCTTTCTCCTTGGAGGGAAAGTACAACCTTCCCAGTCTTTCCATTATCAAATCACATTCCTGGGTGGCTGTGCCGTGTCAGGAATGGCTTGGGATGCCGGGAACCAGGACTCATTTTCAGCTTCTGGTTGTCCTGAGAAGGCATCCCTGGCAGAGTGCAGCCTGTGTGTCTGGGTGACACTTGCAGCCATCAGAAAGGAGGGGACAATTCACAAGTGTGAAGCGATTCATCTGGTCCTTGTCTTACAGGGTGTTCCCAAGGGATGAGGTTCAAAATGCCACTGGGTATCCCTTTGAAAGCTCCTAGTCATGGGGTGGGTTCTCAGTGCGAGCTCAGAGCAGTGTCTGTTCACCACCAGATAGGAAGCATTGCAGTATTTTAATTGGTAAGGCTGTGTTCATGCATCTCCATGGACCATCAGTTCAGCGGCATTCCCTGCTGGAGCCCCCCACACCCCTGTCATGCTTCATCTTTCAAAGCTTCAAACAGTGTTCACACCCCAACAGGTGGTGGTAATGTAACCACAGCACAGGACTGGGGACAAGAACACAACCACCGAGGGGCGACACAGTTTATGGGCTTGGGCCCAATTGCCACATTTGGACGAGTTGGTAATACCAACACTTAGTGTGTAAACTGGAGGATTGTCCAAGACCATGGACCTCAGAATGAAACGGGCTCAGAAGTCACCTTGGACAGCAAGGGACATGTGAGGTCACTCACTGGCCAGGATTATGGTCGCTTATACTGGCAAAGTAGAGCTCACCTGGGGTCCATCAGGACAAGCGAGGGAGGAGGCTTGTGGCCTTCTGGGGAATGTTTTCCCTAAAGGGAATTGCTTAAGGAAGGCAGGGGTGCTGAAAATCCTAGTTCACAGTGAGCAGTCTTGTTTATGGAACGAGGCCCAGCAGTAGCCTTAAAAGCTGGGTCACAAATCTTTCCGCCTGGATACAAAACAAGCAAGAAAAGGAATTCAGAGTCTTGGACAAGGATCACAGCAGGATTCAAATCCAGGTCAGGGGTGAACACGGAGCCCCTAGAGGGGCCTCAGGCGCTAGGTCCTGTCTGCCTTTAGTCCTTTTGCTAATGAGTTCCTTGGGCCTTGTCCTCTCCAAGTGCACTTTTTGATCTTTTTACATTGTTTTCCCCACTTAGAGCTGATGCAATTCCAGAGATTGAACTAGAAAACTACAAGTTCCTAAAATTTAGTCAAAAGAAATCTCAACAAGAAAAGCAGAAAACGTTCCCTGTTCCTCAAGAATGTAGAAAGGCAGCCCCTGCCTGTGGCACGACATGGTCCTGGGTAGTGCTGTTTTAAAGACACCCACATTTCAGTGGTTGTTGTTCTGCCTGTGAAAGTACTTTCAACATTTAAATCCCAAGAGAACGGGCGGGGGGCCATGTCTGCTCCTGGAGGAGCTGAATGATACTGAAATGAACTGGTCTTCGGAATTAGGGGGACTTGGGTGTGTTCCCACTAGCCAGCGAAGGGCTGGCCCTTCTCTCTTCTCCCACATACAATAAGCTGATGACCCAGAAGAGTTCGTGATTCAAGGAGAAATGTGAGATTCAGTGTCTCACTTACTTGCCTACAGAAAGCGAGAGAACCACACCACAACTCCCAGGCTGTAAAGGGAACAGGACTTTAATATAATATTCAAATATAGCATTTATTGTTTACAACAAATAACTACTATCCCTCCACAATGTGTGAATTGGTCCTGGGGTATAGATATCAGGGAGCTGGGGTGGGGTGGTCCCCTCTCTCTTGGGTTTAAGGGGACCTCGGGGATCAGCTTACAATGCTCCCCTTCCCGTCAGGAGGTAGGAGCTGGCCCAGTGCAGCCCAAGCCTCCCAGCAATGTCCCCGCTGCTGAGGATGGGGCTGTGATAGGCCACTGGTACGGGGGTTGGTGTTGGGGCCTGGGGACTGAGTAGAAGAGTCGGGTTATCCTGGGGGGCCTCCCTTAGAATCATGGCACCCACCTTGTCCCCACTGAACTGAGTGCTCCAGACTCTGTGCTCAGTGCTGTCAGCCACCAGTACCCCATTTGTCACTGCCACGCGAGCGATCATTTAGTATCACCTATTTCACAGAGGAGGAAACGGAGTCTCAGGAAGCTGAAGAGAGTCACTCCAGTCACAGGACTGCTCATTAGTGGAGCTGGGATCCCAGGGCCATTTGTCCGACTCCCTAAGGGCACGTTTAATCCGAAGTTTTATTGAACCAATAGGAGTCAGTCACCACAGCACAGACACTCACTCACCCCTGACCTTGATGATGGCGGGTTCTTCTTGGCCTTAAGTATTTTGCTGGCCAACTAGGTCTGGGTGTCCAGCTGGCAGGACAGGTTGTAGCTCCAGGACAGAGAGGCACCTGTGAGCTTAAGAGGAGCCACACCTCAGGTGTCCCCCCACTGCCTGCCCAGCAGCTGGAGTCTGGGTGTCCCAGAGGGTGCCATGCAATAAGGCTTGGGGCTGAGTGGGGGGCCACAGAGACAGGCTCTGTGGACTGGCCAACAGGGAGAGTCCACCCCTGCCCTCACCCAACTCCTGCCCGGCCTCACCTATCATTCTCGTTGAGCAGCTCCATGTCCTGGAACCAGGCCCCAAATCGCTCCTCGGGCTCTACGTTGTAATTCTTTGTGGCCACCTGGAGCAGCAGGATCTCCCTCATGACTGGGTATTCCTGGGACCAGAGGGAAAGAGAGGCTGCAGATAGGGACTGAGTGGGGGATGCTGCATGGACATTGTGGAGGGTTAGGAGTGGGGCAGGGGACCTGTCCTGGGAACTGTCCTTCCCTCCAGTTCCATCCAGGCTCTACCTGTTCTCAGAATGGGAATAATCAGCCTCTCCTCCAGGATATTTTCCTTGATGCCACCATCCTCTCAACCCACCGCCAATTGGATGGGTCTCCCACTTCTCTGTTATCAAACTCTTCCACTCAATGTAAGATACAGGGGGTGGAGCCAGGGACTGTTCTGCCCAGAGGGTCTCTGAATTCCTCCTCCTTCCCCTCCCCTAAAGGGGGTGTGGAAGCTGTTCACTTCAGTCCTCTTCTCAGGTTGATCTCATTCCCCTGGAAGGCACAGAGCCAGAGTCCATCAGACAGAGCCCCCTAGACTGACTAGCCCCCTAGGCCCACCCCTTCTCAAGTTGCACTACTGCCAGGTCCCCAGAGGGGGCCGGGCATGCAGAGAAAACAGGACTTGGACCTAGGCCTGGCTCTAGGCTCCAGAGAAGGAGGACATAGGGGAGAGGTTAAAGGACCTGGCAGCACAACGCTCTCTGATGACAGACTTGGAGGCTAAGGCCTCAGGCAGAGGGGACTTCTCAGCCACTTATGTGCTGCCTGACTTGGAGGGGCCCGAATCTTCTCTCCCTCCACGGGCAGCATGGGAGAGAGAGGCTGAGTCCAGCTCAGATAAAACCTCATGCAGCTGCGCCGTCAGGCAGCTCTGAGCTTCCCAAGCCTGGGGAATCGGAATGTGTGTCTCAGGTGGAACATCTGTTCTCTCATCCCTAAGATGTGCCTGATGTCCCAGCTACAAGGGGCAGCTGCGAGGCTCTCATGAGAGATGTACCAAGTGCTGAGAGTTCAGAGCTCACTTCGGGGGCTACCGCAGCCCAAGGCTCATGATCCGCCCTGCCTGGTCCTCAGGTGCACCCACCTCGATATTATCACCCATCAGCAGGTGCAGCATCAGCAGGTGACCAAGGAAAGTGACAATATAGGGGATGACCCTCTGTGACATCAGAGTGTGGGTGGGATGAGCCCTTGCTCTCAAGTTGGGCCCCTGCAAACACTCCCCTGAAAAGTCCTCACCCTCAGCCTCCTGGCCCACCCCAGGGTTCCCACGGGGAGCAGCCTAGGACCCTTAGCAGCCTCCCCTCAATTCCTCCTCCCTTCACACCCCAAGAACACCACACTCCTCCTCCTCACCTCTCAGGGCCGGCTTCTGACAAATCACAGGGTATGCGGCCCCTGGCCCTCCCCACAACAACCTATCCTGCACCAGCTCTTCTAGGCCCTCCTCCTGGTCACTTCTACTGGGCGATTCAGGTACTGTGGCAGCAAGAGGAAGGGCTGTCCTCTCTTGATTTGAGGCCTGCATCTGGGAAGGCAGAGCCCCTCCCCTCCAGGAACACTCACCTGCTGCTGCTGCTTCTCCTGAACTCTATGGGGGCTGATCTGCGGTGGCGCGGCAAACGTGAAGGGCCCCTCCTGCCAGGGTCGAGGAGAGTGTCAGTAAGGCCATAGTCCCCTCACCCCATTTCTCTCCAGCACCACTGGCCTCTGACCCTGGACATCTGACTCCAGCCAACTGGTACCAATAGTACTCCATCCTCCAAGACGTTATGATTCTAGAACAAGCCCAACTCCAACTCTGACACTGGGTGTGAGCTTGGGCTTTGGGCCAGGACTCCCTGAGCCTATTTCCTCATCTGGAATGTGTGAGAACTCCAGCTACCTCACAGGTTCTCCTGAGGACTCAGTGTCACATGACATTGTTCTCGCCCTCACCCTTCCAGGTGGAGCAGGCAGAAAGCTCCCACATTCCTTTCCTCCCTCTTACCTCATCACCACCCTGTGTGGCCTGCAACTGAGGCTCAACTGGGGGAGGACTGGCCCCGAAGTTCACTCTCACCTTTTTGGGTACAGTTTGGACTGAGAGCCTGAGTTTCTTTCTGTCTGTTGTCCTGGGCGATCTCGTGCTTCACTCTTCTCTAGGCGTCCACATTGGGCAGCCCTAAAACACTGGTATTTGATTCCTCAGTTACAGGGAATCGACAGAGTGAGAGAGAGAGATGGAACATGAAAGAGGGAGTAAGATGAAGTGGGAGACTTTTTTAGTTAAAATTTAGACAAGACATCCCATCACTTTTGCTGTTATTATGTTAAGAAGCCAGTTACTAACTACTTAGTGGTTCCACTGGGATGACTATACCATGGGTGGGTCTTACTGGGTACCACTGTGGAGGCTGCCCACCTCATAGGACAAGAAGAGACACTTGGGTCTCATTCTCCATTAAACAGGAAACAATTGAATGGTTTTATGCCGCAGGATGGCAGTATGTAAATTTCCATTAGTTTCAACCACCTCATGATGCTGACCTGAAAATGAGGCCAAGTTGGAAGCGACTGTTCCAATATCACATTGCTAGAACCCAGGCTTGTTTTGAGTGGTGTTCTGTGCTACCTGTCATCCCTTCTTGTTATTCTTCCATCTCTAAGATTGTGCCTTAGGTACATGTGACACCAGCCCACAGGGGTAATAGATATTATGTCATATACACCGGATGACATCCCTAAGAAGTAGATTCTAGCCTGATCCCCATGGTGCAGGTTTAGAGACTGGGGAGGACCTGAGAGGTACAGGGACATTCTCAGGATGAAGAACTGGTAAGAAAAAGGAAGTCTGCATTCATCTCTGTCTCCTCAAAGCTACGACCCGTCTTAGGTTTCCACGGAGCTGTGGCTAGGGCTGTGTAGGCTCCTTGTGTACAGTTCAGGGGATGACATAGGGGAGGAGGGTTAGCAGCCAGGGCACAGGGGGCAGCTCTGGACAAGTCTGATGGAGGGAAGGGGCCTAGGTAAAGGAATCTTGAAAAAAGACCTCACTTCCTTGGTCATAGACCTCAGAAGATCTTAGAACTCTGGTAACCAGGCACCCACAGCTCCCCATCCAGCTCACTTGACTGGAGACAGTCAACAGGAAAAAATATTTTGTTGTATCCCAACTTTTGGAGGATCTAGGCACAAAAAAACCCAGAAAGAGAAACTTTTTGGTCGTTGCCGACGTTGGCTCAGCCCTCATCCCCGACGCATCTGGGCGTCTGGCAGGAGGCAGTGAAGGGTAACACGGGGCAACCCAGGAAAGGCTAGTGTAGGCCAGGACACAACTGTGATCCCACCTGATCAGCCCCACACCCCTGTCCCTCATCTTGTGTGTGTGTGTGTCTGTGTGTGTTTGTGTGGAGAGAAGGCAGGGTATGAGGGGCAGGCCATTCCTGGGCACGAGCTGGTTGTTAGGTGTCGGAAGCATGGTGGGCCTGTCATGTTCATAGCCCAGGTCATGGCTGGCAGCATGGGAAGGTGATCTCCTCTACTCTTATGTTATTGAGCCATAGAGGTTTCATCTCTTTTCCTGCCTGACCACAGTTCTTTGCAGGGATGTCCCTCTGTGCCTGAACTTAGGAGCAGACTTTCTCTTGGAGGATGACCTCAGTGGCAGTGTGCAGGCAACCTCTGATTCCTTCAGGTCCAGCTCCAGAGCAGTCTTTGCAGAACTCCAGTAAGAAGGTCATCAAGGAGCTGCCCAGTGGTTTCAATTTCACCAACTCACTAGGCAAGGGGAAGGTGCCTGAGGCCACAAACACCACCCAGTGCTGCTCTGAGATGAGAACAGGAGCAGAGGGTCTCCACACTCAGGACCTTGAGATGACCAGGTTGGACCAGAACTAGGGAGTGACCAGACTGGGGCTGTCCCTTTTTCAAGCTAAAGGGGATGTACACGCAGGTAACCTTGCCTGTTTCGGAGTTGAGCTGCCATGACCCTCTTACCCTTGCCCAGTGTGAGCTTCTGGAGGCCACTGAGGCAGAGGCAGAGGGTAAGGGGGACTGCAGGCTGGATATTCCTGGAAGGGAAGTGGGATCTTTCCTGTGTTTAGAAGGACACATGGAAAGTCAGCTATGTGGAGCAAAGGGCAGGCTTGTTTACTGCCCAGTATAATAAAAATAACACCCCCCCCAGGGCAAAGTTTAGCAGACATCTTGCCCGTTATCAAAGATTTGAGTTCCTTAGGCTCTGAGATCTTGCAACCCTCTGCATGTCCCCTGACCCACTGTGTATCACCCTGTAGGAAGTGAGATTTAGTGAACCGGTGCAAATGCTGATACTCTGGCCACTGCTATTGTTGTGTCATTAAGTCCTTTGTCTCTGACCCATGGGTCTCGTGTCTTCTGCCAGTATCTGTAAAACATTTGTAGGCTAACTTATTAGCTTGCAGCAAAGGTAAAATATCAGACCTTTCACAGTTCCCGACAAGCCCTTAAAGTAACTAGTAGTCTTAGGAACCGAGAGCTATCCAGAACAATATGCATGGATGGTCTTCATAGAAGACTTCATGCAACAAAAACTTTAATAAGTCACTCTAATCTCCTTTATTTCTACCCCAATTAGGAGAGGCACCAAACTATTGCAGACCTAGGGCTTGTGGAAGCCACCTTTGCTCCAGAGGAGGCCACTATTTCTATCTTCCAAGGCTGACAGCTCTACACACATCTTTGAAAAGATAACCTAGTCTTACTGACTTTCAAAGATAAGCTTGAATGAGACTTGATCATCATTCAGTTCTTCTGTTTGCTTTAATGAGATTGTGCAAATATGCTCTTTTCTCTGTAAAGTTCACTAACTTTATTCATACATAAGGGATGCTTTTGGTTTTATTTATTAAGTTGAAATTGTCTTATTAGAGCAAATGATGAAACTGTTATGGGTTGGATCTGAAAGAATGATTTCCTGGAGACCTAGTGACCAGAAACTTCCCACGGGGAGCAAAGACTGATGGGCATATTTCCAAAATGGACCCATATGCCTCCCTATCATCCAAAAGAGAGTACATTATCTTAATTTATGATGATTTGAGTCATAAAATCTTGTGATGGGCCAAAGATACACTTCTAAGAGGAATGAGGCACATAGCAGTTGTAAGCAGATTAACACGCTTGGTGAATATCAAACGCCGAACTAAACGCAGTGTTCTAATCATTTATAAGGTACAACAAATTTAATAAGGTCAATTAAATGATATTTAATGGTATCCTTGATTATTACTCTGCAATAATGAACAAGAAACTCATGTAGATAACTACAATTGGTCTTACTTTAAAATATGGTAGTCAGGACTGTTCGAGATAAACTGGAGATAAGGAAGGGGAGAAATAGATAAAAGTTAGCTGCTCTGAAGCCACTGTCAAGACTCCTGGATCTACATGTAACCCAGGAGATCGAGGCAGACGGCTGTGTACCTAGATCCTCCTGCACTGTGGTTCTTAGGGATGACACGGAGCTGAAGCAGCTTCCTGAATCGTGTTTACACGTCCATGTGTACAATACCCCTGACCATGGGGATGAACCACCATTCAATCATCCCTTACAACCCCCCTAATTAACAATTACATTTCAAAATCATTGTATCATTACATAATTATTTATTCCTCAAACCTGTGGCATGCCGAGCTAAAAGAAAATTAAATTTCAATGGTTTCTTTTCTTTGAAGGACCAAGATGTTCTTTCACACTTGGAATCTGGGTTAGAAGGTAAATCCATCGAATCAATGGAAACAACTTAAGAAATGGACAGAGGGATACTTCATTCATATATACACAGTTTGTACTGTGGCAAAACTAGAGTTATATTTTTAAAAATTAGAATTTTTTGAAATTTTATAGATATTAAAGACTTTGTTCTGCTTATACTCCCTTTGGTTTACCAAACCAAACTCACTCTTTAATGGGCTTTTCTAGCATTGAGTGCTAATAACTGCAGCTTTTTTAAATTCTTATTTTTCTCAGCTCAAAGACCAAGGGCAGAGGTCATCAAGAGGTCAAGTCTAATCTACCTACAGATGTGGCAGGATCAACTATGGATGTTCAGCCAGACATTGCCAGCAGAACCGCATCTCTTCACCCATAAATGAGTTTTTACAAGTAATGACAGGGACTTAAGGATATCAAAGGAAATTCTTTATTAAGAACCAAAGTTATAGATTCCTATCTTGGGTTCATTACTTTGAATTTTTGAACCAAATCATGTATATCGGTTGGACCATGTTCAATTCTATGATCTTTAGAAGACGCAGCCTATAGCTGAAGAGAAATAGATACAACACCAATATTTTACACTCTCTGAAGCACAACTGAGAGCCCCTGGAGTCAGAAGTTTTCAAGACAAGAAAAAGTTATCCTTCATTTGAACAGAAAGAGTAGAGGCTATTCAAAGATTTAACTTTAAATTGTTAATAGGACTTGTTAGAATATGATGGAGCAAGCATAATACCTTCTAAGTTTCATGATTTTTCTCCAGAATACTGAGATGGATGACCTTGAAGTGCAGCTTCCCCATACATGTCGTTATTCAGTGATAAAATTAATTTCCCTATAAAATAATTACCATAAAATTGTTACAAATATATCATAGTCTCTGACTAAAAGGAAACAAAGCAAATCGAGCAGTTGAAAGCAGTGTAATAAATTCCACACAAGGATCTTATAGCAGCATTATGTATAATAGTGAAACTGGATGTAATCCCTTTGCTATCAAAGAAGATATAAACAGATCATGGTATACCTATTCTTTGGAAAACCTCTAAAAATTCTAAAAAGGTAAGTTAGAATGATGTGCACTGATAAGGAGAGAGGTCTATGATATATGGTTTGGGAAACAACAAATTGCAAAACGATGTAGTTATGTAATTTATGTTTAAAAAAAAACTTTGTATACTTACAAATTCATAGGAAATTTCCAGAAGAATAAGCCACAACCTCTTAACAATAGTTCTTTCTGAGTAGGAGAGTGAGTTTTCAGGGAAGGGGATGAAAGGGGAATGTTTCACTTTACTCTACATAGATCAGTGCAATTTGACTTTTTTACAGTGTGTATTTGTTTCATAATTAGATAAATGAGTGATGTGACCATTTGGTGCAGGGCAACAGTACTATGTTCACCAGTCTCGTCTCTGTATTCTATGTTACTGCACAGCACGGACTGTAGGAGAAAGCCCAGAGGAGCAATGAACACAAAGAAGACATGACACCTGCAAAAAGTCAGTGGAGTATTTCTACATAACAAACCTTCCAGGTGAGTGACAGTCAGTATCTTCCACTGCTCCAGCTCTCGCCATGAACCTAGTACCTGCCCAGAGTAAGCCGGAGGACCACGCCCTGCTAGTTCTAGCCCTGCCCGGAGCCTGTTTGTGCAGGGTGACTGCCATCAAGCAGACAATGGACTCAGGATCGGGCATGTGCCTTTGGGGAGACTGGCAGAGAGGCATAAAGTGGAACACCAGCTAAGTGCGCACACCTGAGAGGTGGAGCTACAGGTGGAGACACAAAATGTACCAAGAAACTGTGAAGTGAAGGAAGCTACTCCATCTCTCTGAGCTTCAGTGTCCCCCCTGTAATGTGTGGATCACAGGTCTACTTCACAGAGCTGTTGGGGAAGATACATAAAAGTTCCTGTGACAGCCAGTGTCACATTATTAACAAAGTCGTATCCGACTTCAAAATAATCGATGAAAAGAATAATGTTAATGAGACCAAAGACGGGATGCTCAACTTCGTAAGCAGCCCCAGCAGCATGAGAATGAGAGGAGCTCCGAGAAAGCAGGGTTCTTCACAGCTCCACTGGAGACGATGAACACGGGCTACACCAGCATAAGTCGCTGTTGTACAGTGACTCGTGTAATGAGGGTGGGTCACTAAAGACACTGTGAAATCCAGTTACACACAGTGACTCCTAAGAAACAACTACAAAGCAATCAACTCAGCAGATAGGAATGGGAAGGGGGCGAGCATAGGAGGGTCAGAGCCACAAAATCTGACGGAAGACACTGAACCACGAGCGCTCAGCTCTGTCAACAGCTTCTGTGGTTGCACCAGAAGATCAAACGTTGAGACAGCCATTGTGGGGACTGCTGGGAGCACAATGGTCACTGCAGCCACACCCTAACAGCAGTTGCATCAGAGCACACAGACCCTGAGACTTTCCTCTCCATTAATCCTTGTTTCAAGATGATGAATATCCTCATGTTACAATGTCTCCTTCCAACCCTTGTGGACGAGTGTCATCAGAACCCCCTGAAGAGGTCACAGGCCAGAGTAGGATGGAACACTGGGGGCTGGGGGAGCGGCGTTGCACCTGACAACACGGACTATCACCCGGGTCTATTGAACACGAGAGATGAACCCGAGGATGTGCTCCAATGAGAATTCCCTGTCTTGCCACATTCAGAGACACTGCAGAGTTTCTCGTCCGTTCTTTAAAAAAAAGTTAAAGAATTCATGTGTCATTAATTCATAACGAGGCAAATTCTTCACATAGTGACAGGGTCCAGTTTCCATGACCAACTTATTCAGTTGTTAGATAATATCCCACATTCAGGAATTGGAAATGTAACCTACTGGGATGTGTAATATAAACAAGGACTTTTTTTCATGGAGATCAACACCCAAAGTTTTAGGGAAGACAAATCGTGAAAGCTGCTAACCATTCCTCCACAGGTTTCAACAAGACTTTTAAGTTAATTTACCAATCGCAGGAAAAGATAACTTTTCAAATCAAATTTATTTTTCTGCATTCAAGCGTACAATACAGCCAAGAGAATGAGCATAAAAAAATTAACAAGAAGGTCTTGCTTGCATTTCATCTTTTGCAAATTATCAGGACATTTTATGCTCTGTCCCTTTCACTGCTGTAATCAATTTTTAAAGAATACGTTACATCTGACTATCCCTGGGCATGTTTATCCTGGAACCTTGCCGGAATCCAAAGCAGAGATGTTAAAGCGGACGGGTTTCAAATGCCGCCCAGGTGCTGTCTACCATGAACATCACTCTCCCAAAGCCGGACCACCGGTCTCTTCCTGAGGGATCAGAGTCATCACTTATGTCCCTGAGAGACTGGCCGCTCAGGCCTGAGCTGAGATTAGGTGATCAATCTGAAGGGCAAAATGCTTAAGCTATTCTCATCCTAATGATGCTGTTTTGGAGGCCTCTGCACTGGAATGGGTTGGTGAAAACAGCCTACTAGATACTTGCCTGGGAATTGTGTTGTTCTCCTTTGCCCTTAGCAGATCCTGGGAAACCAATGATTAACCTCACGGATGACTTAACTTCCACATCTGTGAAAAAGGCAAGCAACAGCTAATGTTACCACCTTGCAAAACTACAAAGTTGGGCTTCCAAGAGGGAGCACAAGGGCGAATGTCTCCCAAAAGCGGATGAAATGATGGCACTTTGGCTGGAGAAGGCAGAGGACAGCAGGCAAAGTGGAAAGTTTCTGGGATGTCTAACCAGTTCCCATAAGCAGTTTAGAGAAGCACCTGGCCCTGGATTAGGTAGGAGGCTGTGGAAGGACCCACAGGTACACAGTGGGGAGGAGGAATCAAGCAAAGGAGGGAGGCGGTGGGGAAGAGGCGCCAGTCTGGGCTTCAATTTTGGACAAAAGCAATTGCACGCTGCAGGCCCGCGACTTCCCATGCAGCTGCCACACCCTCCTAACTCCCTGGTCCCTTTCGTCCCGTCACATCCCTCTGGGAATCAGTCCACATGGAGTGGGTGCAAGACCTGAGTCCTGAGTCAATAGTTTGGCCCTCGGCCTAGCTCACACCGCCCTGCTCCTCCCTCCAGGGCCAGGCACCGCCCTGTGCCCAGAGCATCCTGGGCGTTCTAGTCCTGCAGCCCTACAGGTTGCCAGCTGGGAGCGGTTAAGAGAGAAAAGCTCCCAGCATGCACAGCTCGTGGCCCCAACTCTTGCCTTGTCCTTTGGCCCCTGGGCCCCACCCCTCAGCTTCTCCATCCCACCCTCTTGCCCACCTGTTCTCTATACCACGCCCAATCTCCATGCCCTGCCCACCCCCCAGAGTATGCGCAGTGTGGTTGGGCTGCGTCCCTTGAGGCCGGTACTCAGGTAGGGGTGGGGCTCACCAGCCTGGCTATTGCTGAGGTTGCTTGCAGCCCTGGTGGAAGCCCCCTGGCCAGTATTTGAAATGTAAATTCAATATCTAAAATGGAAATATCGGGTGCCTGGGATCCTGGAATTTGCCCTTTCAATGTAACCTGTCCTACCATCCCCCCTATCTCACCAGGCTGCCATGATCCTCCCTCTGGAACCCGTGGACAGGGTCGCTGCAGAGATCCTCCCTTTGGACCCAATCTGCCTGAAGGGCCCATACCTGATCAGGAGTCTTAGAAGGACTGCCCTGAGCCATGTCATAAAAAGGAGAAAACATCACATTGGACAGCCCCAATTCCTGCATTATATAGACAGGAAACTCAGGTGCACTGGTAAGTGACCCCTAAGCCGCTTCAGAGGAACACATGCATGCCCCTACTCCCAAGCTGCACACAGGCTGGTTCACTGGACTTCCTTATCCCAGTGTGGACCTCTTGGCCTCGTTACCATAGGCAACAACACTGAAACTTCCCATTGGTCCTTCCCACAGTGTTAGGCAAGTTTGTGCAGGAAGGTAATATGCAATTTCTTCTCTACTATAGGGCTGGCTCCTTGGGAACTAGTTTTAATATCCCTGTTTAAATATACCCTAAGAATCACAAAATAATTAAACAAAATAATTTGTTGCTGTGGAGGGTTATGGTGATAATTCTCTGAAGTCATTTTTCCACTTAGCTTTTCTGATTGACTCCAAATACTACAGCACCACACGCTTCTTAGACTGGTGGATGCACAGCTCCAATTCTTTCCAGGAAGAACGCACAACAGCAGAATATCCGTGGCCTTACTTTCTGGGGCATCAGTATTACTACAAGATTTGGAAGAAGCAAAGTTAGGTCATTTCCAAGGTAAGGAATTAAAAACTTAACACTAAGATGAGGTGGGAAAGTCATATGCCATTAATAATTGTCAGTAATCTGTGCCTGAAATGTCAGACTTTCTCTGAGAAAGAACTCTGAGACCCTATTTCCCATTGTTTTAAATAGGAAAATTTAGAAGGCATAGCAAATCTATCGAAAAACTCTACCAATTTCCTAAGTCACAATATGGCACCTAGACATAAGTTACGAGCATCGTGTGCTCCTCATTTTGTTCCTTCCAACCCAGTCCCACAGGTCTTAAGTGCAAGCTGTGAACACGGCACTGTGCTAGGTGTCGAGGCCTTGGTGAGCATCGTGGTGGGGGTGGACCTTGCTGGAGAAAGATGACATCATAAAATCTCAAATCCATGCCACTTACAAAACTGAGGCAAAAATGGAAAGACCCAGGGGATCATGCAAGGATGAGGGCATTAATAGTTACTTGGGAGTATTAAAGTCCATCTAATGGTGTAATGAGTGAATGTGTTCCACTTTAAAACAAAACACTGCTGTTATTCTGAGATATTGAGTTAGTATCTTTGTGCAAATATGCAGGATTTAAAATGTTTATTGATGTATAACATGCGTACAGAAATATATGCAGAAGTCATCCACGTAAATCACAAAGAATTATTACAAAGTGAACACACTTGTGTGACAAAGAACTAGCACCAGCTTTATTAAGGCCCCCGACAATCCCTTTCTCCCTATTTCCGCCCCAAAGGTAACTGATATCTTACCAGCAAACACTGTCTGTCAAGTTTGTTTTCTTATACAAGTGTTTTATTACAGAACAATTTAAACAATATACAAAATAGCACAGTAGGCCCATCACCCAGTTTCAACAACTACTAATCATCTGCCATTTTTGTTTCATCCACACTCCATCCCATTCCCACCTCACTTTATTATTCTTTTAAGCCTCTGTGCGTGTGTGGTGAGTAATTTGTATGCACCCTGAAAGGCACAACTCTCAACCGTACAGTTTTGGCAAATAAACATGCCCATATAACTTTCATCCCTTTAAGAATAGAATATTTCCATCACCCCCAGAAAACTCCTTCCTGTTCCTTCCCAGGCAATTTTTTCCTTCTCCCGATGCAACTCCTGTTCTGGTTTATTCAGCATAGGTTCATTTTGGCTGAAATCATCTCATGTGTGTTGTTTTCTGTCCAGCTTGCCTCCCTCATCACGAGGTTGATGAGTCTCTCTCAGCATGTGTGTGTCAGCGTTTGCTTCTCGGCACAGCTGAGGGCGTTCAGCTCTGTGGATGTCCCAAAGTGCGCTCATCTTCCTCCTGGGGACATGCAGGTCATCTCCTGCGAACAGTCTTGTAAAAACGTTTTTTGGCATGCTGTTTAATTCCTTTATTAGCATTTCAGTGACACACCCTTGCATTCTTACTGGGTGGTCCAGATTACAATATGCATCTTTAAGATATCACATCCTGCCTAGACTTAATAGTTCACCAGTTTAATCAATGTAAAATATGGAAGCCTTGTTACAGAACAGTTCCATTTACCTCTGTCTGTCCTTTGTGCTATTGCTGTCATAAATTTTACATCTACTCATGTTATAAATCCCACAATACAGTGTTATAATTTTTGCTTTAGATAGTCATAGGTATTTTAAAGAAATAAGAGGTTCCGGCCCCGTGGCTTAGCGGTTAACTGCATGCGCTCCACTGCTCGCGGCCTGGGTTCGGATCCCTGGCGCACACCGATGCACCACTTCTCCAGCCATGCTGAGGCAGTGTCCCACATACAGCAACTAGAAGGATATGCAGCTATGACATACAACTATCTACTGGGGCTTTGGGGGGAAAATAAATAAATAAATAAATAAAATCATAAAAAAAGAAATAAGAGAAATAAGTTAAGTGTTTGGAAAGGAAATACTTTGAGACTCTGCAAATGTACTGTTTCTTCTTTAAGTTTCATCCACAGTTTTTGCATTCATCAGTCATTCTTTCCAACAGTAATTATTACTGTAGTGTTAAAGTGGCAATTTTCTATTTCATGCTATCTAGCGCTTTTATTATTTGGAATTCTGTGAGCAAGATTTCTCCCCCCCTTCCTTCTTCCTTTCTTTCTCTCATTCTCTCATTCTTTTTTCCCCCTTTTTTCTTTCTTCCTTCCCTTCCTTTCTTATTTAATCTTTTTTATATCAGTATAGCCTCGTAGATATTTATTTTATTCTCTGAGTAATTATCCAATGCTACCATTATTTATTTTGTTGCTCACAGTTTTCCAGCTTGAGTCATTGGAACGTCTTTCAGATTGATTCCTTTTGACACGTCCCATCATTTTCTGTGTGTTTTTTTTTTTGAAAGTACTTTCCTATTTTCTGGCAATACAAGATGATCCAGGCTCATCTTGTATTTTCCATCTCCAGCCATAGAATTAGCCATTTCTCCAAGAAAATCTGTTTTATTTTATTGGAGAATGATATTTAGAAAACAAGATCTGGGAGCTAGGTGTGCTCATTAATACTAGAGTGTCACTGCTTATAGACCTTCTCAGCAGAGCTTGGAAATGTATGTATGAATATAAACTCAGGTAGACACATCTGTCTGTCGATCTATCCATCTATATATCAGTCTATCTATCTATTTGGATAGATATATTAAAAGAGACATGGATTCATACTGATACTTCGAACTCCAATCCAGCAGCACAGAGTTTATTGTAGCATTCTCCTTTTGTTTGTTTGTAACTTCTTTCACCAACAGTGAGAAACTTAACTCCAGTTAGCTACAATATATTTCCTAATGTGTCAACTAGTTTCAGAATTGCTAATCCATACCCTTATGAAAAACAAATTTGCCACCTAGAGTAGAGTGTTTGTGTCCAGTACTTTAGTTCTACAGTATCCCGTCAAATCATTGTCTTCCAAAGTAACTTAGGTCAAGACCTTTCATCCCCACCCCTTCTGTATGGTTAGGTCACATGTTTGTAATACAGTGAGATTCATTTGTCACTGCACTCCATCTGAGTTCCCCAGCATCCTGATTGATTTTTAAAATTTGCAGAGTAAAATTCACTCTTTGTGGTGTACAGTTCTATGGGTTTTGACTTTATGGTCATGCATCCATACACACAGTACCATACAGAGCTGTGTTTTTCACCCCCAAAGTTCTCTCATGCTATCCCTTTGTATTCAACCCCTTCCCCTACTCCATCCCTTGGGAACTACTGATCATTTTCCATCCCTGTAATTCTGCCTTTTCTAGAAAGTCATATAAATGGAATCATATACTATACAGCTTTTTGAATCTGACTTCCTTTACTTAGAGAAATGCATCCAAGATTCATCCATTTTGTTGTGTGAATCAAGAGTTTATCCTGGGCCCGGCCCCGTGGCCTAGCTGTTGAGTGCGTGCGCTCCCCTACTGGCTGCCCAGGTTCGGATACAGGGCACGCACTGACACACTGCTTCTCTGGCCATGCTGAGGCCGTGTCCCACATAAAGCAAGTAGAAGGGTGTGCAATTATGACATACAACTATCTATTGGGTCTTTGGGGGGAAAAAAGGAGGAGGATTGGCAATGGATGTTAGCTCAGGGCTTATTTTTCTCACACACACACAAAAAAAGAGTTTATCCTTTTGATTGCCAAGTAGTATTGTAATGTACTGATGCATCACAGTTTCTTTCTCCATTCACCTGAGGAAGGACATTTAGTTTATGTCCAGCTTTTGGCAATTATGAATAAAATGTCTATAAAGATTCCCACAAAGATTTTTGTTTAAACATTAGTTTTCAATTTTCTTCAGTAAATACCTAGGAGTGGGATATCTCAGTCATATAATAAGTGTACGTTTAGCTTTATAAGAACCTGCTCAACTGTTTTCCGAATGCAACTATCATGTTGCATTTCCAGTTCTAATTGCTCCTACTCCTCACCCCCCTCCTCATGTGGTATTTTCAATTTTATTTTTTATTTCAGGCACCTAATAGGGGTGCAGTATCTTATTGTGGCTTCTGCTTCATTTTTGAAAGTGAGTTCTGCTAAATATAGAATCTTGTGTTGACTTTGGGTTTTCTTTCTGCACTTGAAAGATGTCATTTTGTTGTTGAGTTGTCTCTTTTGTTTTTGATAATATATCATCCATCATTCACTTTATTTCTCCCTGTATGTAATGTCTTCCTCTGTATACATGTATTTCCCTGACTGCTTTCAAGAGTTTCTTTTTATCTTCGGATTTTAGTAGCTTGACTATCATGTACCTAAGTATGCTTTTATTTTATGTTTTATTTTGTGGGTTTGCTGACTTTCTTGGATCTAAAATTTTAGATTTTCCACCAAATTTTGTAAGTTTTATGCTATTACTTATTGATTTGCCTTTCTGCCTCATTTAATTTTTCTGTCCTTCTCCTCTCTGCTGGGGACTCAACCATCTCACAGGTCATAAGGCTCTCTTCATTTTTCTTCAAAATTTTTACTCTCTTTTCTTCAGACTGGATAATTTCTATTGCTGTATCTTCATGTTTTTTCTACTGTATCTAATCTACTGGTAAACTCAAAAGTATTTATATTATTTCATCTTTCTTTTTGGTTCTTTTGTGTAATTTCCACTTCTCTGCTGAGTTCCCACATCTCTTCATTCATTATGGGAATCTTTTTCTTTACCACCATGATCATCTTTATAATAACTTCTTTCATATTCTTGACTGTTAATTACAACACATTGGGGAGAGTTTCTACTGCCTGCTTTTGGTCACATATGGATTACATTTTCCTGTTTCTTCAAATCTCATGCTTCTTTTAAATTGTGTACTGGAAATCATGAAAGATAGGTATAGAGGCTCCGGATTCTATTGTATTTCTTTGAAGAGTGTTGTTAGTTTTCTAGCAGGGAATCAACTTGGCTGGACTGAAATTCCAATCCTAGCTCCTTTACAGTGGGCATAGCTGAAATCCTCAATCAGTTCTTTCATCTTCCAACTGCTGTTTTTACATTAGGCCTTCTGGGGCCTACCCTGTATGTGTGTTGTTCAAAGATCTGCCAATTTGGTGTGTGTGGGGGAGAGACTTACATATATATTTTGCGATTTTCCTCTTTGTGTCTCCCTCCCTTCCAGAATTTCTCCCCTAACTTTCCAGCTACTCTGCCAGCCCAAACATACATCCTCTAACTTTACAAGTAAGACTGTAGTTTTTCCCCTGTCTAGGCATGTACAGATTTTGGAATGCTTTGAGGCAACAGATTCAAGCTTGCAAATATCTCCTGGTGCAATTGCCATCATTTAAGGGAAGATTCCCTCTCAGTTCAGCTTGCTTGTGGAAGTGATTTAAACATACACACATATACACATTTATTATATGTGTTTTATATATAACTACACGAGTCTGTATAAATATATATAATATTTTGTGCAGATCTTATCATTGTTATCTGTGAGAGTGTTAGTTCAACAAGCTACTCCACCATTAGTAGAAACCAGACCTCGGTTTTGTTTCTTTCTTGGATTTTATATAAATGGAATTATAAAATATATAGCCTTTTGAATATAATTTCTTTTATGCAGCATTATGGTTATGATATTCATCCATGCTATTGCATGTAGCTAGTGTTTGTTCATTTGTTGAAAATAATTAATTTTTTAATGGTCATAAAATATGTTGAACATAAAATTGTAACCATTTTTAGGTGTACACTTCAGCGACATTCAACACCTTCACATAATTGTGTAACCATAACCTCCAACCATCCACAGAACTATTTTCACATTGCACTGAAACTTTGTGCCCGTTAAACAACTCCCTGTTATCCCTCCCTCTTGCCCCTGGGAACCACCATTCTCCTTTCTATTCCTATAAATTTGACTACTCTAATTACCTTATATGACTGGAATCATACAGTATTTTTTCTTTTGTGACTGGCTTTATTTCACTTAACATAAAGTCCGCAAGGTTCATCTATGTCATAACATGTGTCAGAATTCCTGCCTTTTTAAGGATGAATAGTATTCCACTATGTGTATACACCACATTATTTTGTTAATTCATCCACTGATGGACACATGGCTTGATGCCATCTTCCGGCTATTTTGAATAATGCTGTTAAGAACATGGGTGTACATATATGTCTTTATACCTCTGCGTTCTGTTCTTTTGGGTGTATACCCATAAACGGTGTTCTCAGATTCACTTTTTCACATATAACAGGGTTCCCCACACCTCCAAGAAGCAATTCTTGGAATGCCACCTGGTTGCCAGATAATTCAACTCAATTCGATGCTGACAACCCAGAGATACATCAGATTTTACAGGTTGATGGCTCCGTCCTATAATTCTGCACACCCACCCAACCTCACCTTTACTTCAGATGCCAGTTACAAGCCCAAGTTGTTACCTGTACTTTTGACTTACTGGCTATAAATCAAAGGTTCCCACAACCTCCTCCTTGGGTTTGATTAATTTGCTAGAGTGACTCACAAAACTCAGAGAAACATTTACTAGATCACCAGTTTATTATAAAAGGTTATAATTCAAGAAGTGCCTGTTGGAGGTTGTGCATAGCGGAACGTATGGAGAGAGTACACAAAGCTTTCATGCCATCTCCAGGTGCACCACTCTCCAAGCAGTCCTTGTCATTGCCAACCTGGAAGCTGTCTGAACCGCCTTCTATTGGGATTTTTATGGAGGCTCTCTCACATAGGCATGATCAATTATTAACTCAGTTTACAGCCCCTCTCCTTTCTCTGAAGGATAAGGGGTAGGGCTAAAAATTCGAAGCTTCTAATCAGGGCTTGGTCTTTCTGGTGACCAACCCCCATCCAAGAGCCATCCTGGAGCCCACCCAGAGTTGCCTCAATAGAACAAATGATTCTCTTAGTGTTCTTATCACTGGGGAAATTACAAAGACTTTAGGAGCTCTGTGCCAAGAACTGGACGCAGAGACCGATAAATATGTATTTTATTATTTCAGAACCCATAAGTGGAATTTTTAGATCATATAGTAATTCTATTTTTAATTTTTGAAGGAACTGCCATACTGTTTTCCACAGTTTTATAATCTCGCACTCAGAGCACAAGGGTTCCAATTTCTCAACATCCTTGCCAACACTTATGTTCTGATTTTGTTATAGTAACTATCCTAATGGGTGTGAAAAGGTAGCTCATTGTGCTTTTATTTCACATTTTCCTGATACTTAGTGATGTTGAGCATCTTTCCTTGTGTTTCCTGTTCGTTTTATATTTTCTTTGGAGAAATTTCTATTCAAGTATTTTGTGCATTTTTAAATTGAGTTTTTTTTATTGTTGAGTAGTAGATGTTCTTTATTTATTCTAGATATTAATCCCTTATCAGATTTGTAATTTGCAAATATTTTCAACCATTCCATGGTTTGCCTTTTTACTCTGTTGATAGTATCTTGTGATACAGAAAACTTTTTCGTTTTCATGAAGTCCAATTTGTTACTTTTTTGTTACTTATGTCTTTGGTGTCATATTAAAGAAATCCTTTTTGCAATGGCATTTGGACCCAATGACATACAGCTTTTATCATGTGTTTTCTTCTAAGGATTTTATAGCTTCAACTCTAACATTTATATCTTTGATTCATTTTTAGTTAATTTTTGTATATGGTGTAAAGTAAGGGTCCAACCTCATTCTTTTGCATGTGGGTATCCAGTTTTCCCAACAACATATGTTGAAAAACTTATCTTTTCTCCAATGAATGATCTTTGTACCTTTGTCAAAAATCATTGGACCATATATGCAAAGTTTTATTTCTGGGGTCTCTGTGCTATTTCATTAGTATAGTGTGTGTATTTATGCCAGTACCACACTGTTTTAATTACTTTATAGTAAGTTTTGAAATCAGGAAGTGTGAGGTCTCTAACTTTGTTCTTCTTTTTCTAGACTGTTTTGGCTATTCAGTGTCCCTTGAGAGTCTATATGAATTTTAGGATAGATTTTTCTATTTTTGCAAAAGCATCATTGGAATTTTTACCTCTTTGAGTAAGTTGATTCTTAAGTATTTTACTCTTTTTGTTGCTATTGTAAATAAAAATGTAAAGTTTTTAAATTTCTTTTTCAGATTACTTATTATTAATGTATAGAAGAACAACTAGTTTTTTCATGTTGATTTTGTGTCCCTCTACTCTGCAGAAATTACTAGTTCTAACAATTTTTTGGTGGAAGTTTTAGGGGTTTCAACATATAAGAGACTATTTGTAAACAATATAATATTACTTCTTCTTTTCCAATTTGGATGCTATTTCTTTCTTTTTCTTGCCTAATTGCTTTGGCTAGAACTTCTAATACCATGTTGAATAGAAGTGGTGAAAATGGGCATCCTTGTCTTGTCCCTGATCTTAGAGAAAAAGGTTTCAGTCTTTCACCCTTGAAAATGATGTTGTCTTTGGATTTCTATATATGGCTTTTATTATGTTGAAGTAGTTTCCTTTTACTCTGAGTGTTTTTTTAGTGGTTTTAGCATGAAAGCATGTTGAGTTTTGTTAAATGTTTTTTCTGCATCCATTGAGATGATCATGTGTTTTCTTCCTTCATTCTGTTAATGTGGTTTATTACATTAATTCATTTTCATATAATGAAACATCCTTGTATTCCAGGAATAAATCCCACTTAAAAATGCTGTATAATCCTTTTAATATGTTGATGAATTTAGTTTATTACTATTTTATGGAGGATTTTTATATCAATATTCATCAAAGATATTGACCTATAGTTTTCTTTTGTCTTAGTGTCTTTGGCTTTGATATCAGGGTAGTGCTAATCCCATAGGATGACTTTAGAGGTATTTTCTCCTCTTCAACTTTTTGAAAGAGCTTGAAAATTATTGGTGTTAGTTAATTAAAAAAAAGTCTTTGGGCCCAGGAATAAATTCAGCATAAAATAAATATAAATAAATATTTTTTAAAAATATGAAAAAGTTTTTTACTAAAAAAATTTAAAAATTTAGCAAGTACATCACTTATCACTTTGTTTCTAAAAAGTTTTTTAACCTACTAGTAAGCATGAACAAATTGTTAGAATTAAAATGACTCAAGTGTTAATTTTCTTCATTGCAAGTTTTCTGACAGAAGTATATGATGCCATCATATATGACATCTTTTATGAAAAAATGGTCATTTTTTGTAGTATTTGAGAATATTATGAATTTTCCCAGTGGCCTCTGACAATACTCTGATATGCAAAGTTATCTTTTCAACATGTATGTCTCATCATCATCCTTACCAAATTAACAAACTCAGGTGCTAATTAATCAACTACTTTTCATATGATTCAGGTTCTCCACCACCAACTCCCCTAAGCATCAGGAAATTCTACAACTTCTGCAAGATTAACGATTTTACCTTACACTGTATATATCTCATGTGGTTTAAAACATCCAAAAATCGTTGATAAACTGACCCTTCCCACATTAAAGCATTGTGAATTATAAAAGATGGTCTCTGTTAAGTGGGAAGGGATTTCAGGTTGAACTTAATTTTATAAGTGGTCAATTTATTACAGTGTACTGTTCTGTTATGTATTTCATTCTTTTCTAAAAAAACTGATAGTTGAGGGGACTTAGATAATAAAAATTTGAGAAAATAAGGAACTGATACACACTGTAAGCTTCAAATGTTTTCAAGCATAAGATACAATAAGAACTAAAACTACGAAATGATGACGGAAATAGAGATAAGGGGATGAAGTTGCAAAACTGAATCTATAACAATATCTCAATGGCTAGCTTTGTGGTGCCAAGAAGGTGGTGAAGTCAAAGAATTCATAAAGATGATAATAAACACACTACAAAGAAAAAAGACTGAAATTTTCATAGAGAGAATTTTTACAGTGATATGACAGATAGAGAACAGGGAAGAGAAGTTTGAGTGAGAGACTATCTGCTTCTTAAATTATTTCCACTGTAGAGAACAACAAACCAATTTGCTGAAATCTTTATTCTCCTCTATGACCCTATCTTTACCTGCAAAATCTCAGCCCTGAATTGATGTCACAGTCCAGCTTTTCCATCCCTGGAGAACAGAGCAATTTATCTCATATGAAACCTCAAGAGCTCAGGCTGTGAAACAAGGCCGGCCATCCATTCTCACAGAGGAGCCAACTGGAGGTAGGATTTTTGGTTCTGAATTCAGCTAAATATCTTCAAAGAATTGTATCTGGCCTTCCTTATTCAGGGCTATCAGTGAAGTGCTGGCTGGTTTTCAGAGAAGAGCAATTCACAGTCAATGGAGACATTTTCTGTTGAGCTCTCTAGAGAAGGCTGTGGGGCTTGTTAGTAAGAGTTGGTTTCTATGAGGATTATACTTTTTTATTTTATTCAGAGATTTATAAAGAAATTTACATGGTAAGAATTATTATCAACAAAATACGTTGTCTATTCTCTGGTCATTTAAGCAAAATCTTTCTCTCAGGGCCAACCCATGGACAAAACCCAGATTTAATCTCTAAGAGTCTGCTAGGCACTCTGTGGTCCATGGGAAGCCCTCAAGTTGGCAGCCTGTTTCCTTGTGTGCTGTCCTGGTGTTCAATCTTCCATCTCTTCCCGGTACAACTAGACAGATGCCTATGAGATCATCAAGGGACTTGACATTGGAGAAATGTACTTTTCATTATCTTTAGACTTCTACACTTTTCAAAAAAACTCTCAGCATTTCCAGTAATTGTGCAGCAGTTTACCCAACACTAATGTTCTCACTATTATAAGTTAAAACAAATAAATTTTGAAAAGGAAAAAGTGATCTTTGCAATTTTGTACAGAATCTATATAATGGGTGCATCCTTATAAATGGAGGTGATGGTGCTCAGGGCAAGCTACGCCATTGGGCACCACCTTGGTGTGTGTATTGTTTCGAGCTGAAGACAATAAGGACTCAGAGAACTCAGGAAGAATATTTGAATTTCCCCTCCCAAACTGACTAAAGAATTTAAAACAAAAAATCTGTTTCAGGAAGGAGTTATTATCATGATGGTTGTAAAGATAACATGGGATAGAGGTTACAATAGGGAAGGCACCAAGCCCCTTTTATCAAAAACTCTATCTCTCCCTGACCACATTACCTATAGACGACCCTGAGAAGAGTTGTCAGGCAAACATTTGCATTTCTATCTCCATGTGAGTTGTCTTCTTGCCCTCTGTGGTCCTAGACCACTACCCACCCCCAACACCTTCCTTCTCTTTAGCTACAATATTTAAGCGGGCAGCTTAGACAGAGGGACGAGTTGTTCATTTCTGAGTTTCTCCCATGTATACATGTTATTAAACTTGGTATTATTTTCTCCTGCTAACCTGTCTTGTTAATTATTTGGCCATCCATGAGAAACTTAAGAAAAAGGAAGAGGAAGATTCTCTCACTCCCTCAACTGTTTTTGCGCCCAATGTGGGGCTACACTGGCTGACAAGTTGCATTCTCTGGCTGGAAGAAATGCCTTCTCCCTGGATTACTGCAGGGGATGAAATACGGGGACCCCTGAGGAAAGCCGGCAAAATGTAAGACTTCTTACCATGTCTGCCTCCCGGAATCTCTACCTGTGGAGTCCGGTGGAAGGAAGTGGTGAGAAATTTATTCTCTTTCGAAATTTAGATTGGCAGGAGAAAATATTTGGGAAACTAGTTTCTTGTGCTTTATTGACGCTGGTAAATTTGGTAGAGTACTCTTGGTTTTGATCTTGATCCATTTTCCTCCCAGAGATAGTCTCTGTTTTTCTCTTTTGTCTCTGTCTTTTGTATCATGTGTCATAAGAAGGAAATACCTTAGGGTAGGACGTAGGCATAGGTCCTATGAGCCTACTGTCCGGGCCGGCCCCACAGAATGGTGAGTTTGTGGGTCTCACAAGACTGGAGTCTATTTAGACAAACTTTGCTGTGGGTTAATATGCACATGAAGTGAAGGCCATTGCCAAGAGCATCTGGAAAGCCAAAAAGGCCGCAAATTTGGTGGGCACGGGTCGAGCAGTTAAGAGCCATTAGGGCTCTCGCCACTTTCAGAAGACTCCCGTGACAGGATAAATTGAGTCACGGAACGGGGTAGATGACACAGGTCCCCCGTGACTGCAAGAAAATGTCCATGCAACGACGAGGTACTCTGTAAAGCACACAATCCCCAACCCCGTGGCACCTCCCCCCCCAGGTATTATTCTGACTCCAAGATTCCTAAGACGTGGTTAAAGCTGTCATTGTGCACATAAGAAAAAAACCAGATGAGGTTTTTCCTTCTGTCTTGTTCTGTGTCCTGAGAAAACTTGGCTTTGTGACCAGTGAGAATATTCTCCTTGGTCTCCACCATACGGAAGGTGCATTTAGCGAGGTGCCCCTTGGTGGCCAGTTGAGTAGACTGGGGTTCTGAACTGTCTCTTTGTCTGGCTGTGCCAAGCTTTCAGGGGAGTTTGTCATAAAGGGCCCAGTCCATAAGGACTTTTGTTGTCTTAACCTTCGTTGCTTGTTAGTGCTGGAAAAATCCCATTCCAGTATTGCCTGCCCGGTGTCACAGATTAGCGGGTCTGTGACTGGAAGCGTCCCACACTATTGTGGGAGACCGGAGACACCGTTTTCACTACACCATCCTTACCGCCTGTGCAACGAAGGTCTTTACTTTCTCTGAATATCTTTGGGAGTGAATTCTGTGGATCATGGGGGCTACATCATCTGCGCCCTCACCAGGGACGCCTCTTGCGTCCATGGTAAAGATTTATTCTAAGCATGGGAAAGTTACCACCGGGTCTTTCCTTAAAAAGGCTTATTGGATCGAGTCACTATTGGAATAAATACACAAATGAAGATCCTACTCGTCAATGGCCCGACGACAGATCCTTTGAATTGGAAAACTTCTAAATTGGGGGAAAAAATATGTTTTGAGAGCTCTCAGGCAATTGTTTAATTGGTACCTTAAAAAAGGCCAGAAAAAGGAAGGGAAAAATTTAAATAGCCTTAAGACCTTGACTCAGGTTAGAATTGAATTGAGAACATGTAAAAGGGTAAGTGTTGATAAGATTACAAAGGTTAGAATGTTTGAGCTAATTTTATATAAAGAGGTTACATCAACTTTGCCTGTGTATGTTTTAAAATGTCTGACTGGGAATGCTTCCCTTGTCCAAAATTAGAAGACCATCACCTATTGATAAAAATCTTAATGATAACTATGTTTAAAGGTATAAGAGGTGATGAAATTTACATAAAATTTTGTACAAAAAACTGATGTTATTTCTATTACAGAACTGGTTACCAAAAATAGTAATTTAAATGATGGCTAATTTTATCTAATGTCTTATGAAGTCTTATAAGCAATCTAAATAATTATTGGGAACAAGTAACTAAATAGTTGTGAAAAAGATGAATGTTGGGTGAACTTTAAATAATAATTATGTGTTATGGTGGTTACAGCTTCCAAAATCTTTTTGATGACTTAAAACTTTAGAGCTTTGCTAAATTTTGTGATAAAATTTCACTGAGTATCATCATTTCCAAATAAGATAAGATATTAGACATTGATTACTAAACTTACGTTTGTTACGTTTGCCTTTTCATTACAGGAAAACTAAAAGGTGTTTTGGGTCTATTGGTAAACATGCGTTTTATTAAAAGATTGTACTATAAAGTAACATATTTCTAGAGGTTATGAAGTGTTTATAAATTTTCCAAGCCACAATATACTAATGTAAAGAAAGTTTATGAAGGTTTACTTAGTTTTTACTTACAAATTGGGGTTTCTAAGAGTTAAAATTTCTAATTAGTATATGTGATTGAAGCTACTAAATATTAAGAAAAAATATGTCTGTGTACAAGGAAAGTAAGATGTATAAAGAAGGAACTAAGAATGGAAATATTTTATTTGATTGATTAAGAAAGATAAATTTGTCTTCAAGTACTAGGAGGGAAAAGAAAGACATGGGACAAATTCTGGTTTGTGGAAGAGGAATTCTGGAAAAGGAGTTTTTGTATGGTCAACTTGGCTAAGATTGAAATGAATTTAATAAATTAAATGAATTTTAATATCAGAAGGAAGCTGGTACAAAATTATAATTTGGTCTTCTTTATCTTAAAAGGATAATTTTCTTGAACTTGATAAAGAGGTTATAAAAGATGTTTCTTTACCTTTGGGTAAGTCTACCTAAAAGACAGGAAAAAAAAAACTGTTAAAATTATTTCCTGTGTTCAAAAGACTGAGGTCTCTCTATTAAGGTTTTTGGACTGTTAATGCTCTCTTTGCTTTAAACTTTTCTATTTTTGACAAGCTCCCCAAAATTCATATCTTAAATAAAGTCATTTTTTACTTTTTGTCTTTGAGAATTTTCAAAGGGCCCTGGAACTTCTCAAAGAATTTTGCTCTCTTCCTATAAGGGGAAAGATACTAAATTTACTAGGCTTATTCAGTATGTTAAATTACATGGAAAGCATTGTCAGACAAATGATGATAAGTCTGCTTAGGTGCTATTATGTGGGCAAATGTTATTACATAGGTGTTTTAAAATTGTATAACATTACTGAAATTCTGATCTGTCCTGATTATCAGTCATAATTCTGGTTATTATTATTTTAAAGTGTTGTATGTCACAAAATTAACCAAATTTCTCTGTCAATTGCCATTTTGAGGTCTTGTTGTTTACAGACTTATTTCTTTGCTCTAATGCTTTTGCAAAATATTTCAACTTCAGAAAAATTCATGGAAAGGACTCTGACATTTACACTGGAGTACAGGTTTCTGACAAACTTTCTGATCATAAAACTGAACTTGGTAAGAAATTACAGAAATCTGATGGAAAGACTGATAACTTCCTGAAGCTGCTAACAGAAAGACTGGGATCAAGAATGGATTACACAGGACTGAATGAACTGATAAGGATAATTATAATTTTTATGATTTTTTATTTGAAGTATTGCTGAATTTTTAATGTTTTGTTTTTTTCAGAGTTAAGGAAAACTTTTTCTCTTTTCTCCTGAGCTAGCTATGACTTATAACAATGTGGTAAATGATATTTTTGTAAGTAAAATTGAAATATTTATCTTTTTCTCTCTATCTGATCCCTCGAATTTGGAAACCCTTAGTAAGTGAGTATTGTTGTTTTCATGGCAATATAGTTATTTGCATAAGTTCAATAAGAATCTGTTCTCCTTATAACAGAACACAATTGGAAACACTGGTTATATTACCAAAGCTTTGACTGGAACATCATATTTGTGATATAACCATACAGCTTTTGAGGAATGAAGATTGGACTTTATGGAATAAAGCCACGTGGAAACACTGGCCTGGTACCTTATGTTCCAAGCAGCACTTACCAGGATAAGTAAAGAATGTCACTTATCTGGCAAACACAAGGAACCTCGAAATATTTTGGGGGAACCTAGGAAGAAAGGAATTCACCCAAATCTGTAGGTATTACAGGCAAAGTCTGATGACAAAATCCTTGGCTTGGCTTTTCTGGCCTGGAGAGGCCTTTAAAGTTCAATCTGAGAGTCCTTATAAAAAGTTCCAGCAAGTCAAATTTAAAAGAGCCTATGTGATCAATTGCTATTCTTGCTGTACTTATGTAAATAATTAGGCCAACACTATTGGAACTAGGCTTATTTTGTAAACTAGTTTTAATTTGTCTATCTTTGATAAAAATGAGGGTGATCTTAGAAAGAAACATTATATTTCAGTAAAAACTATAGTGTACATTTGCGGATATTAGATCCTAGTTTTGTTAATTGTCTGCTAAGGTTTTTGTTTTATATATGTTGACTGGACTGGATCCTGATTTCTTCTAGTCTCCTAAAATATCTGGCTACAGATGTCCAAACTAAGGTTTTTCATTTTTTCCATCATTTTCATTTGGAATCACTAAAAACTGAACCTGCCCTTTTTCCTGAAGCCTTACAAACTAAAGCTGATGGACTTGATATAAACTTAAGAGATTACCCGGTGATATCATCAGAGACATTTTAAACTGCAAAAGATGCTTTGATGCTGACATCTAAAAATCTTCTTAACTAGCTGTCCCCTATACTCAGAAACTGCTTTACAACTTGCTCTAACCATTAACCTTGTTTTTCTTTCGTTTACATAGAAATGCTTCCATTAAATACTTGATTGCTTGCTTCCACAATATAGGTGTAACCTTGAGAGCCCACCTACATCACCACTGTCAGGGGAAGAGGGAGAATCTCCCTCTGCCCTTTTCCTTAAGGTTCTTATGACTGGCCAAATAATTAACAAGACAGGGTAGCAAGAGAAAATAATACCAAGTTTAATAACATGTATACATGGGAGAAAGCAGGGACACTGCGTTTCTCAACACAATAGCAGATTCTCGTCTTAAATACCATGTCCAACCAAAGACAAGGAGGATGTTGGGCGTGGGAGTGTTAGTTACAGGAGATTATCACTAAAGCACTGTAAACAAGAGTAAGATTTATTATACAGTTTTAAGGCCTCACCTTCTACATTGATAAGTCTCTAGAAATGAGGTCGTCCCTCCTCTTCCCAATACAGAGAGGGAGATACCTTTACAAATGGAGACTTCCCTTGTAAATGATTGTCTGGTAACTCCTTGCAGGGCCATCCAGAGCCTGTGGCCAGAGAGACAGATCTTCCGATAAGATGGGCTTGTTGGTGCCTTTTCTATTGTAACCTCTATCCTACATTATCTGTATAGCCATCATGATAATAACTCCTTCCTGAAACAGATATTTTGTTTTAAATTCTTTAGGCAGTTTGGGAGGGGAAACTCAAATATTCTTCCTGAGTTCTCTGAGTCCTTATTGTCTTCAGCTGGAAATAATCCGCATACCAGAGTGGTGCTTCCTGGGGTAGCTTGCCCTGAGCACCATCAGTTCCCTCCTCTGAAACTTCCTTAGAAGTTTCACATGTTTAAAGCTGAGCTGGTAACTGTGGAGAAAGAAATCGTGTTAGTATCCGAGTGATAAGAAGTCTGCAAAGAGAGAAAAGAACGCAGATTAGAATGAGGATGAACAAGCAGAAAAGAACAAATCGGAGCACATTTCCCCACACTCCATTAAACCAGTCCGCCAATCCTGGAAATAAGACAGTCCAATAAAATGTGTGAGCTTCGTTTATCTGATGAAAAATGTCAATCTTCTCTTTTAATAGATTTAAGTTAGATATTACTTGACGTGTTTGATTCCCATAAAAGCAACATTTTTCTCCAATGATTGCACATGCTCCTCCTTGCTGGGCAGTGAGTACATCCAGAGCACGTCAATTTTGGAGCACCACAGATGCTAGGCTGTTAATCTCTGACTGGAGTATGTTCAAGGTTTGCATGGTGGTGTTGAACTCTTGCCCCATTACCATAGAGAGATTTAAGATTGCCCTTTCCAACTCATAATCTCCAAAGCTGGGGAATAGGACTCTCAAGGCTGAAAAGAACTTGGAGTTGTGATATACAAGTGGATTTTCCACGATTTCTCAACTGACACGTTTATGTGGCACAACCTTATGAACAAACTAACCCAAGTTTGTAATTTGGCTGGCATTTCAGGTGGAGTGTTTGGTGACAGAAGGAGCCAGGTATCCAAGTCTGCATCGTCCTGACCAATTAGGTGGGAATCCTTTATACACTTTGTTGCCGCATAAAATGAAAAGACCGGTGTAGTTTAAAGACAAGGTTAGAATTGAGTCTGTAGTTTCCAGGATCTGGACTATTTCATGATCTGTGCCACTTGCACTGTTACTACCTAAACATCTCCATTTCCCATGAGCTCCTGTCAGTCTGCGAGAACAGAACAGATTGCAGAATAGCTGGTACAGGAGGCCTGTAGTCTGATTTTGGCAGCTATAAAGCCTGGTCTTGTCACCTGACCAGGTGAGTCCAGATTTTTGATCCACCCATGTATAGTCTGTGGCATTGGGCAGCTTAAACATGCGGATAGCTGCGATACCCCAAGTTGCACACGGGTGGCTCGTAAGCCATCCAGAGCACTTGGTGATTTGGCAAATGTCTGTGCCAGAGGGAGTAGTGATAGAGTCACTTACAATTCCCTTGAGAGTTCTGAAGATGCCACCTGCGGAATCAAACCACAGAGTTTGACTGCAATATTGTCTCGGTATGTCACCCAGGAAAGGTCCAGCGCCATGTTTACTTTCAATCCAGAGGGAAAAACTTTCACTTATTGCTTGTACTTGGGAAAGGGACAGTCCTTGACCTTCTAAGTAGTCTTTCTGGGGCCCAAGTGACTCACCAGGAGACGAAGCAGAGTGAAGTTTCCCTTGTTGCAGATACCATATTCTGTTATTCATCCATCTTCCGTACTTAGTCCACCAGGTGTTCATATCAGCAGGAACAAAGACTAGTTCAGGTTCTTTTGCACTATCTAGCTGTTGACATAACCAACAGTAAGATTGATTAGTTAGCGTGGCTAGGGCTTGGTAAACTGGCATAAGGGGGTGTTTGGTCTGTGCCCGACCTGTTGAAAAGGAGAGGGTTAGTAAAAGCAAGACACGGATCGGAAACGAGCCCATAGCGGAGACTTAGAGAGGGGAAGAGGGACAGATAGAGACGAGCACTCTCCAGTCAGCTTTCTAATAAATGATAAAAAAAAATATATATATATATATCTCCACTAATAGTTTGTGTGTGTGAGTGTGTATATATATCCTGAGTTTTAAAGCAGGGGGTCCTCCCCCTTGGGTCAAAGTAGGTTTTCTTGATCCGTGATCTTGGGAAAAGCTGTCTACTTCGTGATGTCGGCTGCTTCTGGGGCCTGGGTTTTGGCCCTCGAAATCCTTAGTTTAAGGTCACCTGTGGCGATTATCTCTCAGTTGTCTTGAGAGCGATGTTCTGGGTCTATTTTGGTGTGGCTTGCATGGATCCAGGAAGATTTTTTTTTTATTTTGATGGCAGTGCAGGTCGTCGGTAAGACTTCATAAGGTCCTTCCCAGCGAGGTGACAGTGCGTGTTTTCTTCTAAAGACCTTGATGTACACCCAGTCTCCTGGTCAAAAGGGATGGCAAGGCTTGTCAGAAGGTGGGGGTCACGCCTCTTTTACCTGTTGACGATATGCTTCAAGTATACTAGTTAATTTTTGTATATAACTACTCATAGCATCAAATTGTTCACTTAAGTTCCCATAATATTCATTTAATCCAGGAATTGAAGGTTTAGAGACGCCAGTAGGCATCGGACGTCCAAAAACTATTTCAAAAGGAGTCAGTCCATGCCTTTTATTTGGAGTATTCTGAATCTTCATAAGGGCCAAGGGCAGAGCTTCTGGCCATTTAAGTCCAGTTTCTTGACAGACTTTTCCTAGAGTTCTTTTTATATCTAGATTTTTATGTTCCACTTGCCCTGATGACTGAGGGTGATATGGGGTATGAAATTTTAATGAATACCCCAGAGTTTTTGCAAGCAAGTGGTTTATCTCTGCTGTAAAATGAGTTCCTTGGTCTGATTCAATCTATAAAGGAATGCCAAAGCGAGGAATAACTTCAGTTATTAATTTCTTTACCACTGTTGTGGCATCTGCATGTCTGGTCGGATAGCATTCAGTCCACCTACTAAACATGCAGACAATAACCAAACAGTGAGAGTAACCTAAAGCTGAGGGCAAGTCCATAAAATCCATTTGGAGTGCTGCAAAAGGCAGCGTGGGCCTGGGAGGACTTCCTGGATCACACCGATTTCTCCCAGAAACTTGGTAAGATTTGCAAGTTGTGCACTGGGAGGTGATTTCGTCAGAAATTTTATGGCTGCCAGGGCAAAACCAATTGTTTTTTAGTTCTTTAGCTATCCCCCGTTTGCACATATGTCCCATTTGGTGGGAGATAAGTGCAAGCCAAAAAGTCAAAAGAAAAGGAGCTACTGGAAGTCCATTTGGTCCAATGTATAATCCATCTGATAATTGTTTGGCACCCTTTTGTATCCAATTGTCTTTTTCAGATGGTGGGGCATTTGTCTGATAGTTAATAACATCAGTCAGGGATAAAGGCAGGTTTAAAAATTGGGTGGAAAACGGATAAGGGGGTCCCTAGTGAGCTGCATGTTTAGCAGCTCTGTCAGCCCTGTCATTCCCTAAAGATATGACATCAGTCTCCTTAGTATGGGATGAACAATGAACAATGGCAATTTTTGAAGGAAAGTGAATAGCTTGTAATAAGGCTGTAATTAAGTGTCCATTAGCAATGGGAGTTCTTGCAGAGGTTAAGAATCTACGGGATTTCCAAATTGTGCCAACAACATGGCAGACTCCAAAAGCCTATTTGCTGTCTGTGTAAATAGTGGCAGTTTTTTCTTTTGCTAATGTGCAGGCCCTAGTAAGAGCTATGAGTTCAGCAGCTTGGGCTGATCTTATGGTGAGCAAAGAATAAGCTTCAAGAGTTTCATGTGGGGAAACTATGGCATAAACAGCTATAATGCTTCCCCGGGAATTTCGTTTACAGGAGCCGTCACAAAACAGAAGTAAGTCTGGATTGTCTAAAGGGATGTCTGAGAGATCCTCTTGTGGCTTTGAGACCGTTTCTATAGTTGCAAGGCAATCATGTGGAATGGAATGGGGCTCTCCATCATCAGGAAGGGGCAGTAAAGTAGCTGGATTTAAAGTGTTGCAACGAGTACGCTCTTCGACATCGGTCTTAGCAACATCTTTTCAAACACCACATCTGACCGGGCAAGAGAAACAATAGAAAAAATAAACAAATGGGACTACATCAAACTAAAAAGCTTCTGCACAGCAAAGGAAACCATCAACAAAACGAAAAGACAACCTAACAATTGGGAGACGATATTTGCAAACCATACATCTGATAAGGGCTTAATCTCCAAAATATATAAAGAACTCATGCATCTCAACAACAAAAAAACTAACAACCCAATTAAAAAATGGGCAAAAGACCTCAACAGACATTTCTCCAAAGAAGATATACAGATGGCCAACAGACACATGAAAAGATGTTCAAAATCACTAAGTATCAGGGAAATGCAAATCAAAACTACAATGAGATATCACCTCACGCCCGTCAGAATGGCTATAATTAACAAGACAGGAAACAACATGTGTTGGAGAGGATGTGGAGAGAAGGGAACTCTCATAGACTGCTGGTGGGAGTGCAAACTGGTGCAGCCACTATGGAAAACAGTATGGAGATTCCTCAAAAAAGCAAGAATAGAACTACTATATGATCCAGCTAGTCCACTGTTGGGTATTTATCCAAAGAACTTGAAAACACCAATTTGCAAAGGTACATGCACCCCTGTGTTCATTGTAGCGTTATTCACGATAGCCAAGACTTGGAAGCAACCTAAGTGCCCATCAAGGGACTAATGGATAAAGAAGCTGTGGTATATATACACAATGGAATACTACTCAGCCATAAGAAACGATGAAATCCAGCCATTTGTGACAACATGGATGGACATGGAGGGTATAATGCAAAGTGAAATAAGTCAGAGGGAGAAGGTCAAATACCGTATGATTTCCTTAATTAAGCAGTAGATAATAACAACAATAAACAAACACATAGGGACAGAGATTGGATTGGTGGTTAACAGAGGGGAAGGGGGGAGGGAGGAGGGTGAAAGGGATAATTCGGTACATGTTTGTGGTGATGGGTTGTAATTAGTATTTTGCTGGTGAATATGATGTAATCTATGCAGAAACAGAAGTACAATGATGTACACCTGAAATTTTTACAATATTATAAACCAATGTTACTGCAATAAACAAAAAAAAAATAAATAAATAATAAATAAATAAATAAAAATAAATAAATAAATAAAGTGTTGCAAAGATGTAAGATGATGGAAGGGTTAGTTAAAAGAGCCTGCTCATAGGTGGTCTGTCGCCGTGTAGAGAGGTGTTGTGTCCTATGAACTTGCAAAATAGCTGACACAGAATGTGGGACATAGAGGTGAATGGGAGAGCCTAATGTAAGAGTACTGACCTTATCAATCAGGGTGGCAGCTGCAGCCATCGCACGTAAGCATGGGGGCATGCCTGATGCCACAGGGTCTAGTTGGCATGAGAAATATCTTATAGGATGTATTTGAGAGGCAAAAGATTGCCCTAGAAAGCCTGTAGCAATTTCATTATTTTCATGACAGTATAGATGAAAAGGCTTGTCAAAATTAGGTAAACCAAGAGCAGGAGGCATGGACAAAGCTATTTTTAAGGCCTCAAAGGAGTTTAATGCCTCTGAGGACCAGGAAATAGGCTCTGGGGCGATATTTGGGAGAAGAGAATACAGAGGTTTAGCAAGGGCTGCAAAATTAGGAATCCATTGGCAGCAGTAACCAGCAGCTCCTAGAAATTTACGTAGCTGTTTCTTTGTTTTGGGGAGACGGATGGATAAAATTGACTCAAGGCGTTTGGGGGTTAGCTTTTGAATGCCTTGAGATATCTCATGCCCTAAGTAGGTAACAGTCATTTGCACCCACTGAAGTTTAGACCTGGAGGCTTTATGGCCTCATTCAGCTAGGGCTTTCAGGAGAATGAGAGAATCTGTAAGAGCCCCCTGCTTAGTTGGATTACAGAGTAAAAAGTCATCAACATATTGAACAAGAGTGGACCTTTGAGTAAAGACTACAGAATCCAAGTCAGGTTTAAGGACCTGGGAAAATATTGAGAGGTCTCACAATATCCCTGAGGTATTCCAGTCCATGTTAATTGTCTCCCTTTAAATGTAAATGTGAAAAGAAATTGTGAGTCAGGGTGTAATGGGATTGAAAAGAAAGCTGAGCAGAGGTCAACTACTGTAAGGCAGGCTGCATCAGCAGATATTGAGGTCAGGATGGCAGCTGGATTAGGGACCACAGGATGCCGAGGAATTACAAAAGAGTTTATGGCTCTGAGGTCTTGTACAAATCTATAGATTTGGTTCCCGTCTGAGTCAAATTTGCCTTCCTTTTTTACTGGCAAGATTGGAGTGGTACAGGGCGAGGAAGTAAAAGCTAGTACACCCTCTTGCAAAAGGGAGTCTATTATGGGTTGAATTCCTCGCTCGGCATCTCTGGAGAGCGGGTATTGGGCTACTGATGGAAAAGGTTTATTTTTTTTCCAAGTAACGTGCACGGGCTCAGCACTAAGCAACAATCCTACCTCATTTGCATGTGTAGCCCAAAGACTGGTTGGGACATTCTTTAAAGACTCATCTTCCTCAGAAGGATTTAAATCAGGACAAGTTTCCATCATGGAAAGTAGGAGACTTGGGGCTTGGTCAGAAGGCAAGGAGATAAAAACACTTTTTTCATTACAATTTATAGTGGCATTGAATTTACATAACAAATCTCGGCCAAAGAGGTTTGCTGGTGAACAGTCAGAAACTAAAAAAGCATGATGAGTGTTAAGGGGGTCTAAATATATTGGAGTGGGCTTAGGTATGGGCAATGAAGTAGGCTGTCCAGAGACTCTAACAGCTTGATAGAATCAGAGGTAACAGGTAGAGATAAATCTTTTGAACGGATAGTAGAGAATGTCGCACCAGTGTCAATTAAGAAATCCAGTTTCCGATCCTCTATTTTAAGTTTAAATGTAGGCTCAGGGGTGCGACTAAGGATCGGCTGACCCCATCATTTGAGGGAGAAATGTCCCTCAGGTAGAGAAAAATGAGCCTTTTGGGGGTGCTGCAGCCAAGCGGGAAAATTTTTTAAACTTTCCCTTCTCTTAAGAGCGCCACATGCCCTTTTCCAGTGCCATGGTTTCTTGCAATACCTACAATTGTCCGAAGGCAAATAGGGAGACCTCTGAGTGGGCTTTAGTTTACTTTCAGGGTTGAATTTTTGCTTTTCAAAAGATTCAATTTGCAAAGCAAGAAGAGTTGTCTTTAATTCTTTTTTTTTTTTTTGCTTTCTTGCTGACAATTTTCAAAGAATTGTGTGTAGCAACCTCCATTATTACACTTAATGGTTGTCCTGCCCAACCAACCACACTGTTTTGAATTTGTTTCTTTATATCAGGAAGAAAATTTCCAACTAAAGCAGAAATTAGGAGATTCTTATGCTCTGGAGCTTCCAGACTCAATGCAGTGTGTCTTTGGAAAGTCTGAATAAACCGTTCAACAAAAGCTTTATGTTGTTCCCCCTCGTTCTGAGTGCATAATTCAATTTTTGACCGATTAAGTTTAGGAGGAAACGCCTCTAGAATCGCTCTTATTAAACCTTGAATATCAGCCTGTAGCTGTGCCACTTCCTGGTCATCTGCAGGAGGGCCTGGGAGAGGGTCTGGCCATCTATTTCCTCTATGAGGGGGGTTTTTCCTAGGGGGCCGTCTGGCCTGTCTGATAACTACAGTGTAGTCATGGGATGGAAGAACGCCCTTTAGCAGCCAGTCAAGGTCTCGGTGGGTGGGGCTATGAATATCCACTGATCTTTCTAATTCTTCTCTAAATTTAGTAGGGTCTTCTGACAATGGAGGAGGGAGAGCTTTATAATTTAAGAGATCAGCTGCTATCCAGGAGACATGAACTCTCTGCAGCGGAGGTCCAGGATACATCCTCAATGGATACTGCATAGGAATGTCTGAAGCTGACAGAGCCTGATTACAGAGCCCTGGAAAGTAAGAGGAGTTGTAAGACACAGCAAAACGAAACTTCTTGCCGTTCCTGGGTGTTTCTACTAAATTTATTTCTTGGTTTTCAGCATTTACACAAGTGACCTGTATGCCCCTTGCTTGGAGGTCAGGCCTAAGCGCCCCCTGTAAGTCTTTAACAGTGAGAGAAGTTAAAACAAGCAGCTGAATGCCCTTCGGAGAAGTTGGAGTCCTGGGACCTAAGAGAACTGGTTGAGGAGGTGGCTGAGGAGATAAGTCTTGAGGGGGAGGATTTGGCACAGGGGTCCAGAAATCCAAAAGATCTTCTGGGGAGTCAGGGACAGGGAGTTGGAGATATAAGGGAGTGTAGGAGGGAGGAGACAGGGAATTTTCAGTAAATTTGACTTTCAATCTTTGTTCTAACTCCGACTTTTGTTCTTTCATTTTATTAAGAGATTCCCTAAGGCTAGCCGTTATACTTTTCTGAGTTTTCTTTTCAATTTGATCTTCCCATAAATACCAATAAGGCAGCTGCTTGGGATGAGTCAAATTTCCATAGAAAGAAAAAGGACTGGGTTTTCCAAAGATGCAACAAGAATGATCAAGTCCTGATTCACACCTAGATATCCTGCTCCTGTTCTCCATGAATTGTAAAATTGAAGTTAATTATCTCGTTCATTTGGTCTAAATCTATTGAGTCACTTTGGCACTGAGCCCCTAAACTGGTCCACAGCCTGCTTCAGCAGACACAAAACTCTCTCTCAAGTGGTTGCATTCATGTGCTGTGTAGGTATTGTATTTATTTAGATCTTATTCAACAAAAGATCTTCACTGATTCACTCAAGTCCTTAAGTATCTACTGTGTGCCCAAAGGTCTTGAAATGTTGGGGGTCTGCAAGGAAGACAGATATGTCTAAACAGATAAATTACACTACAGACATAATTTGAATGAAAGAGATATGAATAAACTGCCGTGGGACTCCAGGAAATGAACCCCCATGGGTTGACCTACAACTAAGAGATACAGCTCTGTCCTGGGGCTCTGAGGAGAAAAACAACTACCATGGGGGATGGACAGGCTTTGTACCATCTAAGTAAAGGAAAAGGAAGGGAGAGAAGATAAAGAGAAAACAAGAGAAACGGAAAGGTTTTCATCTTCTGAATGTTTCTGCCACCAACTTTTGGAGCACACTGCTTGCTGATGTCCTTTCTCGCCAGTCTTATCCTTCAGCCGACTTCTAGAGACTTCAACAATTCGATTGTAACGAGCTGGGCTCCTCCGTGCAGACAATGCCAACTATGGAGGGAGCCAGGAGGGGAGCCAAAGATTCACAGGACTCTGCAGCCCTTCTGCAGCTCACTGGTGGAGAGCGGCACCGAGGCTTCACCTTGGCCTCTGTCTCCAAGTTCACAGAAAGGAGGGTCGGTTCCTTCCTTGCTAGATGAGCGTGGAGAGAAACCTCCTTCACAGAAGGGATGATGGAAAAATTAAAGTGAGAGCCATGAAAAAGGCAGAGGAGGTAGCACCATGAATCTGAAGTAACTGGACATGTGAATTAGTAACCAGTAGGAAGAAGAGCTGAAGAGAAAAAAATAAAGGCAAAAAACCAGTTCTCAATTTTCTAAGATGGAAATGCAAGTCTTTCTTCTTTCAAAAGAAAAAAGTCATTGAACCCATTCCTTTAAAATAAAATTCAAAGGGGCCACATGTTGCACAGCATGGTTTGAACCATGATGTCGCTACACAATCATGTGTAGCCATCAGTTGTTAAGGGCACTGCAAATTGTTCATTCCTTAACAATTATGTTACTAAAGTTTGCAGTTGATATATATATACATATATATATATATATTTTTTTTTTTAGAAAAGAGTAGAGTGTGTGCCAATTGCTCATTGTACTATTGACAATGTCACTCTTACAACTGAAAGCATGACTAGGAGAGAGAAGGTGGTGTGACCCTAGATGGCTAGAGTCACAGCAAGAAAAGTTAAGAAAGTGTCATCAGGTCATTTGGACAAAAGAATGCTATATGGCTGTTGGGTTTATAACAGATCCATTGGAGAAAAACAAGTCACTACATTAAACTATTTTCTACTTACCTGCATCACCCTCTCCAAGGACACTTATTTTAAAATGAGACAAGTTATTACATTCAGAATGACCGGCTCTGGCATTTGGAAAAGTACATCAAATAATGAAGTAAAAACTGGGTTACAAACATCCTGGTATCAATTCCAACTACCACCTTTTACCAAACTGAAACTCTAATGGTCACTAATTCACTTGCAATCTAGTGCTCCTCCCATATACAAAATCAACAACTTAAAGTGTCTCATAACTATTTTTAAATTTCCCTTAAATTTTAGAGGATAATGTAAATATATCTCTTGGAAAAGTTGAGAAAGGTGGAGACACTAGGAAAGGAAAAGATGGAAATATTACCCCAATCAATGATGTAAAACACAAGGCATGAACAACTGTTAAGAGAATTCTCTATGACATTGATCAATTCTACTATCTCTACACCTGGCTATTTCCCATCAGTCATTGGATACATAAACAAATAGAATAGTGTATTTCATGGGATCAATTCTTTTAGTTGTGTGCTTTCTCTTTGACCACTACATATGCTTTTATGTGTTTGCTTTATTTTCAGGTGGTGTGACATTAGAACACCTTCACCTCGGCAGATGGTTGCGTTAAGGAACTCTACCTTGGCCTCTGATCAACTGTACTCTGTGTTATGGTCAACTCAGAGCCCTACGTGGATCAGGGTTTCCTACCTCCTCTCTCCCGTGCGTTGTTCATGTCAGGGAGTATAGTCCAGCGAGTGAACAGTAAGCAGTGTTTCCAAAGCATGAGATATTAAAAGGAGGAGACGCAGGGTTGGGTGTGGGCCCCCATTCCGTGCCTCAGTGCAGACAAGAAAGAGGTCAATGCATCCCTAAAGAGACTGGGATAAAAACAGGAGGTTATGAGCACGAGGCTCCCTCTGCAGGCCTTGAGGCAGTGACCTGGAATCAAAGTGCTGACACCGTGGATCATGGTTGGTTTTACAGGGAACTCACGAGGAAGATAAGGACATGAAATAATGATAATTATAAGAAGAGAAACAAACACTGCTACGCAGCCAAGGACTGCACTCTGAATGTAAACAGACAAGAGGTGAACTGTGAGCCCACAGTGCTCCAGTCCCCCTCTGCTGTGGCCTAGAGGGAGGCTCCTGTGGCCTTGGCAATAGGGCTTTAGTTTAAGGATTCAGATGCCCCTTGACCTGGACCCTACAAAAGATTGTCTGTAAGACAACTGGCTCACCAGATCCCCCTGGCTCCCGGACCCCACTTCAGAGGCATCTTCTCCTGCCAAGATATCAACTTCACTTTCAGCCATTTCTGTCCCCCGCTCTGCCTATTCTTTCTGTACTTGGTAACTTCTGTTTACTCAGTTGTACTTCCTCCGCTCTCTGAACTTTGCATGTCAGGACGTTTCAGTGCAGCGTCCCTTAACCGACTCAGAGGCAATCTCATGGTGAACTCCTGGTTTGAGTCAGGAGACATCTTAGGTGTCTGCACTGCCACCTTGACACGTGGTGGATGGGGCCCAGGCCTGGCCCTGCAACCTGGTGCGCGACCTTCCTCCGAGCTCCAGCTCTGCCTGAGCGCCGTCCCCTCCCCGCGCAGCACACGTTTCCTGAGCATCTGCCCGGCTCGGCGGGCGCAGGGCGCTTTCCTGTCGCAAGGCCCTTTGCTTCTTGGCATCAGCCTGGGAAACGCTGGAGGGGTGGCGCCCTCCGCGCATCTCCAGGTAAGTCCTTCCCCTGTCCTGTGTACTCCCTTTGCCACTGTCCGTCGTCATCTCTTCCCTGGCCTTGTCGTGGGCGTTCCCCGCCCCCATCAGCTACTAGGCCACTCAGTCCCTGCTCCAGCCACAGTGAGCTAGATGGTAGCTCTTCCTATTGGCATTCGCTGCCAAAACCCCTGCAGGCGTTCCCCACTGTCTTCCACAGTGCATCCTCCTTCCCGGCTCACCTTGCTCCTCAGTGCTTCATCCACTTGAGCAGAGGGCTCCACTTGTGCTTTCTGATCCCAGCGCTGTTTCAGGCCTCCCTACTTTGCACGCACTGCCTCCAATGCCCTTCAGATGTCTGGCAAACTCCTAGTCATCGTCTAAGGTCCAGCTCAAGCACCTCCTTTGAACTTCTGTGAAGGCAAGAACTTCAGTTCCTTCAGGTTGTCCTCACCAATGTTGTCCTCCTACAGGTTGGCAGGTAGCCAAGAACAAGGGGTGCCCTCCTGAATGAATGACCAGGAGTCTGGGGCCCTGGGTTCTAGTCCTGGTTCTGCGACTGAATAGTTGTCTCCCTTTTCTGGATCTCCTGTCTGAAATGAGGGGACGGGTTAAAACAAAAGTCAATACATGAAATGCATTTTTGTAAATGAATGAGGTGTTTTGACTTTATGGTTTGTAGGATGTCTTGCAGCCGGTTATGATCACTGATGGGCATGGCCAAATACTAGCCCCAAATGCTGAGGGCCAACGCCCTCTGTCTTCCCTCCCTTGCTTCCTTCTCTCTCTTTCTCTTGATATTGCTGGATCCCTAGCAGTAATCCAGTTTTAATCTACTCCCAACACCAGTTCAGATTACTTTGTTGTCCTGGAATGTGCCTTGTATCCAGTCTGAAATGTGTTTTTACTGTTTCCTGGTGAAATGTGGTTGAGGTTTTACTGTTCTGTGGGGCTGTTTTGCAGAGAGTGATCAGGGAAAACTGACTGATAAGATATGGTATCCAGGAGACTGCTCCTCGAAGGCCTCCACCTGCAGCAAACGTAATTAACCAAAGCTATGAAGTCAGTAGTCTGCTGAGCTATGAGATCTTTCCTCTGTTTGCACTGAGGTCGTGCTTCCCTTGGACTGCTCCAAATCAGTGAGTGAGACAGGTTTAGATACTCAGGCAGACCTGTTCCTGGGAGGCATGGACTCCTCTGCTGATCTGCTTGTGCTCAAGGACTCCCCAGTGGCATTCCTAAGCCTTCCTTAGACTATACAGCAGTGTAGGACACTTGGACCCATCCTTCCCTCTATCTCCCCCTCATTTAGAGTCAGACTTGCATCATGGCCTGATGGCTCTCCCACTTTGCCAGGCTCCCCCACCCCATTTTCTGTTACAGAAGCATCTCCCCTCCTAAAATCCTTGCCCGTTTAATCCTGTCTTGGTATCCACCTCTCAGAGGACATTTGAGCCAAGGCAGGAAGAAATGAAGAGTGAGTCATTTACACATCCTGAGTAGAGGTTCTAGGCAGAGGCTACCTCAAGTACAGAGGCACAGAGGTGAGAGACTTCTTGGGTGTGTGTGCTGCGAACCAGCCCAAATACCACCAGCTAACCCAAAATAGTCCTGCCCAACTTTTAGGTTGCTTTTGGTAGAGAGGAGAGCCAGCAAAACTTTGCCTTGGTAATGGTTAGCTAAGCCCCACAACCTCATTACCAGGTTATAATGCAAGTGAGTCTCACGTGAAATGTTGTCACATAAGACGACATTTACTTAAAAATATTCCTTAGGAATCAGAGAATGAAAGAACTCGTAAATCCTATTCTGTAAGCTCAGCAAAGTCTCAGCTCTCTGTCCTTTTAGATGAACCCACCAGCCACACGCTTGCAAGATTTTCTTTAGGCAAATAGCACATTCCAGAAACAGAATTTTTGTTTCCTTTTTCACAGCAGTTGGCATTAGGCTTGATAGAGCTGCTTGGAGATCAAACCTCAGGCAGACCTCTTCCTGTGAGGCATGGACCTCGTTCTGCAACCTCCTCTTTTCACTCAAAACTACATTGGAGATACTTTTGTAACAATTTGCTTGGACCTATGCCATTCTTTTTCACTGTTACATGTTAGTATGAGTAAACGACATCTCCTTTGACCGTTCTTCTTTTGGTGTACATTTGGGTTGTTTCTAGTTTTTGCTATTACAGTATTAAAACTCTTGTTTTAATTCTCACGTCAACAAATGTCCCTAATCTATGGAATGCTACGTTTGTTACCTTTTGTGCTTCTCCTTGGTGCTTTTGCTCTTTAGAATGGCCCTCAAACGTAGTGCTGAAGTGTTATGTAGTGTTCGTAAGCACAAGGAGCCTGTGATGGGCCTTTCGTAGAAAATTGTTGTGTTGGATGAGCGTCCTTCAGGCATAAGTTATAGATAGTGCTGTTGGCCTAGAGTTCAACTAATGAATCAACAATCTATATGAAATAAGGTGATTTTCAAGAGACACACATAAGACAAGGTTGTGCATTGAGAGCTTCCCAAACATGTCACGACCAGAGGCTGCAAAAACCTCACCTTGTCCTTCCCCTGGGAGCAGTGGTCCATTCTTGTTCATGCAGTGTCAGCGAAGAATTGACAAAACATAACTCTTCCAAATAAGGAGGGTCAATGGTAACATAATGGAGATATTTTCAAACCTCTCTTTTAAAAACCATATCTACAAAGCAGGTACCTTCTCAACTAACTGTTGGACTGTTGTCTTTACTTTGACAGGACAGAGTTTTTAACAGTATCCACTAGGATGCATATCTTTGATGGCCACTTATAGCAAAAACCTCAGCAAATTTGGGACGGTTGTCTTTTTGCAAAAGACAATGTGTACAGAATACATATATTAACGTCAAGACGGTAGTTACCTCTGGGGAGGAAAGAGAGCGGGAGGAGAATGGTGTCTTCCACTGTGTAATATTTCCTAAAAAACGACATCAATAAGGTGTGCTCTCAGCAAAGAGTAAATGGTTTCTGTTATCCTATTCTCATTCTAAGTATATTTAAAATAAATATGTAACTGGAACTGAGATGAAATAACACTACTGTAATAGATGCTATTTGCTGGAGTGCTCCCACCATCTGATGGACAGCTCATGATGGGTTGGTGATGTCACTGACCCCATCTAAAGGTCAGGACACGTTGTTTACCAGCTGTGGAGCTAGAGAAGGCTCAGTCACCAGCAGCAGAGGCAGAGTTACCTCAACCTACAAAGTTAGAGCCACATAGCACCAGATCCTGCTCCAGCTGTGGACTAATGAGAACTCTGATGCCAGCTCTAGAGCTCAGTTGCGGCCAGCTACAGAACCAGAGCTTCCTCCAGCTCCCACACTTGACCAGCTCCAGAACAGCAGCCATTTCCATCACTAGCTCCCACACCAAGTGCTGGGACACCTCAGATGGGGCCAGGACCTCAGTGACAGGGACATTGTCCAATGCTCAACGAGCACTTGGCTGGTTCCTCCAGGTCCAAGGTGGAGGAGAGCAACGTGAGTTTTGACCCAGAGTCCCCTGATTTCAAGGAAAAGAAGGTGACTGCCCTACTCATTCTCTCTGACAGCCCATTCCCAGTCCCTTCTTGCCCGGAACCAGTGTTTCACATCCACACCCACAAAAGGGCCAAGAAGCCCAGGAGCTGGATGCCAGCCTGGGGTTTCCTCCCGGGTCCAGAAAAATCTGCTGATCATGCCATCCCCCACAGTTATGGAAATCAACCGCCCCCTGGTCCCCGATGGTCTCTGGTTTCATCTTGACCTCCAGCAGCACCTCTTCCTCCTCAGCCTCCACCACACCCGAGGCAGCTTTGGTCACACACAAGCGTTGTGTCTCAGGCTCTTCAACCATAGCTCCTCGCTGGCCCTCTCCGTCCACACGGTGGGCGATGCTGCATCATCCCAGTTCACCTGGAATAAACAACAGCAACGTGGACAGGAGCGTCTTGTTTAGCCCACTGGTGGGACTTGCCCTTGGTCCCATCATTCAGAGCTCTCAGAGCACAGACCTGTCCTGAATGGCTACTTTGACAAGAAGCCCTCTCTGGGCCCTCCAGGCAGCATGCCCAACCTTGGGAGGAGGTAGGCGACCGCCACAGTGCCCACTGTACATGGGAGGAAATGGAGGCAGCCTTCTCATCCTGTTGGTTCTTGGGGATCTGGGCTTGAGTGGAGGTGGATAAGGTGCCCACACCAATCTCCCTCCAAATCTAGGATCTAACCGCCAGAGGCTCTGATGAGACTGCTCGTTCACGTCCAACCAACCTGTAGTGAGGCCCGACTCCTTGCCTGAGTCACGGCCCTGTGTGATCTGGTCAAGACACCGTCCCCAGAGTGCACCCCTCACCGCACCCCACCCTCCCTAGAGCCTTCCTCCCCAAGGACCCTGCCAAGCCCCTGTCCCATTCAGAGCTCCTAGCCTGCAGTGCCGCTCCCCCAAGCCCCCATCCAGGATGGACTCACCTCTGTGCTGGGCTCACAGGCCACCTCCTCAGTCTCCTGTGCTAGCAGAGCCTTTAGGGTCCGATTCACCTGGGGTCAAAGCCACAGCTGGGTCACCTCACAGCCCTGTGACAGGCAAGGTCATGCGGTGTCTTCTCAGAGCCTCAGTTTCCTCCATGAAAAATGGGGTCAGTGACTCTGACCTCAGGAGGGTGTGTTGGGATTCAAGCAGGGAGAAGAAGGTGCCCAAAGTGCTTGGACTCAGGAGGTCGCCTGGCTGGGGGAGCCCCAACGCAGGACAAGGCCTCGATGGTCAATGCTGGGCTCAATGCTGGTGAAAATCAAGGATTTCTAATCCCCTGTTCACGTCTAGACTTGTTCACTTAGAGCAGAGTGACCTTGAATGCTGGGATCACTGGTCATCTGTAAAATGGAGTGCAATCACTCAGGACCCAGGGGGCTCCCTAATAACAGTAACTCCCTCTAATAGTTGCCCAGCTGGGCTCCCTTCAGCTCCTCCTACACCCGCCAAGGCTGCAGGCAGGGACTGGCTGGACCTCATGTGGCAGGGAGGGGGTGTAGAGGAGGAGGTAAAAGGGCGGCCTGGCCTTTTCCCTGTCCAGGGCCTTTGTCCACCACTGTCTTCATGTCCGCAGGACCAGCCAAGCATGGAGCTGGACTCTGGGATGCAGTCTTTGGACCAGGACAATGAGGTCGGTGTATATTTAGTAACCCTCAAGTCCCCAGATGTCCAACCTACCAACTGCGCACTGTGTGGCCCACCTGGCTTGTGTGGTGTGTTCCCGGGAAGTAGGGGATGTGAGGGTCACCGAGCAGTAGGCTGGGGGAGGGGACAGACGAAAGCAGCCATGTCAGGGGACCGTTGTGTTACACGTGTGTGCTGCGGGCTGTGTCACCCAGAAGGGCTGTCTGCAGGGTCCCTCTGTGTGCCTGACCATGGACAGGAGGCCTGGTTGCCCCACAGGAGAGAGGCCTGTGAGACCGTGAGGGTATCCCTGCCTCACTCATGCGGGCAGAGATCCCGGGCCATGTCCATGCTCATCGGGGCTGATGTTGCTCCATGTCCAACCCTCACAGGACAGTTGGGAAACTGAGGCCAGGTGAAGCAGGGACAGGCCCTGGGCCCACAAAGTGGGCAGAGTCTAGAGGAGAAGAGAGCATTCCAAGCTCTTAGGCCAGCCTCAACACTTCCAAGGGGTTTGCTTTGGGAATGAGAACCCTAAGATCCTGGCGGACCCCTGCCAACGTCCCCCATGTAGGGCCCTTTCCTGTACGCATCTCCACATGGACACACTCACACACACAAGCATACACACACACTCTGACTGCCCAGCCCTGTGTCAGAAGGGAAGTGCACACTGGGGAGGTGACAGGAGGAAGGAAGAAAGAGGTTGGAGGCAGCTCTGCCATGGGACAGGGGCATCCGGTCCCCTAGCAACATGCGCAGGCCCATAGCATGAGGGGGAGAGATGCCAGACTATGGGCAGGGGGTCCCGAACGTGCACAGGGGGATGCAGGGGTTGGTGCCATCCCTAGAGCAGCCTGCAGAGAACCAGGTCTGGCGTCCTATGTCCATCACTCTGGGCACCGGGAACTAGGATGCGACCCCCTAGGGGGGAGGGGCTACAGGAAAGAGGGCCTGATCTTCGGCCTCTGTAATTGGGGTGCATAGATGAGGTGACTCTAAGGGTCCCACAGGCTTATAGAAGAGTCTATTGACCTTCGTTCTCCATCCATGACCCACTGTTCTCTGAGTCCTTGTAAAATGCATTCCATTCCCTCGAGGTCTTGCTGAGCAGAGGGCGGCCTGAGAGGTTGGGGACTGGGGCCCCGGGCAGTGCAGAACATGGCAGAACACTGGTCGACTTGTCTGGGGACCAGGGACAAGGCCATCCGTGTCGGAGCCTCGGGGTCCTCCTTTGAAAGTGAGGTGGAGTCATTGCCCTGGCTGGGGTGAGGAGGCCTTGTGAATCAATGGGACATGCCAGCACCAGTGTAAAGAAAGTGGGGAGCAAGAGAGGATTCTGAGGTCCCTCACGTCCCTCCTGGAGCCCACAGGTCCTGCTCCTTTTCGCCCTCGGCCTTGGTGGAACCACTACCTTGAGGACCCCAAACAAAGAAATGTGTGTGTTTTCCTTTCTGATTTCCTGCCTGCGGCTGCAAGGCTAGGGCTGACCACCAGGGGTATCCTGGGTCCACTCCTGCTCAATGGAGCAAGTGTAGCAGGGAAAGGATGCCCAGGGCTCGTTCTGGGTGTTCCCCTGTCCGAAGCAACAGGCACTTTTGATTACTGGCATCCACGTCCACAATAGGAGCTGCTCAGAGGCAGGAGGGGACTCTGAGAGCCTCTCATGATTCTGTCAGCTACTGTGGCGCCAGCACTCACCCTGAGCAGGGCCCATGTTAGTCCTGAGGGCAGTGCTGAAAGCACCCACATGGTCCCTGTCCTCCAGGAGCTCACAGCCTGGAGGTGGAAGGGACAAAATCATGAACAAATCCATGCGAAAAAGAAGAGCAGGTGCTACAGGGCAATGAAGCAGGGTGTTGTAGGAGGGAGGGCCTGGAGCCCCTAGGTGGATGTAAAAGGCCCTGCTGGGGACATTTGTGCCCTGAGCTGAGGGACAAGAGGAACCAGCCCTGCATCTATCTGCAAACAGCGTGCTGGGGGGAAGCTCAAAGGCACAGAGACTTGGAGGCAGAAGAGAATTTGACGAGAGAGGAGGTGAGAAAACAGCCAGTGTGGCTAGAGTGAGCTGGGGAGGAGAGAAGTGAGGGAGATAGGATGGCAGGGCCAGACCCAGGCTTGGAAAGAGGTACTAGCTGTCTATGCTGGGTGACAGCATTAGCCTCACTTAGCACTTATGAGAACTATTATTGAGCACCTGACAGTGTCTCTACCAGGGTCCAGGCTCAGGTCAGCTGGGAGGCTCCCCGTCAAGGTCTAGCAGGAGGCTTGGGCTGTGTTCTCAACTCAAGCTCGATAGAGGCAGGAGCCATCTCGGAGATCATTCACAAGTATGGGGGCAGTGGTAGGATTCAGTTTGGATGGGGGGTTTCAGGACTTTTCTGTCTGTGGGCCTGGACCCTCTGCCAGTTCTTTGCATTAGGGGGTGCCATGGGGATGGAAGCTCATAATATCTGATCTGGCTTCTCCTGAATAGTGGATCAGAGAGACAGAAAGAGAGAGAGAAAGAGAGACAGAGACACACAGAGATAGAAAGATGGGTAGGAGAGACAAAGAGAGGAGACACAGACAGAGACAGGGAGACAGAGAGCAGAGACAAAGAGAGAGACAGAGAGACAGGGAGAGACAAAGAGAGATACAGACAGCCAGAGACACAGAGACAGGGAGACAGAGACAGAGAGAGACAGAGATAGAGAGATAGAATGAACACAGGAGAGACAGAACCTGGCAGAAGTCACAGACCTTTCGTTAAGCCGACCGTGGAAGTGACATCCCATCACTTGGCCCTATTCTATTGGTTAGAAGCCAGCCGCAAAGTCCATTCTCATTGAGGAGCGGGGGTTACATAGGTTGTGTGCCTAGGAAGTGGGAACGCTGGGAGCCATTAGGGGGCTGCCCACCACATAGGTTGAGATGACCGCCACTCAGGCACGTGGACCTGACTCTAAACATAACAGGAGGCCCTGGAGGGTTGCGAGCCAGAAGGAGATGATGTCTGAACGTCATTTCATTTCAACCCTCCCTAGGGACACTGGGAAACAGGCAAGAGGGGAAGTGCCTCTCCCAGACGCCCAGCAGACCCAAGCCTCTTTGCGTTGTATTCTCTGCTACAGCCATCCCTTTCTGTAATCCTTGCACTGCCGAGTCTGTGCAGGAGCTACATGTGGGAGCAGCCCACGGGATTCACAGACTCTGAAGGGATCTCTAGGTCTATTCACCTGATGACATCCCTAGGAAGTAGGTGCTAGAATGACCCCCCCTACACAGAGAGGGACATGAACACAGGAGAGACCCTGAGAGGGGAGGCCCTGAGAGGCGCAGGGTTGTCCAGGGTGACATCACTGGCAAGAAGCAGGAGCGGGACTGAATTCAACTCTGTGTCCTCAAAGCTGGGGCCCCGGTTGCGTCCAGACCTCCCCAGAGGCTGTGGGTTGGACTGTGTCGGTGTGATTGTGTCTGGACAGGGTATGGAGATGGAGAGTGAGCAGTCAGCAGCCCAGGGTGCCCTTAGGAAGGTCTTGTGTGAGGAGGAAGCTTAGGTAAGGGGATCCCAGGAAGTGACCTCACAGAGCCCACAGAACTTGGAACCCTGGTAACTAGGCACCAACATCCTAAACACAGCCCCCAAGCGAGCTCACTTGTCTAGCACTTGTCTAGAAGGAGCAACATGTTTAGTTGCTGCTTCCCAATGACCAGGGGCCAGAGCCCCAGGAAAGCCCCCAAAGACCGATGCAGATGCTGGTGCCCCTCTCACGGCAGACAGCTCTGGCCGTTTACCCGGAGGGACGGAAAGGTAACACCAGGAGGCCCAAGGAAGGCCATTCCAAACCAGGCTACCACTGTGGTCCCATCTGGGCAGCCCTACAGCCCCTCCCCATGTGTGCCTGGAAGGGCGGGTTCATGTGGGTAGACCACCGTGAGCAGGAGCAGGAGCAGGAGCAGTCGGTGAGGTGTTAGAAGCCTGGGGGTGTCGGTCAGGTTCAAAGCCCAGGTCAAGGCCGGCTGGGTGGGACGTGGAGTGCTGGGGTGGCACCCTTCTGCCTGAGGTTTATCCCAAGCCCCTGAGGTGTAGGTCTTTCCTCAGGGGTAGAATACTGTGCAGACACAGATGTGTGCCTGATCTGGGAGAATTAGGTCCAGAGGGCAGAAGCAGCAGCAAGGACAGCTGGGCAGGGCTCTGATGCCTCTGGGACGGAGCCAGTCACTGTCTTTGCAGAGCTCCAGACAGGAGACAGCGTGGAGCTGGTGGAAGGGGATATTCCATCCATCTCCCCGATGGAGGCGCCGGTGTCCCAGAGGACTGAATCAGCAGCTACCGTGAGAAGGTCTGCAATGACAGTGATAAAACGTTCAGAGCCAACAGAGGACCCAACTTCAATCCCGGGAGAAAAATTATATCCACCATGTCCTGCAGCAGACCAGGAGGCAGCTGAGGCCCCAGCGTCCGTGCAGGAAGCGCCATCCCCTACCCAGGCTCCTGTAGGATACCAGGAGACAGAAGAGGTCCAAACCTCTGTGCAGGGAGAGCCATCCCCTGCACAGTCTCCTGCAGGAGAACAGGAGACAGCTGAGGCCCAAGCCTCTGTGCAGGGAGACCCAAGCCCTGCACAGGCTTCTGGAGGAGCACGAGAGGCAGCTGAGGCCGCAGCCTCCGTGCAGGGAGAGCCATCCCCTGCACAGGCTCCTGCAGGAAAACAGGAGGCAGTTGAGACCCCAACCTCCGTGCAGAGAGATCCATCCCCTGCACAGTCTCCTGCAGGAGACCAGGAGGCAGCTGAGACCCCAGCCTCTGTGCAGGAAGAGCCATCCCCTGCACAGGCACCTGCAGGAGACAGGGAGGCAGCTGAGGCCAATCTCTTTGGCCTGGGGGAGCTGGCTCGGGAACCTCCCTCATTAGCACCTCCAGTCCCACCTGTTCCACCTGCTCCCTTACCACAAATTTCCTTCCCTACCCTGTTTATTGTATTTGTTTCCTTCCTGGTTCCTTTCATTGCTTTGTTTTTATTGTCTATATCTTGAATATTTAAAATAAATTTAACTTTCATCTTTTAACAATTTATTGTTTTTCATTTTAAATTGTACACCTCATGAGCATCAAGTACATTCACAATGCTGTGCATCCATCACCACTGTCTGGGTTCAGAATATTTCATTCTCCAAAAGGAAACCCTGTTCTAAAAGCACTCACTCCCCATTTCTCCCTCAGGTCCTGGTAACCCCTAATCTGTTTTCTGTCACGGTTTTTTTTTTTAAATCTGTTCTGGATGTTTCCTATAAGTGAAATCATGCCGTAGGTGGCCATTTGTGTCTGCCCACTCATTTTCACATGGCCTGATAGGTGTTCCTTTTCTGTTTTTATTTGAAATAGAATTTCTCTAATTTGATAGGAAAATCCCAGATGAGTCTAAATTTGATGTATCCAAGAAAGCCCTTTTGGTACATATGTGCATAATCTTGGGGTACAGACTGTTGTTCTAAGTCGGACACCAGGGCCAGAAGCCACACAGGAAACGCGTTGCTCTTTGTGTGGAAAAAACAAAAACAAGAAAAGGGTTGAAAGCTGGAAAGAGAAACCATAAACTGGAATGTATTTCTCATAACACAAGGCCAGGGAAAGGTTACGCATCCTTGTGGTCTAAAAAAACGCTCGAAAGTCAGAGTTTTAAAAAGAGATAAAGAGCAAACACATTCAACGCCAACGAGAGGCGATACACAGGGGCAGCATGTGTCAGAGATGCGCGAGTTCCCCGAGGAGGAGACGGGCACACGGAGACACTGTGGAGAGGGCACTGGTCCCCATCAGACGGGCAGGGTTCCAGTGTGGTGATGACAAGCCCTGGTGACAATGTGAGGAAGCAGAGGCCCCAGTAGACCCCTAGAGACAAGTGTGAAAGGACACTCCTCTCTGGAGACCAGCCTGCAGGACCCATCGCTGTCCCCAGGGGCACGCCTGTGCTGGCGGTGCTGATCCCAGGACTTCATCCCACAGAAATTCCTGCCCAACTTTTCAAAGATGTATTTTCCAGACTATTCATCACAGCACTGGTTGCAATAGCAAACAATTGGAAGGAACGCTACTGTCCATGGCGAGGTGATGGGATCCATCCGTCTCATCTGTAAGACCACGTATATGTGATATCAGCCAGGAGAGACGCATCTGTGAAAATGAATCTGTGTGTGAGAGAGAGACAGAGACAGACAGACAGATAGAGAGAGACAGAGCCAGAGAGATACGCACCAAATCGTCCATGGGCTTCACCACTGGGGATGGGAATTGCCACTCGCTTCTCTTCTACTTTAGGGGCCTGCGTGATGTTTCAACTTGATAGAATGTGCCTCTATTCCTCTTATAATTCTAACAAGATTAAAATCACATGGTTAATGTTATCCATTTATCACTCATCTTTGGACTGAAGTACATTATTTAGGTTTTCTTTGTAAAGGTTTTTATTACAAAGACAATGAACGTTTATTATAGCAAAAGAATGAATTCTAAGGGAATTAAGAATTAAGTGGAAACTGAGGAGTGCCCTTAATAGGCAGTGTTCACCATTTCAGTCCTTTGCCTTTGTATGCACGTGTGTGTGCACGTGTGTGCATGTGCCCATTCAGCTGTGTGCATCTGTGTGCACATGGGTATGTCTATGTGCAAATGTGTGTGGGTGTGCGTCGGCCTCAGAATTTCCTAAGAGCCTCTGCTGGGCAACACGGATCATTTCTGATTTTTCACTCCAATCAGTGTGCTGAAAGGAACACCTGCATCCATAAATCTCTACTTCTTTAGGACCGATCGCTAGAGGTGGAGATTCCGGTTCATAATGTAAACGTGATGTTAAGGTGTTGGTCACAGTCTCTGACACCCAAGGTCTCCTTCTACCCTGTGATCTTGTTTGGGAACAGGGAGTGCAGAGACCCTGAAGCAGAGACCTGAGGGAGGGAGGGAGAAGGAGGAGGAGCTAGGATGCAGGGGATGAAGGTACCTGGGGTGACCTGCCCAGCTGGAAGGCCCGCACCTGTTGCTTCTGTCCCTACCACTCCCCTCACCCCGGGCCCCGCCCCTACCACACCTGACTCCGCTTTGGCCTTGCCCATGTCCCTCCTGCTCCCTAACTCACCTGAGCTGAGCAGCCTGGCCTGCCATCCAGGACAGATGATGATGAGGGTCTGGACACTCCTGCCTGCTCCCTCTCCCTCCAAGCCGAGAGCCCCATCCTCAGTAGGGAAAGCACATCTAGGGCAGTGCAGTGAGTCACAGGGACCTCCTTGAACATGCTCCCTCCAGGGGGAGTTCTCAGTTGCAACAGCAGGACCCACTTGAGCTTGTGTGAGCAGAAGTGACTTTGACAAGACACAGTGGAGGTGTCATAGAAGGTGCCAGAAGGTCAGAGCACAGGGCTGGAGGCTTTGGAGAAGGTCATTGTGCCCAAAGTACACCTCAGGGTCTTACAGGAGTGATGGCTGCCTCAGGCACTGTGCCACCCCCAGCCCACATATCCAGCAGATTAAGCCTCTGTGATGGAGGGGCCCTGCTCAGTGGGGATGAGCGAGAGAGCCCTGGTGACCTCGGAGAGGCACTGCCATTGGAGCCTCGGTTTCCTCACCTGTGAAGTGGGGTGGCAGCCGACCTTTCATGGTAGTGTCAGACAAGTTCGCTGAGGCTACACCTGGAGTGCCCTGCACCTTCTCAGATCTCAACAGCTACTAGCTCTAATGAAGAGGAATCACGGGACGAGAGATGGGGCTGTGTCCTGGATCCCCACCTGGCTGGCTGACTGCCGTGGGACGAGATGGGGTGGAGAAAGGCATTCCAGAGGAACAGCGGAGTCAGAGCGAGTAGGGCATGCCTGATGGGAGATCAGAGTGGGCAGAAGCGAAGGGCCCCAGGGGGCTCTCAGTGGGGTGACATCAGCAGGAACAGCTCACGGTGATGAGCACTTACCGGGGCCTCTGTTCTCCTCTTGAGCTATCTCCTTGAAGCCTCCCCACAACTCCTTGGGGAAGGAGCAATTATTGTCTTCATTTCACTGATGAGGAAACTGAGGCTCAAAGAGACTTGCCCCCTCTGTGCTCTGCAGAGTGGCAGAGCCAGGATTTGAACCCAGTGCCTCTTAGACCCCATGGGGCCTGCCTGAGAAGGGCTCCCCCATGCTGAGGGAGGGACCACTTTTCCCTAAAGTTCTGAGAAATTTTGGTCCTGATGCCCAGAGAGACCTCTCTCTGCGGGGGGATAGGCTGGTCCTTGGTAATGGGAGAGCCCACAGCGCCCACGGCTGCCATTCCCTGGCCACCATAACCAGCCCCAGGCAGACGGAGTGGCCCTGTCCCTTTAGTTCAGTGATGGCTGGAGGGCAGAAGGGTGCAGGCCCCAGGGAGACCAGGACCCCTGAGCCCGAGGAGGCCGCAGTGCAGGACAGTGGTTTGGAATGATCCAAAGTCAGAGAAATAGGGGTCCTAGTCCCTGCTCAGCCTCTTTCCAGCTGCTGATGCAGGTGAGGCTCTCAGCATCAGTTTCCCCTTCTGTACAATGAGGAAATAACTTGACCTCCCGATAGGCTGTTGGGAGACTTCCCTGAGGAATGGCTTGAGCATCTCTAGCCTGGTGCCCGTAGCGTGTTAAGAGCCCCCTGCCAGGCTGTCACAGTGGTCCTCCAGGGCACAGTGTCTGGGAAGTCCCTCCTCAGGTTCCCTTCCTGCTGCCCCGCTCCCAGGAACATTCAGCAATTTTTGAGGAGGAGCTGAAGAAGATCCAGAACCACACTGTGTTGAGGGTGACGGAGGCTCAGCGCTGGAAGGACAGCTGGACATGCTCCATGCCACCGTCCAGGGCTTGTGCTGTGACCCCCTGTGAGCCCGCCACAGATAAAGGCTCCTCTTGTGTGGATCCAGCTTCTGTGGTTTATTCACTTATTGCTTCATTCACTCAGTCGTTCCTTCACTCATTCCTTCACTCACTCACTCCTGCACTCATGTACTCATTCATGCATTCGTTTATTGTTTCTCTCACTCATTCAGCCAATACGATCTGGTCCCTGTCAAGGGCTGAGCACTGTAACTTCACCAGTGAGTATGACCCGACGTGGTCCCTGCCCACCTGGAGCTCACATCCACTGTGTGACCTGAAAGAGAGCTGTCCCTCGGGTTAGTGGGGGTGATGACCACCAGGAATCCACTTCTGAAAGTAGAGGCCACCCATGCAAAGAGAAGAATGGAGTAAACCCATGCTTGGCACGTCATCGGCAAAAAAAATAATTAAAAGTTAATAAAAATAAATATATCCTATATTTAACAAAATGTGGGTTCTAATCACAAGTGTGCACTCAATCCTACAACCAATGAGAAGTAATCCAGAGTGGACTGGGTATTTGTAACACATTTTTCCAGCCAATAATAGCATTTCAGTAACCTGTTCCAGGGCCTCACGATTTTCCTAAGGCCTCTGTGATCCTCCAACACTTAAATCTTTCTCCTTGGAAGCCTCTGCCCTGTCACCCTCCTTGTCGAATGGCTCTTCCACTGTTCGGGGGTCTACCCTGCATGTCCACACTCGTCAGTGACTCTCCACGTTGTTTGGACAAGCTGCCCGCGTTCCTCCCTCAGCCTCACGAGCTCCTGTTTCTTTGGCAAGGTTGGTGTTTTCACTGGGTGATCACTTGGCATCCTTCTTTGCAGCGGTTTGCATCTTCCCATGCTGTGTCTCCTCTGATGACTCCGGGAGGCAGGTCTTTTGTCCCCATCTTACAGGTGAGGAAGCTCAAGTCCAGAAGGCTGGACGACCTGCTCCAAGTCACAGCCAGCGTGGAGCCTCGGCAGGGTTTGAGCCCAAAGCAGACAAGGATGTATGGCAAGTGGTTTGTTTGCAGGTGATGGAGGAGGCCCGAGGGAGGCCAAGGGGAAGGGAACATGGAGGAGGAGAGCCAGTGCGGGGCCTGACGAGGGAGCACTGAGGTGAGCATCCAACCTAATCCTGTTGGGAGATGAGATCCCACCCGGACTGGCTCTGTCCCCGTGGGTGGAGGGTTTACCCCGGGGTCGTGAAGGCTTCTGTGCTACAGGCTGGCACAGGCTTGCAGGAGAGGAAGCTCCCGGTGCAGGAGAGGGCCCTCAGGCAGAGAGTGGATGCAGGTGCTCCAGGGGGACACTGTCGGCCTGCTGCAGACTGGCTCCCAGGGACTGCAGGGACTCAAGTGGGCTGAGGGAACTGAAGGGCAGCAGCAGCAATGTCTGAAAGAGTGATCTGCACACATGTCCCACACTTATGCACCCAGAAAGGCTGCTCTGCATGGCATTTCTCCTCCCAGATGCATAGTTGGCCCAAACTGCCCCTCCACTCCACACTCCCAATTCTTTTCCACTCATCTCAGGTTACTAGAAATTCAGAATATTTTAGTTGCTGTTGGAGTCCAGAGACTTTTGTTTGTCCTGCCCATGTTCTAACATTGCTGGCTTTTTAAAGATCTCAGGGCTTTGACTCCAAAACAGCAAGATGCTGAAGATCCCAGACAGCTTTCTGGAAACAAGACTTTATGCTTTGCAATACTGCCATCCCACCAGCTCTTCTCAAAATCCCTCCAGGACACAGACTCACAATCTTGGGTCCTCAGATTGCTGAAAGGACGCGCCTTCAGAAAGTGATCGGCGTGGGGCCGCAGGACACATCAAATTGTGGAGTGAGGACTTCAGCCAATTCTCTTCCCGGAAGCCATGATCACACTGGATGCGCTCTCAGAAACAACCTCTGGGAAGAGACCAAAGACATACAACCAACTGAGGAGCATTTGAAGCTGAGGGAAGAACAGTGAGATTCATGGTGATTTTGTTCGGGGCAGGTCCCATCCCCACCACCTCAGAGTCACGGCCCTGTGAGCCACGCAAGCCTGAAGGGGGGTGGCTTCACTGTCAGAGGTTGCCCACTTGATGTCGCCATGGGTGGACAAAGCCCGGCCCCTAAGCATTTCTGGAAACAGTAGCCATCTCAGTGGCAATCTGACGTGGAAAGTCAACTTTGCAGCCGCCTGAGGTTGGATCTAGAAAACGGCAGCGAATCAGCCAGGAAGGTGAGACGCACAACCACACAATGAGACAGACACAGTGGCCTTGATGGGCTGCACATAACCCCAGGGGCTCTGAAATGTTGTGTGCTTGTGCAGGCCTGTGCCGAATCAGGAGAGACCAGGAAGATGGGCATTGTGGGGATGCTTAGAGACCTGCCACCAGCCTAGGCCCTGCCCCCAGGGGTTGCTGTCTCCCAGGAAGTCCAAGTTGACTGAGGAGACAATGCCCAGCCCTGTCGAAGGTCCCTGTCCACTCTGGGGCTCCCATGGAGAGAGTCCTTCCCACCTGCAAACTTCTCCCCAGGTCTTCTTCAGAGGTTGAAACGAGGTGCTCTCAGAGCAGAGAAGATGGTGAGCAGTGAGGAGAGGCTCCTGAGGAGTTGGCCCACCTGGGGAAGGAAGCAAATGAGCTGGGAGGGTAGAGTGGTCCCTGCTTGCTCTGGCATAAGCCCCCTCAATGTACCTCTCCCTCCTGGAGGGGACAGGAGCCCAGGGTACCCAGGAGAGCACACCCGGGCCCCGACGAGCAACGCTCCCAAGGAAGAGGATCTGAGCTCAACGTAGGATGATCCCAGGTAGGAAGGGAGCCTTTCACCACCAGGACAATCGAGTCAAGGTCAACATGCCCCAGCAGGGATGATCTCCCTGCTTGTTCTATACGTCCCTGTGGACCAATGACAGCTTAGGTATTGGCTTCTGACCAGCAGACCCAGCACAAGTGACAGGACGACCCTTCCCAGATTCCACCACCGAGGCTGTCATTCTGTCTCACTCACTCTCTTATGTTCCCTCGACACTCTCCCATTGCTCCCCTCTCTCAGTCTGTCTGACCCCTGGACCTGGGGAAATACATGGATGTCCTGAGCTCCCCTATGCAGAGGCCCACACAGAAGAAACCAAGGGAGTGCCCTGCCCAACAAACAGAAAGGAGCCGGGCTCTCAGTGAAGCTGCTCCTGACAGAGCCCACAAGAGTTAGCTTGACAACACATCTCATCCTATTCCAGCTTCAGTGGAGGCCACAGCCCCAACCTGGAAGACGCGATGAGCAGAGGCTCCAACTCAGTTGTGCAGGATTCCTGGTCCACAGAGATGGAGAGAGAGTGAATATTTGCGGTTTAAAGATGCAGCGTGGGGAACAGTGTTGTCAGAGAGGAGGAGACACCCCACACCATCTCCTAGTTCCCGGGTCTGGCCTGCCCTTCTCTCTCCTCTCCCTTCCAGGCTCTCTGCAGCCACAGTGCCCACCTCTCTAACCTCCTCTGGCCAAACTCACTTCTGCCTGGGTGTCTCCACACCAACAGTGCCTTCTCCCTGGCACGCTGATCACAGGTGAGTGCAGCGCTGGGTCCTCCTGTCATTCTGGTCACAGCAAATGTCACCTCAGTCAGGCCTTTCAGACCCTCCTACCCAGTGAGACCCCAGCCCTCCCTGCAGGACACTCTTTATTTTCATTCCAGTTCATGCTCTTCTCTTTCACGTGTCTCTGATTTTGTGCTTTTGTCCATCTGCCTCCAGACTGAGCTCCTGGTGGGCAGGGAACACTGGGTAGATTTCAGCACCATCCTTGGGCCCACCAGGGCTCCTGGCCCAGGGTGAGGGCTTGGCACGTAGCTGCTGAATGAACAAATAGGGGCATCTTGGATTTCTCTTTCCTGCTTTTGCTCCACTCAGATGGTGAAGAGGAACACTAGTAATAGGAAGTGCAATTGGGTCCCGAGGCAGGCGGAGGGTCAGCATGACTTCTGCATGACTCCTCCTTTTTCCAATTGCTCCAGCAAAGCTCAGTGGGCACCACTGACACAGGAGGCTGCCACCTGATGGCCAGCACAGGAACTGCAGCCTCAGGCAGGGACAGCACAGCACAGCACCAGGCAGGCATATGTTTCTTGTGGAGAGATGCCTATCCAAATGCATTGTCTATTTTTCATTGTGCTATTTGTATTTTATTGTTGAGAGGTGAGAACGTATTATATATTCTCAATAGTAGAACCTTATCAGATATGTAAAGATCTGTAAACATGTTCTCCCCTTTTGTGAGTCATCTTTTCACTTTCTTGATCATTTCTTTCAACGTACTCAAGTTTTACTTTTGATGAAGTTGAATTGATCTGTTTTCCCTTTGGTTGCTTTTGTGTTGGTTGCCATAATTGCAAAAACATTGCCTAATCCAGGGCCATGTTTTCTTGCAAGAGTTTTATAGTTTTAGGTCTTACATTTACATCTTTGATGGTAAGAAGATGTAACTTTTTTGTATATGGTGTGAGGTAGGGGTTCACCTTTATTCTTTCACATGTGGATATCCACCTGTCCCAGCACTACTTGTTGAAAAGATTACTCCCTCCTCATTGTCTTGGTATCTCAAATAATTCTAGAATCTGTGGTTGTTGCAGGTGGTGTGACTTACAGTTACTTAGAATTATTCTTTACACGAAGGTTGCTTTTCTCTGGCCTTGTGGACTTTCACCCACTGCATACGTAGACTGATCATTAGCGAAATAATCATATCACGTATTTTGACTAGTTTTTTCTTTGCTTGCGGTGGGTATGTAAGTCCACATCCTGTTAGTCCCTGATGGCTGGGTGGACCACATTGCACCATTGTTCTGGCTTGGATTATCGCTGTATCCTTCTAACTGGTTTCTCTGCCTCTATATTTGACCTGCAATCTATCCCCAATACACCAATTGGAGTGACCCTTTAAAACCAGATGTCACACCCTGACATTGTGAAATCTCTCAAGGGGCTCTTCATTTCTCTCAGGGGGAAAGTTCAAGTCCTTATGATGGACCTCAATCCCCATACAGTTGGTCCCACACTCTCTCTGACGTCATCTTTGGCCAGTCATCCCCTGTACCTCTGCCCTCCATTATGCTCCTGGTACATGTCAGGCACTCTCCCACCTGTAGACTTGCACTCTATGTTCCTTCCACTTGGAATCCTCTTCCACATGATGATTTCATGCCTCATATTCTTCACTATCTTTAATTCTGCGTTCAAATGTCATCTTGGTGAGGCTGTATTGAACATGTCATTTAAAATATAAACTATCCACTTGTCCTGACACTCCCTATCCAACTTGTTCCCCTTTCATTTTTCCCCTTAGCACTAACACAGTATAAAATAATATATAATGATAAGAATCAGTGTTCACTCAGGACAGGGAAACCAACCAATAGATTGAGCAGGGACAGTTTATATAATGGACAATTAACCATAAACCTTTAAAGGGAACTATAGAGAATAACCCAGAATTACAGTAGAGTAGTTAAGAAAGAAACAAATTTGGGAGAAGACCCCCTCACCAAGGCTGCCTTCAGGCCTTGTTGGAGAAGGAATGATTACAGCACAGGGATAGTGGAGAAGATTGTCATGTTTCCCAAGGCCAGTACCGGTCCCTGATCAGGGCAGAGCTCAGCAGGTAGGGAACAGCAGGCTGAGACTGGCAAACAGGAAAGCGCTGTCCCCTCCCAGGGGCAGGTAGGCTGAGGCTGGGATGCCTACTGGATTCACTGGGATTCCACTTTCAGGGGTGCCACTCATTCTCCTTATTAAGCCATCCAAGGGGATCCACTAAATCCACTGTGGATCACCCACTGTGGGTGAGTGCCTGTAAACACCCCTGAATTGTGCCACTGCTGGTTGTACTGCAGGAGAAAGAAAAAGGAAAGAATGGAAGCACCCTGGAATTAGGAAGGAAGGCCCTTTGCCCTAAATTTTCTCTGACAAAGCTTAACCCCTGCCAGGTGCAAAAGAGAAATGTCTACTGGGTGCAGCTCCATTATTGCAGAACAGACAACAGAAGCCAACACTCTGATGTTGTTACACAGGGGCAATCCATTGATAACTGGCACCATAATTCCCTTATTATTTTGTTTATGTATTCCATGCTTTCACTTCCAACTTGCCTCTATTGCTTTATTTGAACTAAGATTTTGAAGACAGCATATGGTTGCATCAAGGTTTCTAAAAAAAGGTATTTTGACCCCCCAAAAATGCCATTATTAGATCAAAACAACAGAAGAATTAAAAGTACAAAGTAGCTATACTATCAGTATGTGCCTTAAGTAAATAGTATACTGTCAAATTCCTCTTATATATGAAAGCACCATGCAGTTTCATTTTAATGATGTTAGCCTCAATAATCTAGTATAATAATAAACTCCTTTGTAATGAGTAACTATATAAAATGAAGTTACAATAATTTACAATTTACGTGTGTGACATGACCCAACTACTCTCTACAAGCACCACTGAAATCTTGATTGATGCTTGGCTACCTTTTTCTACTAGAACTAATGCGAATATTTCACTGCCAACAAATTCTGTTTACCTGCTGTGTAGTTTATAAGGGTTGAATTCTTCTCTACTTGAAAATCACCATTTTCATCTCTCCATATGGATACCTGTTTATCGGCAGATAGCTTTGCAGCGAGTATAGTTTTATTCAGGAGAGTCTTATATAAGATGTCATAAAAAATGAGTATAAATAACTTACACTTAGGCAATTTTTCTTTTTCTTTTTTTTTTCCCTGCTTGGAAAGATTTGCCCTGAGCTAACATCTGTTGCCAATCTGCCTCTCTTCTTTCTCCCTTCCCAAAGCCACAGTACATAGTTCTATATTCTACGTGTAAGTCCTTCTAGTTCTTCTACATGAGCCACCGCCACAGCATAGTCAATGAGAGACGAGTGGTGTGGTTCGCTCCTGGGAACTGAACCTGGGACGCCGAAGCGGAGTGTGCCAAACTTTAACCGCTAGGCCATCAGGGGTTGCTCCAGGAAATTTTTCTAGAAAAAAATTGGAATCAAGATGTATGATTTATTTCTAAAAATTTCATAACATACTTTAAAACATGAAATGCTCAACATGTTTAAAAGCTCTTTACCACTCAGTTTACCTTAACAAAGATATAGCAAACATTTTGAGAAATATACTTTCAACAGGAAAGTCCAATTGTAGCTTTATGCTTTTGTAGACCACTCCCAATAACGTGGCTTAAAAATATAACTGTAAGATTCTCTCCAGAAAATGTATTTCATTTCTATAAAAATCGTTCTTTACAGTGTCTCAATGTATGTTTCCTACTAAGCTTCTCAATGTTCTTTAGGCTTAACAATATAGTAGAATCAAGCTCCTATAATCTAGCTTTCAATCCCACAATCCGGAAAGCTCTATCTCAAGGTCATCAATGACCTCTTAAATCACCAAATAACATTATTCCCATTTTATAAGTGCAAATACTGGGTTTTAAAGAAGTTGAGTTCATGCCCAATATTGTTTAGCTAGTAAGAGGCAGAGCCTAGATATGACTGACTCCTGCTGTCTGATTCTAAAATCCATAAGCATAACCTCTAGGTATACAGCCAAACATAAAACTCTGTATTCTTGCAACAGAATAAATGCATTTGCTTTTTCCTTAATGTCTGTAACACTGTTCTTAACTATTCCCATACATTGGTTTCTCCCTTTCTGTAAATGAGAGTGTTCTTCAAAGTACCTTCCTTCCTCTCTGCTCTTCTCTATACGCTCCCTACACTCCCAGTGCTTGAATTCATTTAACAAGCATTTATTTTATTGAGTCCATACAATTCCAGACCTCATGGAAAAACAATGAAAAAAAAACAGTCCCTGGCCTTGAAGGATTTACAGAACACTAGGGGAGAAAGCCCTATAAGCAAGTCCAATACTATTTTCAAAAAAAAAAATAAGTTTGAGTCTGCACAAACACAGAAGGCTTTCTGTGTCACACAGCACGGGTTTTCAAGTCTTTTCTGAGGAGGACTACAGTTTTTTAAGAAATAGCGTTTAAAATTTCCAAAAGAGCACGCAAGACCTAGAACTTCCCTGATCCACTGTCCCCTTCCCACTAGAAGCCATGTTTTTTCTAAGACTCTTAAGCACATCGTTTGAAAACCACTATATTCTAACATCTTAATAGTTTTGCCTTTCATGCCTAGGTCTTTAATCTACCTGGAATGGATTTTTGTGTACGGAGTAAAGTAGGGTTCCAATTTGAATTTTTTCCATACTGATATCTAATAGTCCCAAGACCACTTAAAGAAACGCCCCTCCTTTGCCCTCTGCTCTGTAAGAGCACTTTTATTAAAAGAAATCAAGTTTCTGGATACACGTGGAACTGGATTTGAGTTCTCTACTGTTTTCCACTGGTCTAACACTGTGCTAATACCAAAGTGCTTTAGTTACTATAGCTTTATATATAATAAATCAGCATATCTCATAGATCAAGTCTTCTCACCTTGACCTGCTGCTTAAAAAATATCTTGGCTATTCTTAGTCCTTTGTATTTCCATATGTATTTTAGAAACCACACGTAATTTTGAGCTCTGTAATTTCCTGGCAAACTGGTAAAATACCCACAAAACAAATCTAGATCAGTGGTTCTCAACAGGGACAATTTTACCACCCCCACCTCCCACCCCAGGGACATTCAGCAACGTCTGGAAACATTTTTGGTTGTCACAAAGTGGGGGGTAGGTACTACTGGCCTCGTGAGTTGAGGCCTGGGAGATGCTGCTAAGCATCCCACAGTGCACAGGACAGCTGCCACAACAGAGAATTATCCCATTCAAATTTTAATAGTGTCACTTTTGAGAAACCCTGTCCCAAATAAATCAAGGGGCAAATTTGCATGGGCCCATTAAAGGCCAGGGGACATCTACCAAAAACAATAATTTAGTTTTAGAAAAACTGAACTGCCATGTGCCAAATGAGATTTACCCCAATTCATTAAAAATAAATCATATTATTTGCATAGACCAAAAAGGCTTATCTTCCTGTTCTCTATAGCAGGGACATTTGCAGGAAGCTTATTGGAGGGGTTAAGTCTTTAAAATACAAAGTTATAAAGAAACAAGACATCGCCAGAAGATATTAAAAAAAAAAACTCATAGAAATCAGTAAGAAACAACCCAATAGAAATATGGGCAATCTGAATAGGCAATTCATTAAAAAGAATATTCAAATGACCAATAAACATATATGAAGATTCTCAAACTCACTAGTCACCAGAGAAATACCAATTCAAACTCACGAGAACACCATCCATGCACCAGAATGGCTAAAATTTTAGAAAACTGGACATATCAAGTGTTAACAAGAATGCTGAATAACGTAATTCTCATATACTACTGGATGTAGTGAAGGGGTTGCATAAACTGGTTCAACCACTTTGGAAAATGTTGGCAGTCTCTACTATAGCTGAACATATCCATACACTATGACCAGCAATGCCATTCCTAGGGATATATCCAACAGAAAATACTTACCTATTTGCAAAAGAATGAACAAGAATGTTCATAAAAGCATTAAAAGCCTAAAGGAGAAAACATCCAAATGTCTAATAACTGCAGAACGGATTAATAAACTGTGATATGTTCATAGAAGGAAATAATATACCACAACAAGAACTACTACTATATGCAACAACACAAATGAATCCCCAAAATACAATATTAAGCAAAAGTACGCAGACTCAAGAGTACAGATATCACTCCATTTCTATAAAGAGGCAAAACTCATCAATGGTGACAGAAGGGAGGAGAGCAATTACCTGCGCAGAGAAAGGACAGTGACTAGAAAAGAGCATGAGAAGGGGCTGTAGGGTGTTGGTAATGTCCTATTTTTATCTAGGTGGTAGATACACGAGTGTGTTTACTTTGTGAAAATTCATCAAGCTATACACTCAGGATTTGTATGCTTTTCTGTATTTAGCTTATATCTTATTAAAGAATTTGCTTAAAAATATAAAGAATACAACCCTGATTTACCGCGTCCGATGCTTCAAGAGACTATTCTAAACAGCCCTAACTCACGATGATGTTAAAATGCAAGTTGTGTATATATTGACAACTGATTTTTTACCAAGGCACAAAGGCAATGCAGTGGATAAAGGGTAGCCGTTTCAATAAATGGTGCTGAACAATGAGATATCCATAGGCAAAATAAATGAACTTGGATCCATACCTCACACAATGTACCAAAAATAACTCGAAATGGATTTTAGACTTAACGGTAAAACCTAAAACTATATTTGATAGAAAAACACTTGTATTCAAAATATATAAAGAACTCTCAAAACTTAACAATAAGAAAACAAAAGAGGCAAAGGATTCGAACAGACATTTTATCAGAGAAGATATACAGATGGCTAATAAGCACACGAAAAGACGCTCAACATCATAAGTTATCAGGGAAATGCTGATTAAAACCACAATGAGATACAACACTACACGCCTATTAGAATGGCTGACAAGACTGACCATACCAAGTGTAAGCAAAGATGTAGAGAAATGGGAACTCTTGGACACTGCTGGTTGGAAAGTAAAATGGTATAATGTATAAACACTTTGGGAAAGAGTTTGGAAGTTTCTTAAAGAGTTAAACATAAGTGATCCACTCACTCCACTCTTAGGTATTTGCCCATAAAAAGGAAAGCACATGTCCATAACAAAGACTTACATAAAAATGTTCATAGCAGCTTTATTTGTAATAGCCCAAAACTAGAAACAACTCACATATATATCAACACGTGACTGGATAAACACTTTGTAGTATATCCACAGAGCAGAACATTACTCAGCAACACAAAGGAACAAACTGTTGATACACACAACGTGGGTGAATTTCAAAAGAATTATGTTAAGTGACAGAAGCTAGACAAAATCAGTGTACAAATTGTCTGATTCCATTTGTATAAACTCTCGAAAATGCAAACTAATCTATAGTGATAGAAAGCAAATCAGTGGTTCTTTGGGAAGAGTAAGTCACAGAGGGGTGGGAAGGAGGGATAACAAAGGTGCATGAGAAAACTTTGGAAGATAATGGATATGTTCACTATCTTGACACTGACTGAAAGTTTCATAGGAGGTACACTTTATGGTGGAGGTCATAACTTATCAAAGCATACCATTTAAATAAATGCAGTTTGTTTTCTCAAGTATATTTCAATAAAGCTTTTCTAAAAATAATACAGGTTGTATATAAATATTGTAAACCAGATTTCTTAGAATTACCTCAAAATCAACTCCATTCATTCACACAACAAATATTTATCTAGCACCTACTATATGCCAAGCACTCTGCTAGGTTCCAGGGTTACAATGGTAAGCAAACTGACATGGTTCCTGACCTCATGGAGAACACAGTCTGCTAGGGGAAGCAGAGATTAATAAAAGATGCACACAGACACATGGATAATAAAAACTTCACAGACAAGTGCTGTCAAGGAGACAAACACAATAAGATGACACAAAATAACAGGGAAACCAAATATGAGCTAACGGAAAGGTCAGTATGGCTCCCTCAAGGAAGCGACATTTAAGCAACACCTAATGGAAGAGGAGGATAACAAGTTGAAGATGTAACTTTCCTCAGAAGAGACACTAACACAAGCAAAGGCTCTGAGGCAGAAGAAAGCATGACCCTTTGAAGGAATGGAAAGAAAGTCAAAAGGGCCAAGGGTCAAAACAGTGTAGACAACACTATTGCTCACCTCTCCAGAAACTATTCCATCTCCTCTTCCTCACTCCTAACAGAATCACACTTGGGTTCCAGCAGCCACCGTCCTCCACACATAGTCATGGGCTTTAGAGGAAGATGACTCCATTCTTGATTTTAGGAAGTGGATACTGTTGAGACTTAAGTCAGTCATGGCCACCTCTTTTCTCCCTGCCAGTGATTAGTTAAAGAATGGCATGAGTGAAAGCAGGAAAAGAAGTTATTGCATGCTCTAAACAAGAGATGGTAGTTTGGACCAGGCAGTTGTCAATGGAGATAGAGATTTGCACGAAGAAATAAGGTAGAGCAACGTGTATAGGATGTCTCCTAGGTTTCTGGCTTAGGCAAATAACGATCAATCTTTTCCATATAGTCAAAGCCAGAGAAATAATTTTTAAAAATGAATAGTCTTATGTTAGTCTTAATATATTTCTCTTAAATAAACCTAATTAGAACTAGTCAAGGATCATACCTAAAACATATCTCATCCTCATGCAGGATACTGGCTTCAGAAGTTCATGCAAACTTATCAAGAATGAATGAGGCTAACTAGATTTTGTCTAACAATACAAATCAATGTTTTCTAAAATTCTAACCTATAATTAACAATCCTGCCTACAAATAACATCAATTTCTGAATATCATTTATTTTGCCTTGCCTGCTTCAAAAAATGATTTAAGCTGGCAAAATGTCCAAATCAATTAAAAGCCAAGCCAAGAATAAAGTAGTCCAAGGATTTCTGACCACTCTTGTGTTCTCTAAAAATAATTCCAGAGAAATTAGATGGAGGTACCTAATCAATTATGCTCATCAAATTTATCAAATTAGGTCTCATAACAACAGTAATGAAGGTTCCTACTACAGATACCAACAGACCCAGGCAAAAATATAACCTACCTTGACAAGTTGATGAAGTGCCATTTCTTTCAGAAGGTGGTGTACTTGGACTGTTGAAATGACGTGAAGTTCCTCGGTCCTCGCCATCGTTTGTAAAATTCTTTGAATGGCACGTACAACCACGTGACAATGGTACTTCAGCTTTTTTGCTTAAGCTTTCATCCGCTGGCTTCCCTAAAAGTGAAAGAACCTCTATTTATAATATTTCTAATTCAAAAAACATTAATCATCCTCTGCAGCTACAGTGAGCAACCACTCGAATTTGCCCAGGATTGGGAGGTTCCCCAGGCTGTAAGATTTTCAGTGCTAAAGCTGGGAAAGTACCTGGCAAATCTGGACAAGTTGGTCACCCTATCTGTAGCATCAAATTAGGACAGGAGAGAAACACTTATGATGTCAGAGACATTTATAGAGAAATTATCATCAATTTGCATAACTTACAAAAAGATAATAGTCAAAGATTAATAATGTAATAAAGGCACAACCATTTGAGTATTCGTTTATATTGAGACTTATTAAAATATCAAGCGGGGAGGATTAAAAGAAAGACCAAAAGTATATTCTTAGTTACTGCTATTTCTTTAAATGAATCATTCTGGATAAAAAGTACTTTATTATATTTTTTTCAAGTCCCAATAATCAACCTGAATATATCAACCAAATACTTACCACAAAGAAGAGACTGTTGCCACGCTAAAGCAGCACAAAGTAAGACTAAGCTTTTCCCACTTTCTGTAGGGCTCTCCAACAAACAATGCTGCTTACCTTTTAATCCTCGGACAATCTATTGACACAAAAACAATAAAAAAAAAATCAGTAAACAATTTACTTCATTAGGGTCTGTCTCCATCACAAGTACAAACACAACAAGAAGTAAGGTTGTACTTGAGGGAACATAGCAATAGCAGAAGGGAGAATTAGTATTTAGTTCAATCTAGACCTTATGCCTTTATCTTTCTCCCTAAAATTATGTTGGACTTAAAAGCATATAGGCATAAAAGAAATGAACAAAGCAATTTGTGCCTTAATGATGCAAGCACCGTCATTTCTGTAAAACTAGAGTACACTAATATCTTGGATTAAAACTTAATGGAGGATACTGCTAGAGGGAGTGTAAATCGCTACAGCCACTTTGGACAGAAATTAACAATTTCTAGCAAAGTTGAAGATACCCAACACCAGGAAGTCCAGTCCTATGTATATATCCAAAACCTGTCCCACAGGAACATAAGGAAACATGCATAAGAAAGTTCATAGCAGCATTGTTTAGAATTGTAAAAGAATGTAAACAACTTAAATGTCTGTCAAAAGGAAAATGGATAAAAACTTCTGGTATATTCATACAATGGACTACTACACAGCAATTAAAATAGATGAACAATCAATAAGGTTACTTCTTAAAAATAATGTTAGGCAACTAAAAACACTTCTAAACAAATATAGGTACAGTATCATATCATTGTACAAAGTTTAAAAACAGGTAAGGTAATGCTCTATATTGTTTACGGATACATACATATGTAACAAAAGTATAACAACACGTCTAGGAAAGAAAAAGAGTAAATTCAGCATACTAGTAATGTTACTTGCAGACAAGGTATAAAGTAAATATGGCAAAATATTAAGATTGAATAACTCTGGAAAGTTGGCTTACTCATTTGTCTATTAATTTTCTATATGATTGAAACGTCTCAAAAATATGGTGAGAAATATAGTATTCTGTGTAAAAGACAGTAAATACTTTGTAGAAGGTAGTAATTCCGTAAAGTAAATAGAAGTGCCAAATGAGCTGAGAATAGTTTTCAGAATATTCCCCTTTGCCTCCTAACCATATACAGTTTATAGCAATCAGGATTATTTTTCGAAAGGTTACATGTTCTTCCATGAACCCAGCAAATATTTTCAATCCATTTACTATCTGAGAAAATGAATGTAGTCACAGATTCAGTATACGTTATGAATTATCAGCATCTTTATCTTAATGAAGACTTAACTGCTGAAAAATACTTGCAGAATTCATTATAGCAAGCTATGATGGACAAGCTTTACAAGGAAAGTTCATCTTCACCCCACCAACGGTACATTCAGACCATATTGAAGAGTCATGCTTTCCTGTTTACTTAGATTCCTAACTGCAGCAGAAACGAAAATCAAGACTGAAACAATGCCATGCAAAGAAAACCAGATACCCAACTAGACTAGGACAGAAGTCTAGAAATAAAAAGGGGATTCCTAAATGTATAAATAAAACAAATGCAAGTAAAACAATTTCCTAGTCTTAACCATCACAGTGGTTGAGAACATGTCTCAGAATCTGACAAATCCGGATTTGTATCCCTACTCTGCCAAAGCTGTGGACCAGGAGGTAGAAGTACGAGTTCTAGATCAGGTTCCCACAACTCAGATGTGTTTCCTTGATCATGTCTTCCTTATCTGTAATAATCCCTAATTGAAAAGCTGTTGTAAGGGAGAAAATGCCTTGGCACACAGTAAGTGCTTGATAATTCTGATTTAATGGTCAGAAGGGTATAATGAAAAGAAGATGGGCTTTGGAGTAAAGCAAGCTTAAGTGTGAGTCCCACTGTGTGAATCACTGAACCTCAGTCTGTTTCTTCATCTGTGCAATGGAGATAAGATTATCTACCTGATAGAGTTTTGACGAAAATTAGCCAGGCATTGAGTTAAGAATTAAGTAAGGTAATGGATAGAACGTGCCTAAACTCCAGTATTTGACACAGAGGAGGTGATCTACTTTAATCCCCACCTCTTCTAAACCACCTATGCTTAATCTAGGATCCAGAGACGGAAGTCAGAGACTGTGCTCTCTTGCTATTGCGTGCAGAAGTTTTGGTACATGACTGCGTTTCTCTGAAGAGAAAGTCCGTGGATTTCTCATTCTCAGAACTATATCCTAATAAAATAACTGAAAACAGAGGGGAGACTGATATGCACTGTTATCAACTGAAGACTTCCTTGCAATAGTGAAAAAAACCGGCAAATTCGACCTGGGAATGGAGGGATGGTTAAAGGGGTAATTCAACAGCTTATGAAGCCAATTATACCCCGACCCCTAGCCTGTGTTCCAAAACAAGCTAAGAACCACTATTCTGAGGAATTTCCCAGTTCTAATATTCTGTGATTCTATCTGTGCAACTCTTGAGTAGAGATTTGGTGGACTCTCACCCCTTCACCCCAGCCAATAACGCAACGCCGGCTAGTTCCTCAGATACAGCCTAGAAATCCATCCCGCCCACAGTCGTCGCAATCCCCCAGGGGATAAAGCACGAGCCCCCGATCCGCCTCCCGCCGTCGTCCCCGCCGCCACGAGTCAGCGGAGGGCCGAGGGGGCTCGGGGCCTCTCCCCGGGGGTCGAGACAGGCTCCCTCCATCCTCCGCGTGTTCAGAACCCCGAGGCCCTGGGACACGGTCACCCCGACGGCCCGCATGGTGGCCAGGCGAGAGCAGAAGGCTCTCTTAGGGCAGGCTGCGCGCCGCCCCAGGAGAGACAGGTTGGCCTGTTCTGAGGAAAACCAAGGCAGCGCTGCCTGGGCTCCGAGTCCCGGGAGAAAAGGAAATGGTATCTGCGAGCACACGCTGCGGAGCCTGGCAGAGAGCAGAGGCCCCAAACCTCTCGCCTCCTCACGAGGCTGCCACTCCCTGGCCGAGCGCGGACTCCGGCGCCTCACCCGCTCCCTCCTCCGCTCTCTCCAGGCCGCGCACAAGCGCTCTTGCAGAGGAATTGCCGCCTCCCGCCCCCTCGACTCCCAGCACCCAATCACCCGCCAGAGCAGAAACCAAGCAACCAATCCCGGCGTGAGGTTAGGGGGCGAGAACGCTGGCCCCCGAGGGAAGCCTCCGCAATAAAAACCAACGCAAAGTATTTCGTGGCCCTGAGGCGAACGCTTGAAGAGGGAGGGACGCGAGCAGATCGCAGGGTTTAAAGGAAAAGTCTTCTCCGTTTTGAGATTTTGAAACCGGCGACTTAACCGTGCAACCGTTTCCTTGGAAACTCGCAGTCTCATTCTTCAGGTCTGTAGACCAACCGAAAGAAAACCCTTTGAAGCCTTGCCGGGTTCTTCCCAGAGCGCCCGTCAGTGCCGCTCAGCTCACGTTTCCGAACTTCACGGCGGCCCGGGTGTCGCACAGACGGAGGCGGGAACTGCCAAACGCCTGAGCCCGGCCAGGAGACAAGGCTGGTTGACGAGTGGCCGCAGAACCTCAGGATGTTCCAGGCTTCCCGGGATAGCGAGTTCAACCAGAGCAACGCTGTAGAGTGCTCCCACCCCGGTCACTTCTGCTCCATCAAGGCTCATCTGCCTTCTGTCCCTCCTAAAACCGGGTTGTTATTCTTTGCCATGAAGTACACTTCAGTTTCCTCAAAGGTAGGGAGTTAATCGTGATCTCTCCAAATTGTGATTTTTGTCAATTTCTGAATAGCCTAAGCTTGGCTCCGATACTAGTGTCTCAAAAAAGTAAAACGTGAGACAGTTTCTCAAGTTTGAGCACCTAGTTTGGGGAGAGGTTTGCTGCAGGGGGAGCAGCGAGAGGAGAGTGGATTTGTTAGCTTCCCTGTCAGTTTTACTGCATCTTCCCCAATTGCAAAATGCACAGTGCTAAAAATAAATTCTACCTTTTAATTTAGTAATCTCAGGCTCAAAAATTTATCCTAAAAGAGTAATCCAAAAGAAAGAAAAAGTAAAAATACCTAAATTGATAACATTGCCTATTGTAATCCTGAAAAAAGTCATCAACCTCCCGGTCTAGTAATAGCACCCTATGCGGTTATGATACATCAGTTTGATCATTAGGAAGCCAATAAAATAATTATCAAAAGTAAACAACTTGCAAAAAAAATTTCATATAAAGTTAAATGAAAGAAAGCAGACTCCTTACTGGGTATTATGAATTCCATTATGTGAAAATATATATGCATAAGCAAAGATGGAAAGTATAAAAAAATGTAACTTAGTGTTAAAACAGTGGAATGAAGGATAATTTATCAATACTTAAAAATATCTTCAAATTTTTATTCTGCTTTTACAATTTTTTTAAATATCAAATCGTTTAAGTAACTGCTCCAGGGAAACTACTACAATTTTCGATTTTCCTCCGCTCAATTCCTAAGGCTCTCAACCGATTCTAGCCTTGTATGGCCATTTGATGTGTGTGGCGTTAACAGAAATGGATACACGTAGGCCCTGGAACCAGACAGTCCTGGATTCCAGTCCCTTGAACTGTTCCTTTCAGGTGAACAGTAGTGAAAGAAAACACAAAAAACTACAAGTTCATTTGATAAAGAATATGAATGTTTATAAACCAATATTCAAAATAGCTGCACACATCTGTTTTCACTTGAATAAAAAAAATCACATTGTGACAAATTTTGTAAGCTTAACTTAAAATACATGAATATTAACATTTACTAATATAGTTACACATTTTGTTTACATCATCAACGAATGTGATGAAAAACAGCATGTTGTTATTTAAACACAGCAGGTTTTGACCAGCCTTTGAAAACTGATCCAAGAATGTGCGCTGCATTTAGTTAGAAACCATTTATTTCAACCTTTTTTGAACTCCTAGAGGTTTCCTACTCACATAAAATCTTCCAAAGCCTCAGTTTAAAATAAAACAAAACAAAAGAACACAGGACCGCTGTATTTAATCTTAGAAGACTACAAATCTGCCTTGTTTAAAAATATGAAAATTCTTAAAGTATTTTTTAAGTGTATGCTTTTATTTTTCACATCGAAATTACTTGATTGAACATTAAGCATCTGATATCTCAGGGAAGGCCAGCCCAGTATCATGTTTTTCAGAGCTGACCAGGTGTTTCTGATGCAATCTATGGACCAGCAGAGACCCATTTGACTAAAGAAGAAATAACTAATCAAGTGTTCTCTAAACATTGCTGCATAATGGAATCAACTGGGGAATCTTAAAAAAAAAATACTAACGCCTGACTCCCAACCGCAGACATTCTGATTTAATTGGCATGGGTTACAATTGGGGATCAAGAGTTTTAACAGCTCTCCAGGTGATTTTAATGTGCAGCAAAATTTGGAGCCACCACAATGATGCAAGACACAATAGTGATCTAAATCACAATTAGCCACAAATGACAGATGCCTATAGAGGAGAACTCACTTTTAAAGAAGTTTCTCAAGTTGGAAATACTTTATAGTTTCTCTCTGTTTCTTAAGATCAAATTTATGCTTTTTCTGAAAGTTATAATGACTCTTTAATTAGTAGTCTTCAGAGGGGATTTATATCGTTAAACACTCAACAATTTTTTTCAACCATTCAGTTTAGGTTATTGTATATAATCACTGCTATACACTTATCTATTACGTGTAACGATACACTGAAATTACCTTCTAGGCGTCACGGTATTAAGAACCATCCATAGTTGATTGACTGTTTGAAGCATTCTCCACAGAACCCCTGAATTCAAAAGCTGGTTCATATTGGATGTTAATACTTCTGCCTATGGTATAAGTTCACTGGCAGAGAGTAGAGTCAAGCGTTCTAGAATCTGTATCGTATCCAAATGTCTTACTGGGACAGCTGAAAATGCTAAAGGGGAAACTTAGCAGTCATAATCTAAATTCTATACAGCTTACCAAATAAGAAGTAACATTGCTCTATCAGACTACAGGCCAAACAAATCAAGAAAACAATGTTGCTCTAAACGTAAAACTTTCAATCCTAGCCATAGTTTTGACCATACTTAAAATAAGGTCCTTAAGAAAAATTCACAGTACTGGTGATACCCACAAGAGGATGCATTTGTCTTCCTTCAAGAAGGGTTAAGGAAGCTCCAAAGGAATGGGAAACCTTCCTTTTTGTAAATCAAATGCTTGTTTCTAACCTTTTGCTTATACCATGGTTTGACTATTCATGACTATTATTGTGTAATATCAATAATGAGAAAGTAAATGATGATATTGTAAAAATGCCTATTTAGATATATGAGATGTCACTATGCTAAGTGCTTGGCACATAAATACTTCATAAATATTTTTGTTACTATACTACTAGTATCGTTATCAGAGTCGTAATTGTAGTAGTAATAATATTAGTAGCAACAATGGTACTTTAGATACAATCATCAAATTCTCATGCAACTTAAATCAAATCGTACCAGTGCTTAGTCCCAGTAGGGATGGTATCTGCTTCCTTTCTCATAGAAACTGCTTAAAATTGATGTTTCTGTTTAAAAAGACACTGTAACAATCAAAAGTGGTATAATTTTAAAGTTCAAAAGTCTCAATGCACAAGTATGTGTACAGTGAATACTATCCCAGGGCCGGCACCACAGCATAGTGGTTAAGTGCGTGCGCTCCACTGCTGGCGGCCTGGGTTCGGATCCCGGATGCACACTGAGGCACCACTTCTCAGGCTGTGCTGTGGCAGCGTCCCACATAAAGTGGAGGAAGATGGGCATGGATGTTAGCTCAGGGCCAGTCTTCCTCAGCAAAAAGAGGAGGATTGGCATGGATGTTAGCTCACGGCTGATCATCCTCACAGAAAAACAAAACAAAACAAAACAAATTTCCAAAAACAGTCATACAAGTGACTGCTTACAATAGTACAAATCAATCTACATTTCATAATCTCTTCAATAAAACAGTTCCCAAATGCTGCCAAATACAACATAATTTCTTTGTAATTAGATTATGCAAAGATACGAGTAAATAAATGAAGACACCTGGCTGAAGATGACCAAAGAAGGTTCATGTTCCTCCTTGAAACCAACCATAACACAGAAAGAAAAAGAAAATTCCAACTTCAAGGAAACAAACAAAAAAACCCACACTCAAACGTTATTAAAAAAAGGAAAATATTATTAAAAAAATTAATATTTCAAAAATATCACTATTTCTATGACAGTTTTACACTAAAACTATTATAGTAATTCTATGCTGTGGAATATTATAGAGCAATTAGAAACAATAAGGTAGATCCACATGTACTGTCATGAAAAGATTTCCAAGAAATATATTAAATCTCCAGACCAAAAGGAAAACGACAAGCACCCAGAAATCAACGCTGAAAGCACAGAAATATATAACCTTAATGACAGAGAATTCAAAATAGCTATCATAAAAAAGCTAAATGAAATATAAGAAAACAGACAATTCAATGAAATCAGGAATTTTTTCACAAAAGAGATTGAAAGTATAAAGAAAAATCCATCAGAAATCTTAGAGCAGTTAGTCTTCACTAAGTGCTTTCAGAGATTTGATCAGTTTTAGAATACGTAGCAGGGATCTTCCCATTGCACACCCCTTCTTTTCCCAGAGTGTGTGTGGCATGAGGGTGGAGGCTGCACGTGCAAGCCGGTCATGGGAAATGTCACTTCAGCACTGGTTTCTGGGCAGAACTGCAAGATTTAGGGTGGAGTTATTTCCTTCTTTCCTCCTTGTCTTCTGGGGTGCCTCCTTCTCCCCACAGTCCCCCAGGTGGGCTCAAGCACCCAGGATGGCAGCTATGATGATGGGTGACCTGAGTTCACTTTTGGTTGGAGAGGCCTATAAAAGGCCAGCAGCAGCCTTTTGTAGGCCACACTTCACATGAGGTGCCTCAGAGAGTCTTTGGAGCCGCAACAGCACAGAACATCTGATTTCGCTTGTTTTGGTCTCAGAGAAACTGATACATGTTTTTTTGCATGTAGTAGCATCAAAGGGAATTTGTCCTGCAGTTCTGAGTGTGCCCTGCCCTGCCTGGCTCTCGACTCTTCATTTTTCTTGCCACATCTGCATCTGTGGGTGCCATCCACCTGTCTTTCTCAGCACCTGAAACTCAACGAGAAGCGTACACTGGCCTTGCCTCCCTGGAGTCTTCAAGGGCGCCCTGCTCTATGATCACGTCCTTTGGGGCATTAGCTCTAAGTAGACTGTCCATGGTGGCTATCTGGCTGGTGGCTCACCCTGCCTGGATGCCAACCTGGTTTGCACCCTTCTCCTTGAGCGAGTAGTGGACACCCACCCCAGCCTGCAGAGACTCCTGCCTGGGCTCTGCCAGTGAGCCTGGGGACCACAACTGTGAGTTTTGCAGGAAGAAGAGAGGAAGTAGTCCAAGCTCATACCCAACTATGTCTGGCCGTTACTCCTTTCCAATCTCTTCAGATACTTAACCTGGTCATTTCCTGGGAAAGTAACAGGTTTAAAACATGATTCCAGGCCGATGCCCACACCAGGGAGCAGAAGAACAGTCTGTCCCCATTAGTCCTGTTACCAGAGGGGCAGGAGCTGGGCAGGGAGCAGGACAGATGGAAAGACCAGTGCTGCTGCAGCTGCTGTACTTGTCCCTCACCCACGTGTACCAGGTTTCCAAATGAGCCTGTGGGGCCAACACAGGCCACAGAGGAAAGGCTAGAGAGAAGCAAAATCCTTCTTGACTCTTCTTTTGGGTGCCCACTGGGCTCAGTGGAGGTCCAAATGCTTACCCCATTTCTAAGGAAGTGCTTTTGTGGGTCTTCAGACCTAACCCCAGCTGATGGTCTCTGTCCTCAAGCCCCGGACAGAGGTGATGGTGCTCTGAGCTGACAGCTTGTGACAGCCCTTCAGGCCTGGCCTCTGAGGTCCTCTCTCATCTTAGGCAGAGTCCCCCTGAAGACGGTTCAGCCTGGGCCTCCTCCCAGCATTCATGCCTGGTGCTTGGGAAGCATGCACAGCCTCACACAGCTCCTTGTGGCCCTGAGGACCTGGGAGTTGGCCAGTCTCTGCCTTTAGAGCCTTGGGACAGGTGTCGGGTACCAGTCTCTGTGAACTTTGAGCCCCAGGGATGCTCCACATGCCTCAGCTCAACCTCGCCCAGGGAACACAGAGGCACAATGCAGAGACACTGACAACTCACTCAAAAAACAATCTCTCTTTTGGACTTCTGAACCCATAGGCAAGGTGGGACCCCACAGCAGAAGAACCTCTCCTGGAGGGAGGAAACACACTACTATGGTCTGGTAGCTTGACAACACAAGAGTTATCTGGAGGGGAGAAAAACGTGGAAAGATCAGATGAGGGTGACTAAAAGCTGGTGTCTAATGCACAGCTCATACACGTTTACAAAATTAACATGTCAGAACAAATTAGCCTTGGTTCTTACAGCTCCTCACATCCTTCTGGGATTTACTTGCTGCTGTGGCGTCCAGGTGACCATCCAGAGCCCAAAGGCAGCCCCGCAGGCTGTAGACATCAGACTGGAAAACCCTGCACCCTGGCATGGGAGGGCCACCGGGGGAAGATTTGAGCCCCTGGAGCCATTTAAAATTTAGGAGAAACCAGCCATGAAGACTTGGACACCATCCTCAAGGGCAGTTCCTTGCCTTGGTCTGTGTGGACGCACGGTGAAGGAGCGTGCTCCTAGACCCCAGTGGGTGTCAGAGTCCCTGGCGCACACCAGGTGTTGTCCAGCCCGTCCCCAACACCTCCACTGGGCCTGATGGAAGAGGAGACCAGCAACCAGTGGGGTGCTTACCTGCTCCCCAAACCTGCTGGTCCAAGTTGCACTGCAGGGATTCCAAAAGAACAGAGGATGTTTTGGGGGGGAAAATAACATCTTCCATCTGTCATTCATTGCTCCTGACTAGACGCATTTCATCTTTACAACTGAGACCAGATGTATGGTGAAGCAGTCCTGAGAGGAGAGGGGATGTTGGAGATGCATGACAGCTATTGCTGGGTTAGCCAGTGTCAGCAACACCAGAGCACCCTTCCTGTGACCCCATTCACTCCCATTCAGCTCTGGGCTCTCTGAAGTCCCAGGGAGCAGGGGCCAAGGCTGGAGCCTTAAGAGTCAGACGGGCCCGACCAACTATGTGACCATGGGCTAAGTGCCTCCTGGATAGGGGGACTCAGGGAGACATAGTATGTGCCGATGCTCACTTATTATTCTTCTTCTGATTGCTGTTGTCTTTCCCCACCCCAGACGAGACGCTGGGCTGGATTCAGTGCACCTGCATCTATGGAGTGTCTGCCTGTGGCAGGTGCCAGAGGGGCAATGATGAAAAGGATGCTAAGGAATACTTTAGACCCATCGCAGACACCACTCAGGAGGCGTGGGAAAGTAGAGGGTGGAGTTCTCAGGAATGGATTGAGTCTTTAGAATATTTGTCCCCAAATGTCCTTAAATAAGACAGACTTTTGGTGTTAACGTGCCGTATTATTAAAACAACATGACAAAATAACCCTGTAGGAATTGTGTTCACGGGTTTCCATATCTGAGGGTCTCATCTTTGCAGGGTCTTGATCGAGTGCTGGGCCTGAGAAATACCAGAATTGCTGCCAGTGGCTGAGGACCCAGATGCCAAGATGTGGGGCTCTGAGCCTGCTGGCTGGACAGGACACACTGCTAGCCCGGGCTGTCTATGGGCATCCGATTCTTTCTTGACCTGCTTGGTGTCAACGCCCATACTCTCTACGTTTGGGGTGGGACTTTTTCTAGCAGTGACAAATTGGCCCTCAGCTTCAAAAAGTATGAACCAAAGCATATGCTTGCCTTTTGAAATGCTGGGGCCGAAGGCTCTGTGGCCGCCCCATTTGGCCGCACTCTTCATTCCCACACTGGAACATTCACGCTATGTGTGCAAGAACAAGCTACTCCCTACACATGCAATACAGCAAAGCCTTTTTTCCAGGAACACACATGACATCCAGAGAGCTCATCATGGAGACACTGGGACCCCAAGGGGTTTGACCATGTAGAGTTCATCTTTCCTGCAGACACAACATTTCTATTTCTCCCTTTCTACTCCTGGCGCCTTTTTTTGGTTTCTTACTCAGTTGGGTCCTTTGGGAAGTGGCTGCTGAGCTGTGTAGGAGAGCGAGAGGGGTGTGGGGGCTGATGCCTGATATGAAGGAGAAGGAAGCCCAAAGAGGCAGGAGACCCTCCCAGGAGCCTCACTGGCCCAGCAGGGATGTGGGAGGCATGGCTGCCCCTGGAGGAGCCTGCAGAGTGGAAAGGGCAGCCCAGCGCCCGCTCCCCAAATCTCCCCATGTACTCCCTCCTGGGGCACTGCCACTGGTGACCTTCAGCCAGCTGCTGGTCTTGCAGCTCAGTGGCGAGCTCTCTTGTGAAGAGGCTCTGAGCGGTGCTCTGTGAGGACAACACAGCCCATCTGCCGTGTCATGTGTGCAGGTAAATGCCCCTGCTCACCTTTGGGGAGCAGATTCTCCGGGTCCAGGAAATGTCCCTCCTGAGGGGACACTCAGAAGAAGGAGGTCAGTGGTCAAACCACAGCCCCGACCTGCTGCAGCTGGTCCTGGGGTCAGTCTGACTGTCACTGCCTCCCCTCAGCTTTCCCTTCTCAATTCTACTCACCCTGAGACCCCCTCATCTCAGTCGTTCCCCGGGTGGGTGATGCCAGACTTCTTCCTGCTCACACGCTGGTCAAGAGGGCGGTGCATGTCCACTCATGGTCACTATGCCTAGAAGCAACTGGTCTGCACATACGAGCTGCCTGCCCACTGAAGTCTAGTTACGAAAGTGTTGGGAAGAACCATCTGGAGCAGGAGTCGCGCTTGTCTCCTCCCAGAGGAACTCAGTTTGAGTCTGCCCAGCAATTCAAGGCCCTGCCATCCAACTCAGCAGAAGAAAATGACCCACAGCCAAGAAGCTGGCCCTGTGGGGGCTCACTGACCTCAACCATAACCTTGCTGGAGTCAGCCTTGAGGGGTCCCAGCCATAGGTGGGGGTTGCAAAGGCCACTAGGCCAGCTAAGGTTGCTGATCACTACACTTTTGCTCCACATCAAGTTCAGAAACTCCACTCAACTCCTCCACTGCCCCTTCTGAGAGGCGCAGCCCCCGGCCACACCTCCTCCATCCACTGTCTTAATCCAGAATACTTTCATCATCCTATAAAGCTTCCTCATGCCTATTAGCGGTCACTTTTCACTCCTCCCTCCCTACCCCACCCCCTGACAAAGACCAATCTACTCCCTATCTCTATGGATTTGCTGACTCGGGACATTTCTTATAAACGGAATCCTACAATATGAAAATACCTAGCATGATGTTGTCAAGGTTCATCCATGTTATAAGTGTGTGTCAGAACTTCGTTCCTCTTTATGGCTAAATGATATTCCATTGCATGGAGAGACCACCTTTGGTTATCTATTCTTCCGTTGGTGGACAGTTGGGTTGTTCCCACCCTTTGACTATTGTGAATAATGTTACAATGAACATGCTCATTCATGGACTTGTCTGAGTCCCTGTCGCAATTCTTTGGATCATACAAGTTTTGTAGGCTCTCAATGCACCTTCCAGGAGTTTTCTATTTCCCTTCACAAGCTGTACATTTCATTGTCCTATTGTCTGGCAGACCCAGTCCAAGGACACTGGAAAGCTAGTTTTGCCATTGATCTCAAAGTGCAAGGGTCACAGGGGTGAATTTTTTCTTTATGAGCATCTGGACCAATGAGGGTAATTGACTACAAATACCAGAGTAAACTCTAGCTAATGTAAGCAGAAATAAACTACAAGGAGATGATCCTGTAGTTCAAAGAATTCACAAATATCTGGACAATCGGCCTGGAGAATGTGCAGGAAGCAGAGGGCAGTGGGACACCCCAGCCCCACCCTAGGAAGAGCCCAGTCAGTAGGCCACCCTGGGCCTTCAGACATGGGGCTGAGGCCACAGGTATCGTTCATTGGGATCTGCGCTGTGTTAACACAGCTCCCTGACAACACCTTGATTTCAGACACCTGGTCTCAGAACCGTGAGAGAATGTTTCTGTTATTTTAAACCACCAACATTGTGGTGATTTGTTACAACAGTCCTAAGAAACTTACACACACACACACTCACACAGGCCAATCTCATGCACAGGGGCAGTGCTCTCCACCTCAGGCTGAATCACAACCCATTGAAACACCCACTTGAAGACTGGAGAACAACAACTTCCCATGGTCCTGCAGGGGCTGGGCCAGGTATCTTCACATAGACACACCTCCTGTACCTTTTCTGTGCAAACCAGCCGTGCCTCCTTGTCTGCTGGACAATGGGACGCCTTCTTGACTCAGCTGAAGTGATGCTGCTCAAATCACCAATTTCAACAGACCAGTGTTGTTTTTCTAATTCATGCAGGTTCCCTCTGGAGGCCCTGGGGAGGATCCATTTTCTCACCTTTTCCAGCCTCTAGAGGTCACTGCATCCCTTAGCTCCTGGGCTCATCCTTCAACTTCAAGGCCGGCAGTGTCCATCAGAGTCCTCCTCACATCACATCACTCTGACTCTGCCTCCGTCCTCACGTCTTCTCTACTCTGACCCTCCTGCCTCCCTCTTCCACTTGTAAGAAATATGATTACTCTGGGCCAACCTGGACAATCGAGGATGGCTCCCATCTCAAGGTGAGCTGACCAGCCCCTTAGTCCATGAGCCCTTTCATGTCTCTTTGCCTTGAAACCTAACATATTCAGAGGTTCTGGCCCTTGACTGGATGGGAAGGGCATTGCATGCAGTGTTGTTAGAGAATCAGTGAGGATCAGTCTCTCCGACATGAACAATTCCAAGGGCCTCTGCGTGGGGCAGTGCACACAGAATGCAAATATACCTTCCTGCCTACAGCAGTCATGGATGGAGTCATTGGTGTGTGAGGAGCCATCAATGAGGGACAAAACAGGATGGCTGACCCTCCTCAGGAGCAGCTAGAAGACGTCTCAAAAAAGAGAGCCCTGAGCTTTGTGGTTACCATATGCATGATGCACCCCAGCAGGGGTGCAGCATGGTTGGGGCTAGAGGGTTCACAGAAAGTTATGGGGTCTGGTAAAGTTGGATTCACGCACCCCTTGGAGCAAGAACTTGGTAGCAGTGGGAATGTTCTGGAGCCTTCCCCCTGCCATGCACTGGCACACACACATACACATGCACTCACACACAGACACATATGCAGCACAATATGCACAGAGACACATACACAACTCTGCACATGCACACACTCGGAAGACACACATGCACACATGCGTCTACGCACATACACATGGATATGTGTGGGCACAAAAGACATATGCACGTGTACACATGCTGCATACAAATAGAAAGAAACATGCACAGAGAGACAAGTGTACACAGGCATACCCACATGCACACAAACACACAAATGCACCCACACATGCACAGGAACAATATGATGCCATTTGCATTTGGTAGAAAGTTCTGGGAGCAGAATGGAGGAGGGACGAGGGACAGGGAAAGCAGAGACCACTCAGGGTGTGTCAGTCAGTGCAGTCACCACAGTACTCACAGTACTGGAACGGGGGAAGGGCAGCAGTAATGGAGGAGGTGGATTAGGGGCGTGTGTGGGACCAGCAGCCTTGGTGGTAGGGGTAGCAGACTTGAAGGTCAATGTGGTCTTCTAGGGTCACTGGGGGCACTGATGGGAATACAGAACACAGGAGCCAGGGTATATTTGAGGGAAAGGAGATCAATTCAGCCTGCAAGGGGTGAAGGGACTGCAATGGGAGCCATGGGCATCCTGGTGGGGGCATTTAGAGCAGGCAGGACACTTTGCTTGTAGTTCAAGAGGTCTGGTAGGAAAGGGCGGGGTGGCGACATCAGCTCCAAGGCTGGAGCTGGATCCTGGACTAGGACCAGCTCTCTCAGCGGAGCTTGGAGTGACGGGGGCCGGTCCAGGATCCCTGGGACTGGGGCAGCAAAAACCATGGGAGTAGGGGGTACATACAAGGAAGCCATTGCTTTATCTTGCTAGCTCTTAATACAGAGGTGTACTGCTTCCCATTCTGATAACATTCTCCCTTCCAGATAAGCTTTCTCAGAAGAAATCAAACCCAAGAGTAATGATGGCTAATTATGCAAAATTAAGAACATAAATTCACAGGATCCCCCCCAAAAATTATTTAATCACCACCTACCAGTCAAAATGAGGGGCCTTTATGAAGATGAGGGAGGGGCAGGATCCTGTCTCCAGGTCAGCCCAGGGCCAGACAAGTGAGCAGGGAGCAGGTGTAGGGTCCCCCACTCAGCCATGCAGCTGTCCCTTGTGACTGCTGGACTGAGTCTGCTCTTCATGCTGTGAGCTGAGGGACCCAGTTTATTCCTACCCACACTGTGGAGGTCATTTGAGAGTCTCTGGGAGGGCTGGGCAGTGGGCACGTGTGTGTCCCAGGTCAGCCACCTGCACTGGGTTAGGGTCTCAGTCCTGTTGTTCAGAACCCCAGGTGGACTTGGGCCAGAATTTGCTCTCTTGTGTCTTTGATGGTGTCTCCCAGGCAGAGCGGGACATCTTCCTGCCCAGCAGGGGAGAAGGGAACTCAGTGAGGCCTTGGACAGATTTCCATCCACAATGGGTCCCTGCTAACCCCTTGCTCCTGGTGAAGTTATAACCAAGTCAGGTAGCCTTTCTAAGACATAGTTTCCTCAGAGGCCAAAGTCATGTTTTGGAAGGAACTTTGCATATTATAAGCCCATCTATAAATGTGAGGACTGTTGTCCCTATTATGTGTTTGTATTTTGCAAGACTACTGCGCTGGGGTTTCCATTAAAAATCAAACACATCGTTACAAAACGTGTTATCAACTTCAAAAATCCATGGTGCTGTTGGAACAATATTTGAGGTCTGCAAATGTCTAGGTGCCACCCAATCCCTATTCACTACCTTCCCACAGGGACCGTCACATCCTCACCACCTTGGGACCCCTCTGTGCCTCGTGTTGGTACTTATGGGACCTGGACATCTCGGACACTCAAGCCCGGGCTCCAGGCATCCCCAACTGTACAGTACAAGGTTCCTGCCCCCTGTCTGCCCACTTACCTCCCTATGCCCACTGTCCCTCTCTCAGAGCTGGTCAACTTGCCGGCCTCAGTCTTGTCCACCCAGGCCTCAGGACCCAAGTTCCCCTCTCTTTGCCTTTTCCTTCTTAAATGCCCATGTCTAGGTCCTCCCTCTCCCCTACCCCTGAAAAGACTGGTCTCATTCAGTCCTGAGAGTTGTCCTCAGCCTCTCAAGGAAAGTGAGTCCCAGCAGACCCAGGAGTGAGGTGGGACCCGGTGCTGGCAAACCAGATCCTGGTGGTTGGTCACACCCAAAACCTGGGGAATATCATGCAATGTGTGCTCATCATCAGAATGAAACTGTACTTGATTTCAGGGGAAACGGTTTGGCAATAGTAATGATTAGAGGAACTGAGGCCTTCAACGGTGTCAGGAAAAAGGAAGGTCTGTACACATAATCATCATAATTTTCATCCCATGTTCCTCAATTAAATGAATGATCGGATGGATGCTGGATGGATGGATGATGAATGGATGGATGAAAGGGTAGTTGATGCAAGGATAGTGAGTGGATGGGTGAATGGATGGATGGATGTGTGGGTGGATGTGTGGTTTACAGTTGGATGGATGGATGAGGGATAGATGAATGGATGAATGAATGGTGGATGGATTGATCATGGGTGGATGCGTGATGGATGGATGGATAGATGGATCAATGGATACCTATGAGGTCAGGATAAATAAAGCACACATGGACACCTCTAAAGTAATGGGGTCTAGATCCACTTGATCATCACTGTGAGCTCATGCACATTTGCTCCATCCTCTCCTCTTGCTTGCTCACACCTTCCTTGATCTGGATTGGGGGCATGTCCAGTTCTGAGAGGGATCCAATTCCTTTTGGAGTTCTCCTCTCAAAGGTCCCATTAACTGCCCCTCCTCTTCAGGATCTTAGGGCCGTGGCAGCTCCTATAGAAATCTTACAGGACGTTTCCTATTAGTGTCAGCTTCCTCTGCTGATCAGATGGAAGGGTGAACCCAAGTGTGGGGACACATGGCTGTTTGCCTCCCACAACTCCCTCAACCATTTGATCTCTCTTTCCCTATTTCATCCAACTTCACAGTCCATATTCCTTGAGCTATGGACATCTGCTCCGATGTTAGGTATTTTAGAGACATCTGGGCTCAGTTCTTTCAGTCTTTTACATTTTTCTCCCTAAAGCCCTTATTACAGACATCCCTTTATTCCAGCTTTGAGGAAAATGGTATAGAAAACCCTCGACTAGACCAGTAACCTTGAGGAAAAGTGGCATCAGCCCTGCTGCCCTTCAGCTTCACAATGAACTTCAAGATCGTTTGGTTTTCAAGATGTTCATCATGTGGGAGTTCTTCCCTCCCCTCCCACTTCCAAGCTCCCCAATCCTGAGCCTGGGGTCCTGGAAACAGGCCTCACCCCCCACCTGTGCTCTGGAGCCAGGCCGCAGCCTGCCAAGTTGATCCAACATCCTCTACATTATTAATGTGCTGGTTTTTCTAGCAGACTCAACACAACAAAGATGGTGGTGATGGTAACGAACGTAATGGCGAGTCACCATCGTGTACTGAGGACTAATTCTGGGGTGGTTCTCTGAGAAATGCTTTACCCACCTTACCTCATTCACATCTTGCAAAAGCCCTGAGCGGCGGGTGCTTGAGGCAGGGGAGTCTTTGTACTTCTCATGTGAGCTAGAAAATCGATAGATTGATAGGTATTGGTGATCTCTGAGCCTGGAATATAAGCTTTGGACTGGCTTCTGTTGAGACAAGGAACAGAGGTCTCTTGTCTACAGGACAGGTGGGCAAATAGGCAAGGGGCAGACAGTACCACTGTCATCCTGCTGTAGCCGGTGGGGCCCAGGTAGGCTCACCTGTCGGCTCAGCACTGTAAGTGGGATGGGTGGGGGCGATGGTAGGGATATTCCCCACAGTAGGCTGACAGCCTCTTCAGGATCCGGTTGGGCGCTGTCAGCAAGATGAGTTTTATGAGTCCTTAGAATAGGCCTGAGGGGGCAATTCTGAAAGTCTGTTAATGAAAGGCCAAAATTCCCATCCTTCAGGGGCAAGAGGAGTTAGTCAGGTGGTTGAATGTTCCGTAGATCATTCTCTCCGCCCACCACACTTGCTGGGTGTTGTTTTATAACATCCTGGTCTCTGGAGACACAAAGAGAAATCAGATGGAGTCTTCAGCCTAACCTTCACCGTCTCCTTGAGCAGCAGATGGACCAGCTTGTCCCAAGAGGAATGACAGTCTTGCCACCTGCAACCCGCAGCCTCATCATGCTTGAGATGGGAGGACTTCACCAAGGAGTGTGTTCCTGGCTGAGATTGGGGGAGGAAGAGTTTGCAAGATTCATTGGACAATCTCCTGACCATTCATTCTATGTGGCCACATTGCTACTTCCTGGGGACATTGGTGGGAGAGGTGATGGGGGTCCGTGAGCTCAGAAGATCATGGCAGTGGAGGATGATGAGAGTTGATGGAAGGGTCTACAGGATTGACCCTATCGTTTAATTTTGTTTGAGTAAAGATGGTGCAGAACCCCAGGCCAGGCAGGGGCTGGGCCAAATGGATAGGCTAGTGGTGCTTCCCTGGGTTGGGAGAGGCAGGATGGGCGTTGAGTGAAGAATGAGGAGGGAGGAGGGTGCCTTTTGGTTTCAACAGTCGGGGCTCACCCCCTGGAGACCTTGGGATGCTTCCATCACCAGAACAGGGCTCCAAGGTGGCTTCTGTTGTCCAGGAAGCCCTGCGGATGCAAAGTATTTAAAGTGTCCTTTGTGGAATCATCACTTCGAAATTCAAAACCTGTAAGTGGCCACTGGCTCAGCTGCATGGAGTGCCTGGGCTTCCAGGGGGCAGCATTTCTGCAGGAATGTGCCAGGTGACCACCTAGACTGTGAATTTGGATGAGGACTCATGTGATAGAGCCCCCCTCGTCTGTCCCTTGAAAACCTCAGATCATCACCTCGGGAGACAGTTTTCCCTCTACTGCTCAGAGCCATCAGTCATCCCGGCTGGTCCTCACACACAGCTCGTGTTCTTTCCACACCATATCCACGAACCGACTTTCTCTAGTTTCCCAAGCCCAGACACTCTGCTGGCCACCCCTCCACCTGTGAGCCTTTCTCACTGAAACTGGCCCCATCCCCAGGGACAGGACACCTGTGCTTCCCCTACCTCACAGGGTCATCACCCTCAGGGGACACGACACCATGCTGATACAGTTGCATCATCTTCTCTTATTCCATCCAGAGACCCAGTAAAGAAATTTGGGGTTCAGGTCAGCTGCTCCTGAGCTCCCTGCAGCATATGGGAGTACTTGTCCAAACAAGCCTCAGGGAGCCTTGGCTGATGGCAGAGATCTTAGGCCTGCAGAGAGACCTGGGGTGGACAGCATCCCTGCCAGCCACCAGAAACGTATACTCTGTACTGCTGGAGATCTGAGCTTGCATCCCTCATGACCTCGCAGCTCCCGGCACTGGGGCCTCCCCCACTCTGTTCTCCCTCCTTCAGACATTAAGACCCTCCCCAACTGCATGAACCCCAACAAGTCCAAATGGCCCTAGCCCATGTCGCTTCCAGGGTGGAGACCCATCATCAACACCTGGTTCATCCTGGAGAGGGACCATGGCATCTCTTACTTCCAAGACAAGATAAATAACCAGGACATGCAGATGATGAAGCTCTTCAGTGGGGGTCTCCACAGGGCAGGAGGGGCCTTAGAAGCAGTGGTGTGGCCACACAGAGTGGGATGCCTACCTGGGCCAGCACATCTAGCAGCTGCACTGAGCCTGTGGGCCAAACTGCACCCTGTGCACTGATGGGGGTGTGTGTGTCTGTGTGTCCACCCGTGTGTACACTTCGAGGTGTGGGTGTAAGGCCGCACTGTCTCTCTCTCCACCACCACTGTGAACCGACCCCTTTTGGTCACCCTGCATCCACCCAGATGATCTTTCTGACATCCTGGACCCTCAGGCCCTGTCCTCCGCCCACCTTCACTCAACTCCCACCATCCACTGCCCTGGCATCACGACGCATTTAACCATCTCCACCATGACCGACACCCCCATTTACGGCCAGCCCATTCTAGCTAGTACCCACCAGTGTCTCTCCAGCCCACCCACTGGAGGTTCCCTCCCCTGATGAGTCCTCAGCCCACTGGGTCTCCGTCTGCCAACCTTGCTCCACGTTCGCTTTCCTTCCCCTACGTCACGTCCTTCCTTCCTCTGCACACACTGACCTCCAGGACAGCCACACGCTCCTGTCCTGCAGCTCCGTCCTGTTCCTTCCATGGTCCTGGCATGGTGAAATCCACCCTGGGACCCAGCTCTGCACTTTCTCAATGACAACAATGACAGCAATGTTGTTTTCTCCTGCAGAAGACCAGTAGGCAGCTGAGGCCCCAGCCTCTATGTAGGGAGAGCCATCCCTTGCACAGTCTCCTGCAGGAGACATGGAGGCTGCTGAGGCCTGGAGGCTTGGATGCTGGATGAAGGGCTGCATTTGCAGAGGTCACCCCCACTGGGTGATTGGGGACTCTGGGACACCTGAAGTCACAGATGCAAGTGACCCGCACCTGGGAAGGTGTGAGGGAGGTGCACAGAGTGCAGTGCCTCAGTAGCAGGCAGGGATTCATGCCCATGGGCAGCACTCCTTGAAAAAGATCAGCTACTCCTTTGGAATCTGGAGAGCAGAAAGCACCTAGGGCTACCAGTGGTCCACTGGCGGCCAGGACAGCCTGCTGACTGGCAGGCATCAGGCCTGCAGCACGAGAGGTTCAGGGTGAAACTGCTCCTGGGTAGCCTGGGCCAGCGGGTTGGACAGAAAAGATGACCACCTGGTTTTTGTCACTCTAGTCTGTACGTGCTCGTCTCCCCAGCTAGCCAGACCCTGGGGAGGGTGGCCCTGTGGCTGAACAGCACTAGGGACTGAGGAGAAGGTGCCCTTGGCAATATCGAGTTCCTCCTCTTCATGTGAGGCCAGGTTGAGCTGTCTCCATGCCTGACCTCACCCCCTTGGCGTCGGTGGGCTTCTTCAAGTCAAAGTCATACTAGGCTTTGGGTTCATGGCACTGAACACATTGGCATCCTCAGGGGTCTTCAGCATGAGGGTGAGGGGCCAAAGGAGGGTTGGCTATGCTCAGGACAGCCACACCAGTGACAGGGAAACACACAGAGACAGGAAGCAGATCAGTGCTTGTCAGGGGGTGGGGGAGTGGATATGGGGGCATGGCTGCTTCATGGGTACAGGGGTTCTGGTGGGGCGAAGCAATGATCTGGAACTAGATAACAGTGACGGTACACAGCATAGAGAATGTAGTTAATGGCCGGCCCTGAATTGTACAACTTTATGTGATGAAAACATTAAACTTTATTGAATCTAAATTTGAACACATAAAACATAAAAAATCATAAAACATAGAAAAGGGAAAAGACATCCTGCCCTCACAGGCAAGCTGAAGGACAGCTCTGGTGTGGAGCTGGAGCCGGCCGGGCCTTAGTTGCTGGTGATGAGTGTGGTGCTGCAGCTGCTCTAGCGCTGGAGCCACTGCTGTGGCTGATGCTGGAGATCCCACCAGCTCTGGCTGTGCAACTGGCCCAGGAGCTGGACCTGATATGGGGCTGGAGCTGGGTCTGTCTCAGGCGATGTTGCCTGACCTGCTTCTAGTATTAGTTCCGGTCCTGAGACGGACTCTAGCTCTGCATTGTTGACAGATTTGTTGTGGGAGCTAGTGATGGAAATGGCTGCTGCTCTGGAGCTGGTCAAGTGTGGGAGCTGGAGGGAGCTCTCGTTCTGGAGCTGGCCGCAACTGAGCTCTAGAGGTGGCATCAGAGCTCTCACTAGTCAACAGCTGGAGCAGGATCTGGTGCTATGTGGCTCTAACTTTGTAGGTTGAGGTAACTCTGGCTCTGCTGCTGTTGACTGAGCCTTCTCTAGCTCCACAGCTGGTAAACAACGTGTCCTGACCTTTAGATGGGGTCAGTGACATCACCAACCCATCATGAGCTGTCCATCAGATGGTGGGAGCAAACCAGCAAATAGCATCTATTACATTAGTGTTATTTCATCTCAGTTCCAGTTACATATTTATTTTAAATATACTTAGAAGGAGAATAGGATAACAGAAATCATTTACTCTTTGCTGAGATTTAACAGAGCACACCTTATTGATGTCGTTTTTTAAGAAATATTACACAGTGGAAGACACCATTCTCCTTCCTCTCTCTTTCCTCCCCAGAGGTAACTACCGTCTTGACGTTAATATATGTATTCTGTACACATTGTCTTTTGCAAAAAGACAATCGTCCCAAATTTGCTGAGGTTTTTGCTATAAGTGGTCATCAAAGATATGCATCCTAGCGGATACTTTTAAAAACTCTGTCCTTTCAAAGTAAAGACAACAGTTCAACAGTTAGTTGAGAAGATACCTGCATTGTAGATATGGTTTTTAAAAGAGAGATTTGAAAATATCTCCATTATGTTACCATTGACCCTCCTTATTTGGAAGAGTTATGGTCTGTCAATTCTTCGCTCACACTGCATGAGCAAGAATGAACCACTGCTCCCAGGAGAAGGACAAGGTGAGGTTTCTGCAGCCTCTGGTCATGACATGTTTGGGAAGCTCTCAATGCAGAACCTTGTCTTATGTGTGTCTCTTGAAAATCACCTTATTTCATATAGATTCTTGATTAATTAATTGAACTCTAGGCCAACAGCACTATCTACAACTCATGCCTGAAGGAAGCTCATCCAACACAACAATTTTCTATGAAAGGCCCATCACAGGCTTCTTGTGTTTACGAACACTACACAACACTTCAGCACTGCATTTGAGGGCCACTCTAAGGAGCAAAGCACCAAGGAGAAGCACAAAAGGTGACAAACGTAGCATTCCATAGATTAGAAAAAGGACATTTGTTGACGTGAGAATTAAAACAAGAGTTTTAATACTGTAATAGCAAAAACTAGAAACAACCCAAATGTACACCAAAAGAAGAACGGTCAAAGGAGATGTCGTTTACTCATACTAACACGTAACAGTGAAAAAGAATGGCATAGGTCCAAGCAAATTGTTACAAAAGTATCTCCAATGTAGTTTTGAATGAAAAGAGGAGGTTGCAGAACGAGGTCCATGCCTCACAGGAAGAGGTCTGCCTGAGGTTTGATCTCCAAGCAGCTCTATCAAGCCTAATGCCAACTGCTGTGAAAAAGGAAACAAAAATTCTGTTTCTGGAATGTGCTATTTGCCTAAAGAAAATCTTGCAAGCATGTGGCTGGTAGGTTCATCTAAAAGGACAGAGAGCTGAGACTTTGCTGAGCTTACAGAATAGGATTTACGAGTTCTTTCATTCCCTGATTCCTAAGGAATATTTTTAAGTAAATATCTGCTTATGTGACAACATTTCACGTGAGACTCACTTGCATTATAACCTGGTAATGAGGTTGTGGGGCTTAGCTAACCATTACCAAGGCAAAGTTTTGCTGGCTCTCCTCTCTACCAAAAGCAACCTAAAAGTTGGGCAGGACTATTTTGGGTTAGCTGGTGGTATTTGGGCTGGTTTGCAGCACACACACCCAAGAAGTCTCTCACCTCTGTGCCTCTGTACTTGAGGTAGCTTCTGCCTAGTACCTCTACCCAGGATGTGTAAATGGCTCACTCTTCATTTCTTCCTGCCTTGGCTCAAATGTCCTCTGAGAGGTGGACACCAAGACAGGATTAAACGGGCAAGGATTTTACGAGGGGAGATGCTTCTGTAACAGAAAATGGGGTGGGGGAGCCTGGCAAAGTGGGAGAGCCATCAGGCCATGATGCAAGTCTGACTCTAAATGAGGGGGAGATAGAGGGAAGGATGGGTCCAAGTGTCCTACACTGCTGTATAGTCTAAGGAAGGCTTAGGAATGCCACTGGGGAGTCCTTGAGCACAAGCAGATCAGCAGAGGAGTCCATGCCTCCCAGGAACAGGTCTGCCTGAGTGTCTATCCCTGCCTCACTCACTGATTCGGAGCAGTCCAAGGGAAGCACGACCTCAGTGCAAACAGAGGATAGATCTCATAGCCCAACAGACTACTGACTTCATAGCTTTGGTTAATTACGTTTGCTGCAGGTGGAGGCCTTCGAGGAGCAGTCTCCTGGATACCATATCTTATCAGTCAGTTTTCCCTGATCACTCTGCAAAACAGCCCCACAGAACAGTAAAACATCAACTACATTTCACCAGGAAACAGTAAAAACACATTTCAGACTGGATACAAGGAACATTCCAGGACAACAAAGTAATCTGGACTGGTGTTGGGAGTAGATTAAAACTGGATTACTTCTAGGGATCAAGCAATATCAAGAGAAAGAGAGAGAAGGAAGCAAGGGAGGAAAGACAGAGGGCGTTGGCCCTCAGCATTTGGGGCTATTATTTGGCTATGCCCATCAGGGATCATAACCAGCTGCAAGACATCCTACAAGCCATAAAGTCAAAACACCTCATTCATTTACAAAAATGCATTTCATGTATTGACTTTTGTTTTAACCCGTCCCCTCATTTCAGACAGGAGATCCAGAAAAGGGAGACAACTATTCAGTCGCAGAACCAGGACTAGAACCCAGGGCCCCAGACTCCTGGTCATTCATTCAGGAGGGCACCCCTTGTTCCTGGCCGCCTGCCAACCTGTAGGAGGACAACATTGGCGAGGACAACCTGAAGGAACTGAAGTTCTTGCCTTCACAGAAGCTCAAAGGAGGTGCTTGAGCTGGATCTTAGAGGATGACTAGGAGTTTGCCAGACATCTGAAGGGCATAGGAGGCAGTGCGTGCAAAGTAGAGAGGCCTGAAACAGCGCTGGGATCAGAAGGCACAAGTGGAGCCTTCTGCTCAAGTGGATGAAGTGCTGAGGAGCGAGGTGAGCTGGGGATGAAGATGCATGGTGGAAGACAGCGGGGAAAGCCTGCAGGGGTTTTGGCAGCGAATGCCAATAGGAAGAGCTACCCTCTAGCTCACTGTGGGTGGAGCAGGGACTGAGTGGCCTAGTAGCTGATGGGGTCGGGGAACGCCCACAACAAGGCCAGGGAAGAGATGATGAAGGACAGTGGCAAAGGGAGTACACAGGACAGGGGAAGGACTTACCTGGAGATGCGCGGTGGGCGCCACCCCTCCAGCATTTCCCAGGCTGTTGCCAAGAGGCAAAGGGCCTAGTGACAGGAAAGCGCCCTGCACCTGCTGGAGCCAGGCAGATGCTAGGGAAACGTGCGCTGCGCGGGGAGGGGACGGCGCTCAGGCAGAGCTGGAGCTCAGAGGATGGTCGCGCACCAGGTGGCAGGGCCAGGACCTGGGCCCCATCCACCACCCTGAGCATCGCGGGTCCCCGGCTCCGCCCAGCCCAGCCACCCCCCTGGCTGCGCCACTGGGGGCCCTCAGGCCTCTGCCTTCAGCCAATAGGAAACCCGGTGGCAGGCGCATTCGCCAGGGCCTGGGGTTAAGGGTCACACAAGTTGGCCTAGCCTGGTGGCCTGAAGGAGTGAAGGGCCAATGGCGCCGGCGGCGAGGGGCTGGCTGGGGCACCAGCTGGGCTGCCCGGAGCCGGGGCGAGGGCTCTGAACGGCGGCCGTGTGCTCGTGAGCCGGCAGGAGGCGGCCGAGGCCGGGGCCTCGCCGTGGGCCTGTAGGTTGGCGAGCGCGCAGCCCGTGCCTACCGCACTCTCGTGGGGGCTGCAGCTTTTTGGGGCGCAGGTCGCCCCCCCTTCGTGCTGCCCAGCTCCGGGCCGAGCCCAGCCCCGGCTCGCGGCCGCGCCGCCGCCGGGTGGAGCCGCTGCCATCCCGCCTGGAGCTGGAGCGGAAGGAGCGGGCGGCCCCTCCCTCCGCGCGTTCCGCCCGCCGCCGCCACTGCTCCTCCCCGTGCCCTTGGTCTCTTGAGAAGCTGCCACGCTGGAGGGTGAGACTCCGGGATTGCGCCCCTGGAGCGGCCGCAGGCACGGGAGGGGGAGGCGACTGGGGCGCTTCCCGCCTTGATGGAGGCGCGGAAACGGCGGGTTTGTGGCGGCCCGCGGCATCCGCACCTCCCCGGGGGGTGGGGGTTGTCCTCACAGGTCAGGGAGCAGAGGGAGGCTCAGACAGGTCAAGGGACAGGCCCCAAGCCCCACAGCTGATAGTGGTATGTACAGTGGAATCCGCACTCGGGCAGTCGGCCCCCGAGGTTCTGATGTTAGGACAGCTGGCTGCAAAAGCTCCGGGACCTTGCGGGCCGGCTGGAGTCGGTGGACCAGTGGGAAAGGAAGTGTCAACAGGAGCAAGTACAGGGATGAGCGAGGAGGAGCGGAGGTCCGCACACACTAGGGTGTTAGCACAGGAGGCGTCTGCCTTGACTCAGGTTTGAAAAGATGGCAGCAGAGGGCGACCTGCGGCAGCTTCTCTTGGAGCCAACAGTCAGAAGAGCAAAACGAGGTGCTTGGGATAGGTTCTTGTTGGGGATGCTTGTGGGAATCTCGATGCGGGATGAAAAAGCAGCAGATTGGACCAGTTTGGCTTCTGACTTGTCTGTCAAGGGTAACAAGTGATCTTGAACTGAAAAGGGGAGATCAAGAGAAACGGGGCATTGAAGCTCCAGAGGAATGACAAGTTGCATTGTTTTTTCCTTAATATTGAGTTGTAAGTTTTATTTATGTGTGCTGGATAGAGGTCCTTTATCATGTACATGATATGTGCAGATATTTTCTGCCAATCCACAGCTTTTCTTTTGTTTTTCTTAAGTGTCCTTTGAAGAGGCAAATGTTTAAATTTTAATGAAATTCAGTTGATCAGTTTTTCTGCTGTGGATTGTGTTTTTGGTATGTGTAAGAAGTCTTTGCCTAACCCAAGATCACAAAGATAGTTTTCCTATATTTTCTTGTAGGAGCTTCATAGTTTTAGTTCTTCTGTTTAGGTCTATGAGCCAGCCATTTGAGCTGGTATTTGTGTATGGTGTGGGGTAGGGGCCTTTCTACATGTGGATATCCCATTGTCCTAGGATCATTAGTTGAAAGACTATCCTTTGCTTATTGAATTGTTTGGCACCTTTGTCCAAGTCAGTTGCCTGTAACAGTCAGTGTTAATTTCTGAACTGTCAGTTCTGTTCTGTTGATCTATATGTCTAACCGTATGCTAAAATTATGCTCTTTTGATTACTGTAGCTTTATAATCAATTTTGAAATTGGGAAATGTAAGTCCTCCAGCTTGTTCTTGTTTTTAAAAATTGTTTTGTCTATTCTGAGTCTTTTGATTTTCCACATAAATGTTAGGATTAGCTTGTCAGTTTTTGCAGAAGTACTTGCTGGGATTTTGGTAGGGATTATGTTGAATTTGTAGATTGATTTGGGCACAAATGCCCTCTAAAAATTATTTTGTCTTCCAATCCATGAACGTGGAATCTATCATTTAAGTAGGTCTTTAATATCTCTCAAGTATGTTTTGTAGTTTTCAGTTTACAAGTCTTGCATTTCTTTTGTTACAGTTATTCCTAAGCATTTTATCCTTTTTGATGGTATTTTGAATAGAATTGTATTCTCAACATAATTCTTGGAGCTTTCCTTGTTAGTATATAGAAATACCTTTGGTTTTTGTATATTGACCTTCTATCTTTTGACTTTGCTGAACTTGTATATTAGTTTTATATGTTGTGTATTCCTTAGGATTTTCTACATACAAGATCGTGTTGTCTGGTTGTCTGTGAATCAAGACAGTTTCACGTCTTCATTTCCAATTTGGATGCCTTTGTTTCTTTCTCTTTCCTAATTGCACTGGGTAGAGCCTTCAGTACAGTGTTGAATTGAAGTGCTGTCCGTGTTCTGTTCCTGATCTTAGGGAGACAGCATTCAGTCTTTGACCATTGCGGGTGATGGGAGCTGTAAGGTTTTCACAGATGCCTTTCCTCAAGTTGAGGAAGTTCCCTTCTTATCCTACCTTATGCGGAGTTTCTTTTCTTTTTTAAAATCCTGAATAGGGACTAGATTCTGTCAAATGCTTTTTGTATATCTGTTGAGGTGATCATGTGATGTTTGTCCTTTATTCTGTGAATAGGATATATTATATTAGTTGACTGTTGGATGTTAAACCAGCTTGCATTCCTGGGAGAAATTCCTCTTGTTCTTGGACAATAAATCTTTTTCCACTAGGTTGGTTTTGCTAACATCTTATTGAGGATTTTTTTTCGTGTGATGTCTTTGACTGGTTTTGGTGTGAAGATAGTCCTGGCCTCACTGAATGTGTTTCTGGAAAAGTTTGTGAAGAATTGGTGTTATTCCTTAGGTAAATGTTGGCTTACCAGGGAAGTAAGTCATCTGGGTCTGGACTTTCCTTGGTAAGAAGAGTTAGTTTTATTACTAATTTAATTTTTTTAAGCTTGTTATGGGTATATTAAAATTTGCTGTCTCTTCTTGAGTCATCTTGGGTAATTTGTGTCTTTTCAGGAATGTGTTCTTTCCTTGTTAGTTATCTAATTTGTTGGCATAAAGTTGTTTGTAGTATTCACTTCTGATCTCCCACAGTTTTGTAGGTTGGTAGTGATCTTCTCTCTTTAGTTCCCGATTTTGGTAATTTGCATTTTCTCTTTTTTCCTTGGTCAGTGTAGCTGAAGATTTGGCAACTTTATTAATATTTTAAGAGAACCAAATTTTGGTTGAATTCATTTTCACTATTGATTTTCTATTATCTGTTTCATTGATTTATAGTTCAATTTTTACTATTTCCTGTAATGCTTGCTTTGGGTTTAGTTTGCTCTTCTAGTTTCTTAAGGTGGAGAGTTTGGCTAGTGTTGAGGTCGTTTTTCTTTTGTAATGTAGGTATTGGAAGACATTACAAGCTTTAAACTTCAGTTTAAAGCTCAAATTATGAGTTTGTCTCTAGGCACTATTTAGCTGCAGCCCATAAATTCTGATATGTTGTATTTCCTCTGTCTTCATTCACCTTCAAGTATTTTTCAGTTTTCTTTGGAATTTCTTCTTTGACCCTGGATTTATTTAGAAGTGTTTAATTTCCAAATATTGATGGTTTTCCTAATTTCTTTGTTGTTTGATTTCCAATTTCATTCTGTTGTGGTTATAGAACATACTTTAATTTCAATCCGTTGAAATGTATTGAGGTTTTGTTTTTTCGCCTAGCATATGGTCTATCCTGAAGAATGTTCCATGTGTGCTCTAAAAGGATGTGGATTCTGCTGTTGTTTGGGTGGAGTGTTCTAGAGATGTCAGTTCAAGTTTGTTGATAGTTTCTGGGTTAATCTATTGTTTGCTCCTACTATTATGCACCACCCAAGCAGCTTCAGTGTTCCTCATTAGCCTCTCATTGTTTTCAACAACCATCCCAGGAGGAAAGGCTGTTTGCTCTAGGCGATATCTGCATCAGGTCAGAAAAATAGAGCCTTGTTAATGTGGTCTTGCAAAGAACCACCAGGCAGAACAAATGCGAGTTCTCTGGGAGTGGGGCTTTGCAGTTGTTCCAATCCTTTTCTGCCTCCCCCTGTGGCTGCCAGATTGCAGATTTCCACTGAAATTGTGAGCTGTTGGTGTTGAGGGCTCCCGCAGAGCTGAGGAGAGGTGGATGGGAATAGGTCAGATTAAAATGCGACCAAGCTTGCTGTTCTGACTGAGAGTCAGCTGCTTTCCTGGAGTGAACCTCCCCCAGATTGCTTGAAGTCTTTGCTTCTTTGTCAGAGTTTTGAAAAGTGGATTTTGACAGTTTCCCCGTGTTTTGTTGCTCCGCTATTTTCACTGACGTTGCTCAATCCATGTCCTTTGAATGTAGTTACGGATGTGGTCGGATCACATCTGCCGTTTTGCTGTTTGTTTCTTTATGTCGTTTTTATCTCTCTGCTCTTCCTTTAAGGCCCTCTTTTGTGGTTAATAGGTATTTTTCTAGCGGACCTTTTAAATTCCTTTGTTGGGTGTTTTACTATATTTCGTTTGTTTTTTTTAGTAGTTGCTCTTGGGATTAAAATATGTGTCTTAATTCATCTCAATCTATTTCCGGTTTTTAGTGACCTAATCCTGAGGAAACTAAGGCGACTTTGTTCCAACATTGCTCCATTTCCTCCTCTCTCTTTTGTCTGGTTGTTCTGATATATACCACATCTTTATACATTTGAAGCTCAGCAAAGCAATTTATAATTATGATTTTGTGCGATTGTGCTTTAAATCTCTTAAGGGATGAAGATAGACAAAATATATTTGTGCAGTGTTTTATATTTACCTTTATAATTACTTTGACTGATGTTCTTCATTTCTTCTTGTGATTGTTACTGACCATCTGCTGTCATTTCCTGTCAGCCTGAAGGACTTCTTTAGTTCTTGTTCAGACACGTCTGCTCTCAGTGAATTCTGTCAGTCTTTCTTTGGTCATGTCTTTATTCCAGCTTCAATTTTTTTTAAAGTGTAATTTTGCTGGATATAGAATTAATGCTTGGTTGACAGTTTTTGTCTTTCAGACTTTGAATATGTCATTCTATTCGTTTCTGGTCTCCATAGTTTCTGATGAGAAGTGAGCCGTGAATGTGATTGTTGTTGCCTTGTACCTGATGAGTCCATTTTCTTTGGATGCTTTCCAGAGTTTGTTTTTTAACGGCTTAACTGTGTTTTGTTGAGCATCTGTGATCTGTAGATTTATGTTTTTCATAAAATTTGGTGGGTTTTCTGCCATTCTTCCATTCTTTCTGTAAGTGTTTTGTTCTACTTTCTTTCTCTCTTGCCCTTCTGAGACTCCCATTTCCTGAATGTCAATTCACTTGATGTTGTGCCACAGGTCTCTGCAGCACCATACATTTTCTTTTTCAGTTTTTTTTTTCTATTTTTCAGAATGAATACTTTCTATTGGTATTTCTTCAAGTTCACTGATTCTTTCTTCTGCCATCTCAAATCTGCTGTTGAGCCTATATAGTGAATTCTTTATTTGTTTTTTTGCTTTACAACTTTAGAATTTCTATTTAGGATATTTGTGTTTGTATTTCTGTATTCAGCGTCCATATTTGTCAAGTCATTGTCATCATGTATTCATATGTTTTTTTAACATGGTCTTAAAATAGTCTTTGAACAACAGTTCATTGAAATCTTTGATAAATCTATCATCTGGGTTAACTGCGTGTCAGTTTCTGTTGGCTGCTTTTTTCCCCCCGGTATATGTCACTCTTTCTTAATTATTGTATTTTTTTTGTTAAAAATTGGAGTTTTTCATGATATATAATAACAACTTTGGATTCTGATATTTTTCATACTGAGGTTTTTTTTTTTTTCTTTTTTTGAATTTTTATTGACTTGATTTATAGCCTCAGCCTCCTGGGCTGTGCGTGGCCACTGATGTCTTTGCTCGGTTTCTGTTTTGTCCCCCTCCCTCTTATTTTTTCAGCCTGACTTCCTGAGGGTTGCCCCCAGTCTGCATCTCTTTGAGGTCAGCTGATGATTTGGGTTGAGGTTGTGCTCAAACATCTTGAGGTTCTAAGGTTTCTACCATCTACCTTTGATTGTGTGTAGGTTGGAACCACATCAAAGTTCAGCCTGTTCTCCTGTCTCCTCATCTTTACTTTCCACTGGTGCTCCAGTCTCATGTGTCCATTGGTTCAGTTTCTCATTCAGCCGTGGATGTGGGCAGAGGCTTCTGTCGCTCTCTCCATTCTAGCATCTTCCCATGAAATTTCTGGCTGGTCTGCCTCTCCTCTTTCCCCAATCAGGATTGCAATCAGGCTCATCGAGGTGTGCATTGTACTTGTTTGGTTCCTACTAGTTTGCTAATGGGCATGAGTTTGCACCTTCCAGTTTCAGCATCCAATGTAAGTCTGTGCTTTCTGGCAACAAAGCTGAAGGTTTTCATGGCCAGCCCTGCCCCGTTCAAACGTCTGTGCTAACTGAGCTGGGGCGGACGGAACAGCACAAGACAAGAAGTCTGAAGACTCCAGCTGTTCTTACCTGTAGTTCTCGCAGTCTTCTGTGAATAATTCCTCAGTTTATTTGTGTTTTATTGATTTATCAGGCTGTGAAGTAGTGTTTTTTAAATAATTTTGTCCATTTTTGTAGTTCTTTTTTGGTGAGAGCTTCACTAACCTCTTCACTCCACCATAGTTGGAAGTGCTCTGCTCGCACTTTATTATAACACACATTACTGAATGTTGACTCTGTGTCAGGTGTTGTTCGAAGCCTTTTCTCATACTAGCAGATTTAATAACACAGTAGGTGCTCACCAAGTATTTGTTGAGTGTTGAATCAACAGCTACTACAAGCAATGAGAGAAAGCATAGGGTGCTGGACATCCTTTGTGGACTCGCTTCTTTTCTATCTTTCCTGCCTTGTGGTCCGGGGCTGTCTCCAGCCTCCCCAGTGGGTCGTTTCTGTGGAGCTAGAGCCGTTCCCAAAGGCCAAGGAACTGACCTTTTTGACTCACACAAGGATGCATGTGTATATGTTCCCTGTGAATGTGAGGAGAGAAAATATCACAGGGCAAAAGGAAGGATATGTCACTTTGGGATGACTTGATTAAACAAGTCACCAACAAGTCAGATTTAAAGGAAATATTTAGCTAGCTTTCTTCAGGCCATGATGCAATTAAAAAAATAATCTTTTTTTTTTTTTTGGCTGAGAAAGAGTCACCCTGAGCTGACGCATGTGCCAATCATCCTCTATTTTGTATGTGGTTCGCAACCCCAGCCTGGCCACTGACAAGTGGTATACGTTTGCATCCTGGAACCGAACCCAGGCCACCCAAGGAGAGCGTGCCAAACTCACCCACTGGGAACTAGTACACAGGGCCGGCACCCCCGCCAAGAAAATTCTTCACATTTGTTCTTTATTGGTCAGCTGGCTTTTCCTAAGGATTAGGTTTATATATAGTCTCTGAGACTGACTACAGAGGCCTGTGATAAACTGTAAACAGCCAACAGACAGTGGGGCGTCATTTGGGTTACCATAGATTTTGTCATCCAGTTTGTTCGAGAGTGAACTTTGGGACATCAGGTGTAAGCTAGGACTATCCCAGGCCACCCGGGAAGGTGCTCACTCTGGGTTTTATAGGAAAGGAGCCGATTCTAAAGCCAGGCTGCCTTTGGCTTCAGCCCTACCGAATCCTCAGTTTCCTCAGGCGGCCCGTGAAAGGGAGGATTGATAACATCACATCGCGTTTGGTTGAAACACCCAACAGAGTCACTGGGCTGTGAATGTGTCACTTTCGCTGTGGCTGTGGTATGAATACTTCTTCATGGCAGGTCTTTGAGAATGTCACAGTGCAGCATCAGGGTCAAGAGGGTGCATTCTGGAATCAGACAGCCTCCACTTCTTAGCTGCGTTACTGTATTAGGCAAGTTACTTAATCTCTAGGAGCCTCGATTTTCTCCTCTATCGACTACTCCTCTTACTACCACCAGTAATGATAGTGAGTACGTGCCGTCGCTCTTACACATGAAGTCAGGTACTATTCACTGTAGGGGCTTTAGCTCTATTAACTCATTTAGTCCTGACAGCAACCCAATAAGAGAGATATTATTCTGAACTCCAGTTCACATAGAGGGAAACCGTCAAAGAGAGGTCAAGCAGTCTGTGTCAGGTCACACAACTGGCCAGAGTCTACTAGCTGTAGACCCTCTGGTGTTGCGAAGATTAAAACGAAGGTTATGTTCAACTTTACTGCTTTGTGAGACTGTGTCTTGGTGAATGGGCAGGATCTGATAACTAGATCCTTGGGTGAGTGTGAAGATGAAATGAGATAGTGCATCTCAAACACTTAGCATGTAGCAAACATTCCATAAGTGTTGGTTGCTGTGTTAATAGTGTATGTTCTTGGAATGGGTAAACAAGTTGCCATTTATTGCTGAAAAAACTGGACTTCCCAGACCAGTGAATGCTTTATGGGAACTCTTTTTCAGATTTCACCTGCCGCCTGTGGCCATGGATTCACACTGCTGTCCTCTAAAAGTAAGGATGGGACGAAAGTTTGGGGGATGGAACTCAACAGAGATTCTCACTTTGGATTTGACAGGAGCCAAAAAGAGAAAATTGAGGCTCTGACCTTGGCTTTTTCTGCTGTGATTCGCTGAGGAAGCTCCCTCTGATTTTCAAGAATCTGATGACATAAAGCAGACAGTAACAACAACATAGATTGAGTCTTGAAAGTCACATTGTTTGGAACTATCTGGACTAGATTATTTTCAGCCTGTTTGGTAAAGGTTCTTTGCTGATAAGTAGGGATGTTATTTTTTGGCCCCAGAGTGATGACCTTTGTTTCCTAACTTGAGATATCCTGAGACACTCTACAGTGCCTAGAATGTGGTCTGGGCAAAATATTCAATGAAAACCTTAAGATGGAGGCTTTATTCCAGATATTTGAAATAGGATTATAAAATGTTAGAAATGATTTATGATATTTTCAAAAGTAGACACCAGTCAATCAATATTATGAGGACAATGAGGACAATATGAAACATTTTTTAAAATAAAGGAGAATTACCCAGAAATACATACTGGACAAATCTTTCTTTTCATTTTTTTCCCTCTTCCTTCATTTGTATGCAAATGTCTGTTTATAGAATTTTGATCACAGTGTATATTTTGTTTCCTGCCTTTTTTCACTGAATTTCATATCAGAATCCTTTTACCCTTAGTATTGAAGTCTTTATTGGCTCTACGATGCCAAATGACATTTCTTTTTACCTTTTGTTTCGAATGATTGTAAACATACGCAGAGTGGATGGAATAGGATAATGCACCCCATGGGCCGTCACCAGCTTCCACCATCGTCAGCTCATGACGATCTTGTTTTACTCATTTCCCCCATGTGATCCCTCAGCAAATTTGGAGCAAGTCATAAGAAAATTGATTTCATTCATAAATATTTCAGTACATATCTAAAAAAATAAGGACTGAAAAGAGTGGTAAGTATAGCATCACACCTAAAAATAATGAACAGTGTAATCCCTTAATATCAAATACTTTGTCAGTGTTCAAACTGACAGTTGTCTCATAAGTGTCAATAGATTTTTATGTTATTTTAAAAATTTATTCGAATCCAAAGCCAGATAAGGTCTAGACATTGCAAGTGGTTGAGAAGACTTTTATAGTCTTTTAAGTCTGTTTGAATATTTTTTCCTTGAAATGTGTTTAACGAAGAAATGACATTGTTTATTCTATAGAATTTTCCAGTCTGCAGTTTGTTAAATGAATCCCTGTGGTGCTGTTTGACATGATCCTCTGTCCTCTGTATTTCCTGTCAATTGGTAGTTGGAGCTAGAGCCAGTTTACCTTTCAATGTTATATAGTAACATTTCCCAGGCCCTTAGGGGTCTATGCAGATAGTAATGGGGGATGTGAATCACTTGTCAGTATTTTAAAGTACTTCATATTTTCAGCTACTAATATGAGCTAACAACATTGTCCATTTTCTTTGATTTTGCCTAGAATCACATCATCTCATTGTGATAAACCAGTTATTTCATGCAGATCAAAAGCTTTGTCTGCAAATTATATCAGTCACTGATGGATGGACAAGTAGATTATTATAACAGTCATAATGCCATTTATTTGGTAGATGAGATGTTTTTAAAGATGGGGATCATAGGAGAAGATAGAGGGTCATTAGGGAGGAGTATGTTGAGAACCAGTGCGCTCGCAGATCTTCTCCTCAACTCCAGCCTCCACTGTAAATAGTCAAAAGTTCATTGTTTAAGACCTGTCAGAGGAATTCCCTATGTAAACCAAACTGGCCTCTCCAGTAGGATTATAAAGAACACTACATTTCTTCTTTAAATCATTTATTTATTTATTTATTTTTTGTGAGGAAGATCAGCCCTGAGCTAACATCTGATGCCCACCTTCCTCTACTTTATATGGACGCCACCACAGCATGGCCTGACAAGTGGGTCGTCGGCGCGTGCCCGGGATCCAAGCCAGCGAATCCGATGCGCAGCGCACCCACTTAACCGCTTGCGCCACCAGGCCGGCCCCAAGTTTCTTCTTTAGTGTGACTTCTAGACAACATTCCCTCTTACTTGCTTATTTAAAAATTAAAATTTTCTGTTTTGAATACGTAACATATTTGCATAATTCAGAATCGTAATGGCGCCATAGAACATATGATGAAGAGTCTGCTTTCCACCTCTGTCCTCCCAGCATCATGATTTTTCTCCTTTTCGTTAACAGTTTCCACTTTATCCTTCTGGAGAGATGTAATGCATGTGCAAGCAAATGCATCTACAAATGTATTCTTTTTGCTTCCTTTTATTAGAAGTGGTGTCATATAATATGTGCTGTTCTTCACCGTACTGAGAAATCCTAGTGGCTATTGCAGAAAGTGGCTATTGCTTTTACTTTCCTGAAAAATTCAAATGGTGTGAAATGACATGTGAAGAGCTTTCTTTAATAAGACTAAGGATGCTTTTCAGTAACCCCGTGTGTCATGGAGGCAGTGTGGTGCAGTGGGTTGGACTTGGGGACTTATGTGGTTTGAGTAAGTCGTTCTGATCTCACTGTGTAACAATGTGGGGGTGGGGCAGTGTCATCTCTCATGTTAGAAGTGCTCTGACTCTGCATCAGTGCACTCGCCCTGGTTGTGTTTGTTTCAGCGAGGGGAGACGCGTGTGTTTTGGAGCTCTCACCTGTCCCACTGCCTCTGGACAGACCTCAGGAGACACAGGTGCTACAGGTCTCCTGCGGCAGAGTCCACTTTCATCCTGACAAGACGGTGAAGGACGTGAATTGACCTGTTCAAGATTGATGGAGGGTGGGGGGACCACTTTCTTGCCATAGGGCCTGAAGTGACCCATTTGATTGAGTCACATCTGATTGTGAAGCTTTGGAATTTCCCGAGCAAATCAGGAACATGGCTCAAGAGACTGTGTTGGGCAGACTTGGCTGACTCTTGTCTGTTCTCTGCTCTCTGTGGTTCTTGAGAAATCTCAGGTATTTATAAACATGACAGCGTACACCAGGCAACCTCATCAACGCCTGCCTTTGTTGTGAAGTCACTGAGCTGGGCTATGTGTGTAAATGGCTTTTCTACTGTACTGAGAGAAGCCTGTTTGCTAACACTTCCTCCAAAACGCGGGGCTTTCAGAGTCCAGGCTCTTGGGTAATCCCGACCGTCTCAAAAAAAGCGGTTATTCCAGGGAAGGCCAACTTCACGAAATTCATCACATTTCATTTTCTGACTTAGGGTGCTTTGTAGGAAAAGGCGAAGGTGGTGATTAGGAACTCTTTCCAGAGGGGCCTTGGCCTTGAGGGCAACCTGGTGACAGGTGCAAGGAATGGGGTGTTATGAGTGGTTCGGAGGATTCAATCAGAGACGTAAAAGAAACTCCATTCCAAACAAATGGACTGAAGGTATTTTTTATTATCTAGAGGATAGTAAAGGCGATAGTCCTCCAACAGATCTGAATAGGTCAAGTAATAAGAGGGAAAAACACCAGCTCGATCAGAAAGGGAAACACCAGATCGACTGAAGGGAAATGACACAAGTCAACGGGAAAGAGAAACACCAGGTTGACCGAAAAGAGAATACATCAGATCAATTACTTCACAATGAATCAATTACTCAAAACATCCACACCCCACAGCCGGGAGAGTCCTGTCAATCGACACGGCTGGTTGGGAATCATACATCCTGGGCAAGGCGTCCCTTCCACAGGTAGAACTCTCACCAGGCCTCGCTTTCCAGCTGTTTATATAAGCAGTTACAGAGTTTACAGAGCAAGTATTCAGTGTTTCAATGCACAAAATATTATCAGTGGTGTACGTGCACTGAGCCCCCTGGCTATTGTCGCAGCCCAGTAGTTGTGTATGTGCATTGTTTTTGTGGTTTCTTTCCAGCCCGGCACAGATGGCCAGTCAGCACCAGGCTACGGCGCCCGAAGGGCCTTGAAATTTTTACACATTGCAAATATATCCATCGGAGAATGGCCAGTTCCAACCATGCAGAAAGCAGCTTTTATATTTCTTTTTGTGCTGCTGGTTGTAGGTCAATGGAGCGGCCAAACATGGCTGTACTCATGTCAAGACATGGGGGTGCTGAGGCCTATCACAGGAGGTGCTGGCCTCTCATGGAATTCCTGAGAGGCAGAACGAGGGCCCAGAGAGGAAGCAGAGGGAAAGTACAGGTGGCCCAGCCTGTTGCAGCATGTCTGCACCCCAGCATGCCTGGAGGTGAGCCTGCACTGGTTGGAAATATTGGAGAAGGAAACCCAGTGGCAGTTGGGTGACCAGTTGGACTAGGACCGCTTTCCAGACCCCTTTCCAGTCCTGACGTCCTCAGATTCCCCAAACCTGTAGAACTGATTTCTGATTTCATTGGTGGTGGTATTCTTTAGTCTTCAGCCTGGGCAACAGCTATGATGGACAATGTGGAAGGAAGGTGGTGGAAAATGAACTTTACAGGTGAGTTCCCACAAGGACTACCCCTCTCCAAGTTGTATTGAGTATTAAACATCTCTGGAGTGATTACTATGTGATAGAGCCATAGAGCAGTACAAAGCCAGGTTCCTCATTCCTGAGAGGATCAGTGAGCGCTCCCCGGAGAGTTGTGGAGGGTGTTGTTCCATCTCAGGGGGAGATTCGTGCATCAGCCTGGTGGGAGGGAGGGCGCATGAGCATTGATTGGGATGCCTGGACCTTCTTTGGATTCCTTCTTTATTTTTAGCCAAATTGATTAACTTCAAAAATTCCTCTGTTTCAGTTATATTTCTGTTGGTCTTTAAAAATTTTCTCTCTAGTTCCTCGTGTTATGCTAGTTGGTCTAAACACCAGTCTCAGCTCTGGCAGCATATTAAAATCACCAAGCGATTTAGTTTGTATTATTTTACCTTCGTGCCTGTGTCTAACTCTGCCTTCTTTTTAACCTAGAGAGTTTCCCTAACAGTTACTGTGTGTGTGTGTGGGGCCACCAGTGAGGAATGACAGAGGGGAGGCCAGAACCCCACAGTGCTTACCATGACCATATCTCTTGCTTCTCTCCAGATTGCCCTCAGCCATTAGCGGAAGTCACAAAGTCCACAGAACGCAGGCCTTCGATGGACAGGTGGTCCGGGTAAGAGGCAGGGGCTGAGAGCCAATCATTCTGCACCCTGGGGCACTTTTGAAAGGGGGAAACTTGGGTGGGGTGTTGGGAAATTTCTTAGGGGGATTTTCTGAGTTAATAAATTTTTTTATGCAAATGATTGCCTGGCTACTGTAGACCAGGATGTACAGTACTCGAACATGGGGTACCAAGTTGAATAAGGTTTGGGGGGGATAACACTCTAGTGGGAGAGACAATTGAAAAAACTAGCTGTACTCGAGTGTGTCCTGGCACTGTGTGTGTTCCAGGCTGGCTTTATCTTGTTCACCATTTATTCCCATGCCTGGGGCAGTTCCTGGCACATGGTAGATAGCTATAATCAATACTTAAATACATAAATGAATGCATACAGAAAGTGCTATAAGAGTAGCAAAAGGGAGTCGTTAAGTCTTCCGTGGGTGGAAGGAAGGGACAGAAGACATCGTGAAGGAGGTGGCAGAGGAATTTACCAGATAGACTGGGGATGGGTGGTAGGAAAGTTTTCATGGCAGAGGGGAGGAGGCAGGTGGAGACTTGAACTGCTGAGAGCAAGTGGCGTGGCTGGAGTTTGGTATGCTTACAGGGGAGTGCTGTGGCATAGGCTGGAAGACAGGTGGAGAGTGAGCGATGCAGGGTTTTCTAAGGTTGGGGGGGAGGTGATGAAGGCCACTTGGGAAAGCGTGGGGAAAAAGGACATGTGGAGAGACATGTAAGGAGGATTGACAAGATTTAGGGCTTGATAAGAGGTCCAGGGAGTGAGCTAGAGGGAGTGGAGCCTGACTCCACTGGCAAATGAGTGGCTGCTGATGTTCTCAACCCAGATCGGGAGTCCTAGAGGAGGGGAGGCTTGGGTTGAGTGGGAGAGAGAAGCTAGGAGGAGGTAGAGAGTGAAATTGCTTTTAGTATGCAGTAGAGTATAGTGCTTCTTGCACAGACTTGAAAGTCCCATGGATGCGAATTCAAGTCCCTGCTTCCCCACATATTAACTGGATGACTTTGGGCAAGTTACCAACCTTCTCTGAGATTCGGTTTCTTATTAGGTGTTCTTGGTTATTGACTTAGCACAGTGCCTGGAATAATAAGCATTTAGTAACCGGTGCTTTTCATTAGGCAGTTAGAAAAGCAGGTCTGGAACTCAGTACAGTTGTTGGGATTGGAGATAACAGTGTACAGGTGACAGGGAAAGCCTTGGAAACGTATGCAACCTCCCAGGGTAGTGTGAAGAGGAGGAGAGAAGAGGACAGAAGACTGACCTTGGAGAAGGATTCCAACACTGAAAGGTAAGGAGTAAGGCTGAGCTAGGGAGCAAGACTGGAAGCTATTGGAGAGGCAGAAGTGAGGGATGGGGAAGAGAAAGGCTTGTGGAGGAGGGAGTGGTTCCTCAGGGATGGACTGGGATGGAGGAGCTCTTGGGTCTTCTCCTTAGGACATCTCGCCCTTTCCTTTAGCAAGAGCCACGTCAGTGGAGGGGCAGGCAGAAACCAGGCTGCAGTGGAGTGAGAAAGAATAAGAAGTGGAGGTTGTGTGGGGCAGCCTGCCTGGATCCGACCCCCTCGGGGCTCAGGAACAGTAGGAAATGCTCCCGTACTTTGGGTC